>NW_028227265.1:27777500-28222500 GCF_978045245.1 Mus caroli
CGCTTCAGATTTTATCATCATGATGAGTCCTGAAATGATATATAACTCAGTGACTAGAAACAATCTCAAGACCATCTCTGCCTCTTCTTCAACAATCAAATCTCTAGTAAGAGAGATTTTCTGGCTCAAAACTTTACCTTATATTTCATGACCTGAATATTAGACATATTTGTTACTGTATTTTTTAAATCCATAATATGTTTGTTCACCTGAACTTGTATATTCTAGGAGTGCAGGGTAAACATGCCTTATAAATCAGGCCACTATAGAAAACTGTCAGTGATAAGTGTGCGCGTGTGTGTGTGTGTGTGTGTGTGTGTGTGTTCCTCTTGATATTAACTATAACAGAGCTATATATATGCTAATGGGCCTCTGCACGAAGTTTTCACCAGTAAACTGTCTGATTATTTAATGATGGTGATGACAAGATATCTGATTTCCTTTGATTCTTTGCTGTTTACATCTCTCTGAATAAGTGCAGCTTCAGGAGAAAAGGGTTCATTTGTTTATACTTGCAGGTCACTATCCATCATTGTTGGAAGTCTGATCAGGGCTCAAAATAGGAATCTAGAGGTAGGAACTGTGGCGGAACTCTGCTAAATATTTCACTCTCTGGCTTGTTCACTCTAAAGTTTGTGTAGGATACTTATATAGTTCAGGACCGCCTACATTAGGATAGTGCTGCCTGGTATGGGCTATATCCTTCTGTGACAATCAATATTCATGAAAATTTCTCCTAAATATGTACACAGGCCAAATATTATATAGGAAATTTTCACTGTAGTTGTTTCTCTCAGAGGTATGCCAAGTTGGCAAAACAACGGGGAGAGTGTAAATTGAAATATTAAAGAATGCATTAATTTTTGCACACTAGATCAGTAACTTTAATGTTTTAAGATTTATGTGGTCTTTAGCAGATTCATTCTTAAGTTCTGAAATGGAGCAGAGTTTTGGCAAGTATTTCAAGACCCTGGCTGATGGGGCCAAGGATGGAGAAATTGGCCTGACTGGAGCCTGGCTGGTTGTTTACCTCTGTCTTTATACATTGATTCAGATTTCTCAAGGTGTATCTCAGCATGCACTTATCGGGGATCCCTATGTTTTATGGTCTTGAAGCACACTGAGTCCATGATGCCTCCCTTTGTTAAGGACTATCTTGTCCACAAAGTGCCGAAGCTGCATAACATATAGACCTCACATCATTTCTACCATAGTAAGCTGCCTGGTTATTAACTCAAGCCAAACAGAATCAAAAGGACCATCATTCCAAACTTTGAAAGGCAGGAGCATCAAAAGTTTATGAGTGTGTTTTTATATTACCATACTAAACTGTGTAAATTCTATGTTTCTTTTGGATACTTTGCTGAAGATCTTATAACTTTCTCCACTTTTCTCTTTAGTCATGTAACTTCATAATATTCTTGAACTTAACATTATGTGTCCTGGGATGGAGATTCAGTACACACACACACACACACATACACACACATACACACACACACACTCACACACACAATCTACTTTTGTAAAGAGAATAAGTAAAATGTCTACAGGAAATTTAAAACATATCTGATGATTTCCTTACTTCTCCACACTCCACAAGGCTGGAGGCCAGATCAGGCAAAGCTATTTTGGAATAGAATGGAAATGAACAGTTGTATGAGCTCATAGAGGGGAAAAGTCTCCGTGGGGATCCCATGATGATTGGGAGAAGACAGATGTGTGACCAGCTGTTCAGCTACATTGTGAGTCATCTCCAAGTGCACATGGGTAATCGGCAAGGCTGCTAATCCATTCACAAACAATCAAGACTAGACCATATGCCATGGCTAGACTATGTGAGATGGCAACTCATAAGAAAAGAAGAAGAATGGAAATTCACTATTGTCAAAACAAACAAAAAAAACCACTTATCCTGTGTAAAATACTAACAGAAATCCATACATAATGTTTGTGTCTTCTGAAGCCTTGCCACTGTACCACTTCCCATTAAAGTATTTTCATTAGAAAAGAGAAAGATATTTCCTTTCTATTTTTCTATTGATTTTTGAGTTAAAACTGTTCAGTCAGGAAGAACAAAAGGGGAAAGAAAGGAGAGGAATGTAAGTACCCAATGACTCTATAATAGGCACTGACAATTATCCAAAACTACAGAAATAAGTAGCCTTTATTCTTTAATTTTATGGAATATGATATTATCAATGGAAAATACAATAAAATAATGCTTTCTAGTATAAATATGTTATTATATTTGTTCCTGACAAATTACAAGGTGTAAACTCAGAGCTGTTCTACCTATGGATTGAAGTTATTTTTTTTTCATCATCTCACGGTGAATATCATGGTATATTTACAAATTAAGCTACAATTTACTCAACTGCATCAAGGGTACATGAAAAAAACCTAACAACCAAACAAAAATCTATATAATTTATTTACCCACTTATTTATTTATTTATTTACTAATTTATTTACTTATTTATTTATTTGTGTTAGTGTTTTGGGTTGAACTCAACACAGCTTCAAGTATGTTAAATATCTATACTAAAGCTACATCACCAATAGAAACAAATATAGATTAATTAATTTGAGAGGAATTTAAAATATTTTCATTCACACAAATGTTTGCAGTACCAACAATTTTTAATTTAGTAGTGCTCAACCTTCCTAATACTGTGACTTTTAAAAATAATTCCTCATGTTGTGATAAACCCAATTAAAAATTATTCTATTTCTACTACATAATTTTGCTACTGTTATGAATTGTAGTGTAAATATCTAAAGATGTCTTCCAAGTGGTACATGAACTACAGGTTGAGAACTACTGTTCTAATTTGTTTTGACAGGGATCAGAGTATTTTACTTAGAATTACTTGGAAAGTATTATTCTGTTGTGTCTCAATGTGGAATAACTACCCCATACTCCTCTCTGAGAACATTTGATATTGTCCATAGATATTGGTTGTTATTGTGGCTGTAGCATCCTGTTTTGTGGGTAGAAGTCAGGGATCATGGTAGAGTAGAGTCTTTCACCACAAATCTCAATCAAATGATGATGGTGCTAAGTTAGATGAGATATATATTTTATAGGAATCACAAAAGCTAGTTTCATAAACAGCATAAGTCACTACTTAATTATATATATAAATATAATATCACATTTATATTATATGTTTTATGTCAATGAATATACTCATATCACATGTAGAAGAGATTTTCTTGTATATATGCAAATGACACATCTCTGAATGTGAATTATATGAGTCTAACTTCTTTATTTTTCAAGAAATTCTGGTAAATATAACAAAAGGTTTTGACTCATGTACTATATTTTAATTTAGAGAGTTTTAGCTTCACAAATGCAATGGAAATTATTCCTTGTAGTTCAGAGGACCTTGATCTCCCAACATAGTTACTATGGAGCTAAGGTCAAATACAGTCATAAATTTCATAGAAAACACCTAATGTTGATATATTGTAAAACCTACTTTTGCTATTTTAGAGGAACAATTATATATTAGAAAATATCATTCTGGTGTTTTTATTCATGCTACTGATTATCTTCTCTTTAACCTCTCCTATTGTAACTTTAGAATAATGCACACAGATTATTCTGATACTTGACTATTTCTTCTCAGTTTTAGTGGGAAGGTAGAGACAGAAAACAGAGCATGAGAAATGTTGAAGTATAGAGTTTCTGTAAGTCCACTGGAAATTTATTATTAAAAACAGATTATAAAAACAATGCATGTACTAATTACTGACTTTCTCTGACAGGTAGTGGCTACCTTCACCATCAGTTCCTCCTATGTTACCTGAAAGACTAAAATCCTAGGTATCAACTATATATTTTCTTTGGATGAATCCTTAAAAATATTGACTCTGCATTCTAAACTTACACCTATTTTTTTCCCCAGATTTACACTGTTACACAAAGATGTTATGAAGACAAAGTGTACTTCTTGTAATTATACAGCACTAAAGACCCAAGGGCTGTGTACAAATCACCACTCTTGGGCCACTTCTGAAGTTTGTTTACAGCAACAATCCATTCAATCACTCCTTCAATAGGTTTGCATTGATTAAGCAGTCTGAATTGACTTTCATCCAGAGACTGTCAATAGAGAATGAGTAACAGTTCAAGGTTCTGATTTTCTTGAATTTGGCAGTGAGCAAGGAAGGCAAGAGGCAATAAAACCAAAGAAAGGCATGTACATTGTAGGAAGGAGCCTAGAGCATGCTAGGGGACAGGACAATGGAGAAGGGTGGCTTTTCTGAGTACTGTTGTTTCACAGTCATCTTCTGGAAAGGATACTTCTTTGCAGAATACTCTTTGGCTAAGATTTTTAACTTTCCCATTATTTTGATATCTAGAGAACTGTACTTCTGTGTTCCAAAAGTTTCTTAATGCACAAAGGCCACATTAAGTACAGAGAACACCTTCAAGAATGTCTTAAGAAATTCAAGAGAAGGAGGCAATACAGAACATGTGAACTGCTAAGGCACCATCAATTCAGACATAGTTGCCCTCATTTGTTCGCCGTGGAGAAATCAGTCTCTGGTGTTTCTATCTGGATAGTCAGAATGAGAGGACTTATGAGGGTTGATGTTGGTTCTGATCTAATCAGAAATCTTTCTTCTCTCCTTCTGTAACTTTCAGGACTACTTATTCTTCCTGAAATGTAACATGGATATAATGTACACTGTGCCACAGGCATTCCTAACCCAACATCATTCTAGTTACTTGAGCTATACTTTATTAAAATGTCTTGTCATTGATTTCTACAATATTTATTTCAACATGAATATCCATCCATGCTCTTCCTGCAGCTCTCAATCTTCTTTGCTATGCATACTATAAAGTGTGGATTCTCAAATTTTATATACACCATGAAGGCCTGATGTCACCTTCTGCATCCTGGTTTGAGTAGATTTGAGTATGTTTGTAAGTATGAAACTGTCTACCTGGCATCTATTCCTGATTTCTTACAGTGATTCTAAGCATCACATGTTTTAATCAGAACATTTAATCCTCTTCAAGTTTTACACCCTACAAGTTGTATTTTTAGTGGAGTGACCACATGCTTTGATCTCTCTAGATACAACTCAGCTAGTTGTTAAATATTATAAAGTCATATTACCCTCACATGGAATGTGGCCGAAACCTTATGTCCAGTAAATTCACTTTGCATTCTCCTTTTAAATTTGATATTGGACAAAAATAATGGACAAAAATAATGGAAGCACCTAAATAAAACCAAAAAAGGTTAATATTGACCATTTGGGTTAGAACTAAATGGAGTCTTTCACATGACTTCAGTGCACTCACTTAAGGACGTTGTTGTCAAGTCAAGATGACAGAGGACAAAATTACCATAGTTTGTCTTGAATGCCACTTTGACTTTACTAAGAAACATGTAGGAAAGTATTAGAGCATCCATGAATGTGTTGGAATTTCCAGTAATGACTTCATCAGGAGGCAACTAATACAATGACTCAGTTAAGCCTCGATGGATTCAAATGACAATGGCATTAATGGAAAGTGGTAAAAGATGAGCGGTAGGGCTTGTTTGGAGGATGCCAAGTAAGAGGAAAGAAGGTGTATTTTGTCTTGCCTTTTTTTTCACTATCCTCACTCTACTCCCTGGTTGCTAAGTTATGAACAATTTGCCCCACCACACACACTTGCAAATCTGGACTGACAGCTCTGGAATGATAAGCCAGAATATTTTCCCCCAATAAGTTGTTTATGCCATTTATTTTGTAACAATGAGAATGGTAATTAATATACACAGAAACATGCATGCTTTGGTCCATATTATAGTACCTCAGTATCTACTTCTTTTTCCTTCTTTTATTTCTTCTTTTTTTCTTCAATATCCATCTTGAGGATCTTTCATGAAGTATGCACCTGCCATTTTGATTGTCTGGAATAATTTCTCCTTCCTGCATACCCCCACACAGCTAATTGTTCACATTAAATGGTGATTTCCCTATGAGGCATTATCTGCTGTTGTTGATGCTGCTGTTATTTCTGCTAAGAAAATCACTCCATTTCTATTTCAGTTTGAATTTTGTGGATATAAAACTATTTATTTCCTTACACATGACTTATGATAATTTTAAATATTTTGATATATATGCAACTTAGGGCATAATTTCTCTCATGAGGAATATTATTATTTAAGAAGGAAAATATGTTAGTCCTAGTCACGGCTCTAAGGCACACCAAAGTGATTCCTTGAATACTATATGGTTCAATAAATATTTTTGATTGAATGAATACATAATGAGTTTTTACAAAACATACTCATCTTCTTTATTATTTTGAGCAGCCACATCTATTATATAAAAGTACATTTAATTTAAAATATGTTCTTAAATAGTTTCACTGCATTGCAAGTAACTTTGAATCATCTGAAATTCTCAAGTGATATAGGTTATAACTGATAGTTTTCATTTCATTGAATTCTACTAAATCATTAATAATATGCTATGTACAAAACATTCAAACGCAGGAAAACATTGGTGTTTTAAATGTGTTAAGTTTGTTGTGTTGACATATATAAATTACTGATATCTTCTGAAGTGCCTAGTCATGATGAAAAAAAAAAAGAGTCTGTAAAATATATATTTTGCAGAGAAAAAAAATCAGGGCAGTTTCTAACTATCCAAGGGCAAATATGAGCCTTGTTTTAAAAAAAATTATCCTATAGCTAAGAGAGCAAGAAAAGGGTCACTAAGTTATTTTAATTAAAGCAATTCATTTGAGGAAAAAGAGGCAAATTCTGTAGAAAAAAAATGACTGCCTAGACTTTCTATTTCCTGTCCGTGGTAGGCAAGGCCTTGGAGTGAGAGGAGGCAATTCATATTCTAACCTAAAAGCAAATCGCCTTAATTAAGCCTGGCTCTTGGGTCCAAGCTTGGAAGACCTTTTTTAATAAAAGAATTCACATGGATGAGAAAAGTTTTAGTCACAACCTGACCAGGCTACTTCACCCTCTTCCTTGTGAAACCTTTGACAACTACATCAAACTATTTGAGAATAAGAACAGATGGAATCAAAGAAGTTCTGAGCTGTGATGTGGAACTTAGGGAATAATAATCAGGCGTGATATTAGAGTGACTCATTGGCAATGCTCAACTTTAGGACAATATGACTTATTTTGTGCATTACATTTGTGCACTCAGCTAGAATCACCTACAGCTTTCCATTTATTGCAAAAATTTAACTCAAAAACCATGTAGTTAGTTCATCAAATCTCACATATATATTTCACCTAAACATACATATACACATATAATATTTACCTATATATACCTGTATACATTTGTGCAAACATACATATGTAATAAGTACATAAAACATATAAACATATACACACATATACACATATATACCACATGTACATGAACACAGACACACACATATGCACACATATACATCACATGTATATTGACACACACATATCCACATATGTGTGTGCTCATGTGCTTGCTTGATAAATCCAATCAAGTAAAACCAACATGAAGGTAAAAGATGTAGTAGGTCATAAACCCAACATTAGATTCAAAATGATAAAATCATTGGTCACTGGAACACAGAAAATGTGTGGGCTATTTGTTCTTCTCTCTATGATTCTACTAAGAGTGCTTATGAAGGCTGTATCAGACTGTCTAAATATTTACCACTGTCTATTACCACTCAAACTGCAAATAAGAAATCAACATAATAAATCAGTGTGTGTGTGTGTGTGTGTGTGTTATGAATGTTGGGTCGGTTTGTTGCTGTTCTTTGTATGCTTATTTGTTGTTTGAGACATGGTTTGAGACATGTGGAGCCCTGTCTGTCCTGGAACTGACTTTGTAGTCTTGGCTAGCCTCGAACTGGGAGATCTACTTGCCTCTACCTCCAAAGTAATGGAATTGAAGATATGTCCTACCACTGTCCAGCAACATAAATTGCACAATTGAACAAAATACCTGTGACTTGGTTTCATATTCAGAAGTACTTGGGCCCGAGAAGTTGCTTGCTTCTTTTGAGCTTCAGTCTTGAATTGTTCATCTCTAATGTTCACTTTCCTCAAGTGCTCATGTGATTTTATTTAAGCTGAAGATGTAGCCTTGTGTTTGTACCAATGAAGCACCATTGTTTAGCTTTCTTCTTTTCTCTTCTCTTCTCTTCTCTTCTCTTCTCTTCTCTTCTCTTCTCTTCTTTCTTTTTGTTTTTTTTTCTTTTGAGTTGTTGTTTTTAACAACTCAGCCAAAGAGCAAAGGAATTGCAAAGAAATGTCTTATTCCTCACAGTCTATGCACTATTATACTAGATGGTTTCTCTACTATTAAGATAGAGAGGTACTCATATTTGCATATCCTTGTTGGACCTTTAGAAAACCAAATGTTCTAGTATATAATACACAAAAATGAAAAACACAATCATTAAAATTCTTTAAAGATTAAAAAAATAACACACACACACACACACAGAGAGAGAGAGAGAGAGAGAGAGAGAGAGAGAGAGAGAGAGAGAGAGAGAGAGGATAAGTATGTAATTTTGTCTAAGAGAAACTACAAAACTTTCACTAAAACAAAATAGATGCTTCCTGTAATGATATTTTCCTCTTGTGAGATATGGGCATATTGGTCCCTTTCTCACTCTTGGTAAAAGATATAAAATGATCAGTAACTTTTCTCCAAGCTTCACACACCAGAAACACCCTAATGACATGGAAATAGGGCGTTTGAATGTAATTTCAATACAACATGGCTGATTATGAGTAAAGTGTTAAGAACTGTATTCATACCTTCAAGAATAAAGGTACGATATGAGGACTTTCAAATAGTTCTGCATTATTTCCATGATTATTCATTGGTCTGTGTGAAAGGAAAAAGGTTTTTGAGGTTTGCAAGAATTATTACTTTTAGACTTTCGAATGATAATTCTTATATTCGTGACTTAAGAGGAAATAGAGATATATAACTGAATAAATTTCATGCTGTGGTATATCTTTTAAATTGAAAATCTACATGAACTTGATCTCTTTTTAAGTATTACCTATGCTAATGAATGATTAATAGAAAGTATAACTTTATTCATTAACAGCAAATCTATACAATTTTCTTAACAGCCAGCACAGTTGTCTTACGATGTTAGGCTGGTGGATAAATATGTACTTTAGAAGACAGAGTATGTCCCTCCCTGAGTCATGTTTCTAAATGTTACAGCAGTTCTAACATACTTTCAATTAAATAAAAATTAAAGCTCAGAAAATGTCACAAAAGGGTAACCTAACATCTGATCATTAATGTGCTTATGCAAAGGGATATTTACGAGTGAGCACTCAGAAGTGATTTGGTTCTCTTTTCCAAGAAGCATGAACCTCAGGTTTAGACAATGTTTGAATAAACTTAAGAGCAGAGCATATCAGAGTTTTGAAAATAGTTTGTATAATTTCTACTCATTTTGTTTCTAACCCAATGCTGAAAATATTTGCATCATGTTTTGTTTGTTTTCTGCTTTGCTTTGCTTTGTTGGTTTGATTTTTTTTTCTTACTTTGTTGACCAGCATACCTCAGTTTTATAGCCAGATATGTTCGTGTTCACAATACTGGAACATGATCTTGAATGAAATAAAAAATAATATTTTAGCACTGAGTATTGAATTCCAGAGTCCCTTCAAAGTACACATAACAAAACTACCTCCAGAGTTACTAGATAACCGGTCAACGGACATATTAATATTTCACCTTTTACTTGAAGTTAGAGGACGGATTTTCCCCTTCATTAGTGATATTTCTACATGAAGTGCTTCCATACATGAATAAGCTTCAGCAACTGAATTCTCTCTCTTATTTTTTTATTGTAAATACCATTTTCTCTTTTATATCTAGGAATGCATCCAAATAATATTCATTTACATTTTATAGCTATATAGTTCTAAGTTACAGACTCTTTCCTTGGCCTTTATTTGTCAATATTTTAATACGTAAAATTTAAACAGGAGTGATATTGCTGGGTCCTCAGGTAGTACTATATCCAATTTTCTGAGGAACCTCCAGACTGATTTCCAAAGTGGTTGTACCAGCTTGCAATCCCACCAGCAATGGAGGAGTGTTCCTCTTACTCCACATCCTCCCCAGCATCTGCTGACACCTGAGTTCTTTATCTTAATCATTCAGACTGGTGTGAGGTGGAGTCTCAGGGTTGTTTTAATTTTATTTCCCCTATGACTAAGGATGAACATTTCTTTCGGTGCTTCCCAGCCATTTGGTATTTCTCACTTGAAAATTCTTTGTTCATCTCTGTACCCTATTTTAAAAAGGTTTTTTTTTTTCCTTTGGAGTCTAACTTTTTGAAAATTTTGTATATTGGATATTAGTACTCTATAGGATATAGGGTTGGTAAAGATCTTTTCCCAATCTGTAGGTTGCCCTTTTGTCATATTGACAGTGTCCTTTGCCTTACAGAAGCTTTGCAATTTTATGAGATCATATTTGTGGATTCCTGATCTTAGAGCATAAGGCATTGGTGTTCGGATCAGGAATCTTTCCCCTTTGCCCATGTGCCCAAAGCTCTTCACCACTTCCTTTTCTATTAGTACCAGAGTATCTGGTTTTATGTGGAGGTTCTTTATCCACTTGGACTTGATCTATGTACAAGGAGATAAGAATGGATCTATTTTTATTCTTCTACATGCCGGCCACCAGCTGCATAAGCACCATTTGTCAAAAATGCTGTATTTTTACTCCCACTGGATTGTTTTATCTCTTTTGTCAAAGATTGTACCAGTTACAATTTTCCTTGTAGAAGTTTGTACTCCCACAAGAGGAATGGTGCTTGAACACAGGTAAACAGCAATGTGACAGAATGTAGGTTAGAATAAATTGGCTATTTTAGGTTACGAGCTATTCAGAGAAGAGTCTGTCTATACTGCCAAGATATCTGTAAATATATTGAAGTCTGAATCTTATTTCTTGGAACATGGTGTTGGGAAGAAGAACCAGACGTAACTTTTACACAGTGTGTTATTCAGTTAGGAAGATGTTCCCATAGCTTAATGTATTCCAATGAAGCATTTTATGAACTAAGTTACATGCTCAGCCTGAAATCGTTTTACTAAACATAATAGCATTTATCACTTTATATGATGTTGCAAGAAAATTAGTTGAACAGTAGAAAAATGTTGGGATGAATCAGGTAAAAAATTAAAAAAAAATAGAGCTATCTCTGGTTTATTGTGGCTAAAGCTTTGAGTTATTTTCTTAGAAATATTACAAAAAAAGTTATAGTTGAATTTTTCACCTCTTTTTAACTTCAGACACTTTCTGTAAAATATGAAGAGCTTGTGGGAGTCCCAATTAGAGTCAATTATAGTTTGATTGACTTACTTTGGCATTTAAATACCTAGAAGAGGTTATTCCTTTATAAAGAAAATAACTCCCATGCCTTGGAGTTTTTACTCTTCATCAAAAATAACCATGGCGGGTAACAGCATAGAATAATTAAAATGTAAACCATTAAAATTCCTATATGAATATCTCAATAGAAGCTGAAATCATTGGGAGAGGCAAGAAGGTAGCCTAAACTACAGAAAACAGAAATTTGGTTAAAAAAAGAGCCTTGCCTGGTAGGTGGGCAGTGTTATTCACCTTCTCAGTATATGTATCACATGGATAACTGTTCTTGGTATGCCTATTTTAGCTCTATTACAATGCAAAAATCAAACACACAGTAGCTAGACTACAAAATCTGAAATCTCAAAATTTTTGAGGTTATGCTATGCAGTGGGATAGAGGTTAGGACTGGCTGGGAGGCAAAAGGAAACATCAAACCCCTGAGGTTACATAACTGTGAATTCCTAACATACAGTGATTGGCAGCATAACAGATTAAGTCTGTTTTCAACTTATTTTATTTTAAATTTATGATGCCTTTTAAAGATATAATCCCCTAATAAGAGAATGTCTATCTGTAGACTTTAAAGAGTATTTTTAACACTATAATGAGACTATAAATATTTTTAACTTGGCTCAAATACCTTGGAGTAACTTTTCCCATTTAATATGTTACATTAAAATTTATAACTTCTTGGGCTGGTGAGATGGCTCAGTGGGTAAGAGCACCCGACTGCTCTTCCGAAGGTCCAGAGTTCAAATCCCAGCAACCACATGGTGGCTCACAACCATCCGTAACGAGATCTGGTGCCCTCTTCTGGAGTGTCTGAAGACAGCTACAGTGTACTTACATATAATAAATAAATAAATCTTTAAAAAAAAATTTATAACTTCAGCCTGTTTTTTCATTTCTCTCTCTATATATATACATAATGATACAATAATTTCCTTCATCTGTAGCTTATTGATAGACTCAATAATAAAATAAGTTCCTGGATTACTCAATGGATTGTAAAATATATATCTTAATTGTGTGATGCCGCTGTTAAAAAGAATGAATTTATGAAATTCCTAGGCAAATGGATGGACCTGGAGGGCATCATCCTGAGTGAGGTAACCAAATCAGAAAAGAACTCACATGATATGTACTCACTGATAAGTGGGTATTAGCCCAGAAACTTAGAATACCCAAGATATAAGATACAATTTGTGAAACTCATGAAACTCAAGAAGAATGAAGACCAAAATGTGGACACTGTGCCCCTTCTTAGAATTGGGAACAAAACACCCATGGAAGGAGTTACAGAGACAAAGTTTGGAGCTGAAACGAAAGGACGAACCATCTAGAGACTGCCATATCTGGGATCCATTTCATAATCAGCCTCTAAACGATGACACCATTGCATACACTAGCAAGATTTTGCTGAAAGGACACTGATATAGCTGTCTCTTGTGAGACTATGCCGAGGCCTAGCAAACACAGAAGTGGATACTCACAGTTAGCTATTGGATGGATCACAGGGTCCCCAATGGAGGAGCTAGAGAAAGTACCCAAGGAGTTGGGGCGGGGGGCGGGGATCTGCAACCCTATAGGTGGAACAACAATATGAACTAACCAGTACTCCCTGGAGCTCGTATCTCTAGCTGCATATGTATCAGAAGGTGGCCTAGTTGGCCATCAGTGGAAAGAGAGGCCCATTGGTCGTGCAAATTTTATATGCCCCAGTACAGGGAAAAGCCAGGGCCAAGAAGTGGGAGTGGGTGGGTAGGGGAGTGGGGTGGGAGGGTATGGGGGACTTTTGGGATAGCACTGGAAATGTAAATGAAGAAAATACCTAATTAAAAATAAAAGAAGGAAGTGTCCTAAGTTTTCTAGACACAGGCCTGGTTTGAATATAAACTGTTGAATAAAGGATGCACTGTACAAAAAAAAAAAAAAAAAAAAAAAAGCACAGGTTATTTTCAATAGAACTATAGCAGAGTTAACCAGTGCATAATGCCATATCAGGTAATAGTACATTCTCAATTCCTAGATTTTTTTCAATAAAGATTATTAGGGAAAAATTTCTACTTAGAACCAAGTTCATTGATGTCATGACGTAACACAAGTTTGAAGGAGTGGCTGCAATATATGATTTTATTATAAAGACCATTTTATATTTACTTTATATGTTTCTGTTGTTTTTCTTCAACTCTTGGCAAATAACTTTTAATTGTACAGACACACACACACACACATACACACACACTATGCTCCCGAGATCCATCACTGATTTATTCTTATTTAAATTACTATTTTGTAGAATTTTGGGATCAAAATTTATTTTACGTACCTTACAAATGTTTTTAACATAGATTATGTGTTCCTTTGACTTAATTATTTTAAATCATTCTTTAATTTTTATGCCACATTATACACATGGATTTTATTTCCTCCTGGAGAGAATGTTAAATTTTGCAGGAATACATAACTAGCCAAAGTACAAAGTAATTAACACTTTTCCATGCTATCTGATAAGTACAGCCATAACATAGCAATTAAGCCATCAAAATCCATAAAGATGATAGAAGAAATTATAGTCTTTAAAATCTGTATTAAAATTTGGAAATCTGTATTAGGTGTCTGTAAAATAGGTATATGTACAATAGGAAAGTTGGCGAAGAAAGTTCAATTCAGTTAAATGTTTTAATTAAGGATGCAGTGCCAAGTGATCGCTTAAAGTTGTTAAGATTTTGTTTTGGATTATTTTTTCTATTCGTCTTTGATTAAAAGCGAAACTAAAGAATTCCTTAAAGCTATTTAACCTAAATAGACCACTCTCGTTAGTATCAACTCGACTTCTAATATTCAGTGCATAATTAGGAGAGTTTGCTAGCAAGTGCATAAATTATATTTCATTCAATAATTGCAAATATGTGGACTTCCATGAGTATAAGGAGAGAGTGCCAAAAATTGGCAGTGTAAAGAACTTGATATTTTGATATATGTTATAACCTTCCAGATATAATTCTATGAAGCTATAAAGTTGCCACATGCATTCAATACTGTATAATTCCCATGTGTGGTTGGACAAGTGTATTTTTATACATATATGTGCACATTCACAGTTAGAAGGGCCTGTTCTAATTACAGCTGTCTGTTTGATCATTTCTACTGTTCCCTTCCCTAGTTAAAGTGGGAAAATTGGTAGCTGGTTAGGGATTTGGTGGGAGGGAGGGTAGTTTAAACACATTCTCAAAAGTGATTTCCTGCCATCCATGTCTATGGAATATTGAGAAGGTCAGTGTAGTACCTCACTGTCTCTAATTCTTTGAGAACATTACTCATTGAAATCCCGGTGCCATATTCAAGTGTGTAATGAGAACATAACACAAATTGCACCTATTATTTAGACAGTGATGATAATGAGAAGGGGAAATGAAATCATCAGGATAATGCTGTGAGTGACTCTCTGAAATCCCTAACACTTCTGAACTTCCTTTCTGTCACTGTTAGAAACTTAATCAATGATATGAATATGACTGCCAAATTCTTTTAAATGATAACACGAAAGAGTGTTCTTACAGAAAAGTTTAAGGCTTTTAAAAGTTATGATTTAATTACAATATATTATTTCCAATAGTAGTGAGCAATTCACAATCCTAGAAGTCCCCATATCTTTAAAGTTTCAAAATTAGAAAGAGTATACTGTTTAATTTCAATAATATCACTAAAATCAAAGTTATAAAAGTATGGAACATGTTGTCCTGATGCAACATGGGAAAGGCCTAATCAGAGGTGTTCTGAAATCTACTGGGGCAGAACTGAGACTTGAATTCAGTTTCCTGTTCCCCATTCATGGCCCTACACCTCTCTATTTTGAAATTATGACTATCCGCTTTTTCCTCAGGGGCCACTGTAATATATATATATATATATATATATATATATATATATATATATATGTTCCTTAAAGGTTAAAAAATAAAATTGTGGCCATTCTACAGGGAAGGACAGAGACAAACATGAGTTTGTTCACAATGATATTGCAATCTTCTGGCCCCCACTGACACTAAATATTTGTTATGTGAAGACATATATACAGGCAAACTACTCAGAATAAATATGTTATATTAAAAATTAACTCATGGACTAAGGATTCTTAGTACTGTGTAAGTCTTTTAAAATCAAAGATTCTTTCCAATCCTCTCCTTCTATGACTTTGACTCATATTTTATTCATTTACCCATTTTACAAATATTGCCATAAAGCTACGAGATTTGATGGAAAAAAAAAATGAACCTAACAAATTTTCTTGCTTTGCACAGTGTAAAGATGAGTGGGGGAGTAAGTGCTAATGTTCCATGGAAATAAAAGTAAATGATGCTAATTATAAAGCAAGGTGAAAGAGTGTCATTTACATGTTGGTTGACTTTATTCTTGTTTTGTGTACAGGTGAAGCATAAGGAATCAAGAAGTAACAAGTGGTCTTAGTCTAGTATTGGCTTAAACCAAATGAAATAGTAGGTAATGCGCATTGAATGAATTAACCAAAAAGTCAAGGGATTTGTTTAGCATTTGACTTTTATGGTAATATTTTTAATGGTGTGTGTTACACTTTTCTGAATATATCAGAGGATGTCCTTGTTGGACATCAATGGGATGAAAGGCCCTTAGTCCTGAGACTGTTCAATGCCACAGTGTAGGGGAATGCCAGGGTAGGAGGACAGGAATGGGTTTATGGGTGAGCACTCTCATAGAGGCAGGAGGAGGAGGGATGGGATAGGGGGTTTCCAAATGGAAGACCTGGAATGGGGAAATTATTTGAAAATAAAGAAAATATACAGTTAAAAAAAAGTAGAAGTGATTCAAAAAGTATATATGAATTTCTTGGTGTAACATGAAAGAATACAAAGATAATGTCTATATTGGACCACTGCAATAAGTTTTTCACATACTGAAATTGTTTTACATTGTCATGTGGTTATGTGTGGAGGGTAGGTATTTCAAAAATCAGATGACGAGAAATAAATTTTGCTATTTGGATTAAATTCCTCTAAAAAGAGATGACACGAGTAAAGATAACATACTCTGAGTGAAGTGATTTACAGCTGTGAAGCTGGCGTGAGTACCACTCCTGAAACATATTGAGCAATCAATCAGATTGATTTTGTTAATGAATATGACATGGAAACAATAGTCCAAGGAAATGTTACTTGAGTTTTGCTCCAGGGTGGAGAGATAATTATTGTAGAGACTTGCCATGCTCTCCAGTCCAGTTAGCTTGACAGGCTGAGGCTTGAAAGCTACTCACGAGGCAAAAGAGTTTCACAGAAACTCGCTCCTGGAGTCTGGCGTTCTCTCTAACCCATACATTAATTTTCCATTCCCGAGTTAGTCTAGTGTATGGATCCACTAAAGCCTTCCGCCAGTGTTCCAACAGTCCTAGAACGTCCTTGAGCAAGACCATGGGCCTGAAATTCATTAAAAATTTTGCTATCAGAAGTGGATGCTCACAGTCAGCTAGTGAATGGATCACAGGGCCCCCAATGGAGGAGCTGGAGAAAGTACTGAAGGAGCTGAAGGGATCCGCAACCCTATGGGTGGAACAACATTATGAACTAACCAGTACCCCGGAGCTCTTGACTCTAGCTGCATATGTATCAAAAGATGGCCTAGTCGGCCATCACTGGAAAGAGAGGCCCATTGGACATGCAAACTTTATATGCCCCAGTACAGGGGAACGCCAGGGCCAAAAAAATGGGAAAGGGTGGGTAGGGAAGTAGGGGGGAGGGTATGGGGGACTTTTGGGATAGCATTGGAAATGTAATTGAGGAAAAGATGTAATAAAAATAGTTTTATATGAAAAAAATAGCCTCTGGTACTACACTATCACTTTGAATAAAAGCTAGTCACTCCCTTACACAGGAATTTACCATCACTAACGAAGAAGGAAATTTCAGACCAAAGGAGAAACCAGAATACATACTTAGAACTATAGCGGAGTTACACCCATATACACATATTTACAATAGCCTAAGGGGAAGGTGGACTATGCAATAGACTAAAATAGGAACTATGGCAAGGGCTCAAAGCCCTTGACCCTGGCTTTTAAGATTAAGTGAATCTTAGGTGGAGCCCTTGTTGATCCCAGTTGTTAACATTAAATTCTATCCCAGGTGGTCCCTATTAGACCTTTTGTGTTTGCATTCCTCTGTTTTATGTAAGATTCCGGTTACCTCATTTTTACCTTGCAGGTATGTCACCCAACATCCTTATTGTCTTCTGTATAAAAAGTCTGATGCTCGATTTGACAACATACATTCAGATTCTACACAACCTCTCCTCTGTGCATCTGTCTGTCATTCATCCGACACTTTGCCCACCCTCGACTAGAGACCCGTTCCACGCAGACAAAGGGGCTCAGAGGGTCTGCAGCAGAGACTAGAGAAGAAAATTAGCCTTGAGTCAGCTCATGGGTTCAGCAGCTAAGTGAGTCAATTTCATGATCTAAGACAGAAGCACACAGGCAAATGTGTGCATGCGCGCACGCCCGCACGCGCACACACACACACACACACAGGGAGGGAGGGAGGAAAAGAGGAAGGGAGAGAGAGAGAGAGAGAGAGAGAGAAACACACATACACAAACATACAATCTAAGAGAGACCTAGAAAGATAAAGATCAAATGAGAGACAAAAAGAGACAGACAGATAAATAAAGGATACAATTTTATAGGTTATTGTGTGCCATATAGACAGTGAATATAAAATATCAAATTGTAGCTGTTGAATATTTGAATAGGGAGATAATATGAATGAGATAATAAGATTCATCCTTCTATATTTTATGTATGTGGGCCTGTGTACCAGAGGCTTTCCATGGAGATCTATGGGCAGGCCTGGTGCGAGGGTTCTGGTGAAGGGAAGCAAGTGCAGGCACTCCATGCAGCCCTACACTGGGCCAACAAAAGACTGACTAGCCAGTGATAAGTGAG
This sequence comes from Mus caroli, assembly GCF_978045245.1. Taxonomy (NCBI): domain Eukaryota; kingdom Metazoa; phylum Chordata; class Mammalia; order Rodentia; family Muridae; genus Mus; species Mus caroli. Next base: position 27,795,871 of record NW_028227265.1, read on the forward strand.
GTGGAGCTTCAGGTGGTGTTTCGGCAGAGCAGACCTCTTCCCAAGTGTTACAGCTCTTAGGGCAGAAATTCTTGGACATCAGAGTAGTTCTCGCACACCTTTAGCCCTTCCAGATAGGATTCTTATATATAGTTTTGGGGTCGGTCAGGTTTTGACAACAGGTACTTCTCATTGCTTTGGTCTGAAAGCTTTGGGGAAACCTTATTTGCATGTGGGAGGGCTTGGTGCTGCTCCTGTGTGACTGATGGCCAAACACATCTCTGCTGGTGACTGTGGGAGGCTGTAGCTGCAACAAGAGCTAGGGGTCCAGGATGCATGGCCGAACTCCTACCGTCCCATGAAGGCAGAAATCACCACCCACCTGGTCTCTGTGTTTCCAGGCCTGTGCTTGCCTGGGACCAGGCTGTCTGTGCACAGTTCATCCCTCACCCCCCACATATGTATATGAAACACATTCTAAAGTGCCAGCCTTTCTTCAATGAGCACTGGTTAATGTTAAACTGATAAATTCGGGCTATAAAACAGCCTTCTGCCCGGCGTGGTGGCGCACGCCTTTAATCCCAGCACTCGGGAGGCAGAGGCAGGCGGATTTCTGAGTTCGAGGCCAGCCTGGTCTACAAAGTGAGTTCCAGGACAGCCAGGGCTACACAGAGAAACCCTGTCTCGAAAAACCAAAAAAAAAAAACAAAAAAAAAACAAAAAAAAAAAACAAAAAAAACAAAAAAAAAATAAAACAAAAACAGCCTTCTATGTTCTAGTGAGCATTTTATGTCTAACTCTAACTTAAGGAAAGGAGGTATCTTCTTAGATGTTCAGAAATAATAATGTCATGAGGATTCGATAAATAATTATAAGAGACACTGTTGTCTTTGTTTATTTAGCATGGGGCTTTGATACATTCAAAGAGAGCTAGAAAATTCCGATAAAACATCAAATTAGACAAATATTGATGAATCAAAGACAGGATGTGAGACAAATTAATAGAATTGAGGAATATAGAAAGAGTATACAGGGAAATAACAAAAAAATAGAATAAATGGCATAATGTAGAGCTGTATACATTGATGATTTATCATTGCTGAGTGACAGTGCTTGATGAGCACCTATAATGGAGAAACAGTGACAAATCCACTATAATGGTCTTGACTCTGTGGTTAACGCAGGTATGGGGAGACAATAGGCAATTAGATCAACTTAGAATCATTCATAGCATCAAAGCACTGGAAGAGAAGACATTCAAAGACAAAATAAATTGCTACCAGCATATTGGGCAGTAGTCTAGCAACATGGAAGTGTTAAAATGTAAATATGCATATTCTCAAATGATACAATTAATGCCTTATTATTTGGTTCATTGAGAATATTAAATCATGCTTAAAAATCCCACAGGAACAGAAATAAACTAAACTAAACTCATTAGTAACTCAAAAGTGTTACACTCTCTTACTTCAGTTACCAGGCTTTTCATGAGTACCTTCAATTAACAACAATCCCTTGAGTTACTATAACTTTACAGAACGCAAAGAACATAACAATATGTTTAAACACTTGTTGGAGTCACAATATGTACAAAAGTATAGATTATTCCAGTCATATCCTCGCATCTGAAGATTTGGAGCAAGAGATGAAGATGAAAGAGAAAATGTGGCAGTTGTCTTCCTGGATCTGGATTTCCTCATTCAAACAGAATCTCTTCTAGGTCCATCTATTTATCTGCAAATTTCATAATTTCATTTATATCTACATCTGACAAGTATTCTGCACATTTGCATCACTTATTACATATTGAAGGACATTTACAATATTTTGCAGACAACAAGATATTAGCCCAAAAACTTAGGATACCCAAGATATAAGATACAATTTGTTAAACGCATGAAACTCAAGAAGAACGAAAACCAAAGTGTGGACACTGTGCCCCTTCTTGGAATTGGGAACAAAACACCCATGGAAAGAGTTACAGAGATAAAGTTTGGAGCTGTGAAGAAAGGATGGACCATCTAAAGACTGCCATATCCAGGGATCCATCCCATAATCAGCTTCCAAACACTGGCACCATTGCATACACTAGCAAGATTTTGCTGAAAGGACCCAGATATAGCTGTCTCTTGTGAGACAATGCCGGGGCCTAGCAAACACAGAAGTGGATGCTCACAGTCAGCTATTGGATGGATCACAGGGCCCCGAATGGAGGAGCTAGAGAAAGTACCCAAGGAGCTAAAGGGAACTGCAACCCCATAGGTGGAACATTATTATGAACTAACCAGTACCCCAGAGCTCTTGACTCTAGCTGCATTTGTATCAAAAGATGGCTTAGTCAGCCATCACTGGAAAGAGAGGCCCATTGGACTTGCCAACTTTATATGCCCCAGTACAGGGGAATGCCAGGGCCAAGGGGTGGGGGTGGGTGGGTGGGGGACTGGGGGGGGGAGTGTATTGGGCACTTTTTGGATAGCATTGGAAATGTAATTGAGGAAAATACCTAATAAAAAAAAGAAATATGGATTATATGTATGCAAATACAAATATGTGTAACTTTTGAGAAGTCAGTTAATTATAAATTATTATAAAATGTGAAAAAAAAAGAAAGAATGTAAAAGGGTACCATGAGGGGAGAGAGCAAGGAAAACAGGCAGAACCATGTGATAGGAAATGGGAATGAGAAAATGGCGATGGAAGATGTAACTGAGGAGGGAGGAGGGAAATAAATACAGAAAGAGAAGGAACTAGAGAAGAGGACCAAATAAAACTAATGATACTATTTAAGTGCCCAAAGAACTGTATTATTATTTTTTCGTTTTCCAAAAATTATAATCAGTAGCTAAAATATGTCTATATGCATCTATATAAATATACATGCATATATTCAATGAAGTTATACCACGTGAGTTGACAATGCTCCCCACAGCAGCCATTGTCTAACAAAACACCAGTACCAGGCATGCAAAACTTACTGTTGAGGTCTTTGATGGGTAGTTAAAAGTTGTTGGTGTTGTCCTTGGTAGAGGATTATAAAAAACTACACCCACCAACATGATATTATATATGTGACTAGCATATATATATATATATATATATATATATATACATGTACATATATGTAATATATGTAATTATATCATTAAATTAATTAATTATATTAATAAGTTATGTATATAAATATGACATTCATATATATGGAGATGAGTGAATACACACATAAAACATATGACATAATAGTTATATATGATATACATCAATATTTATATTTTCATGTGTATCTGGAAAGTTTCAACCACTGTTACAAAATCGATGCATTCATTTTTAAAAACAAAGGAAAGAAAAACAATTATTCATTGTGGCTTTTAATGTTAAAAATTATGATCTCTTTTAGACTATACATCTAAAATCCACAAAAGTGTTTGTAGAGAAAAATAGCCTTATGGATTGCTGAAGTCATGATGATGCAGATCATAGACTACTTGACCAGCTAATTTTCAATTGTTTCTAAGTATGAAATTTTGGTGACGTTATATATCTGTAAGTGAGCATTTTAAATGAAATCTCATTGTAGGGAAATAATAAGTGTTTATGTGGACTATATTTTCCAGGCTTGCACTAAACTAAAATAAGTAGTAAATATTTGTTGCTTTCATTTATTTCTCTTTCCAGTAGCAGTCTGGTGTAGATGCTTCTGGGATTATTTATATGGAAGAAACCAGACAGACAGCATTTCTACTCTGAAACTAAGAATCATGCATGTGGCGTTCTAATTACAGCTCTAAAATTTGCACAGGTGTGTTTTCTGTACATTGATATTATTGTGTCTCAGCTGAAATAAATTTTAGCCTATCTACTTTTTTTCAAAGAATGACCTCATCTTTCATCCTGTCCAATACAGAAATTAAGTTGCCAGAAAAACAGTGAATTAATTTGAAAGTATAGAATTCATTATGATCTTTTTAAAAGCATGTGGTCACTGGGTTCACATAATTCTTTATTGATGTCCATTTCTGCCCAAGTATATAATTAATGCATTAACCAACCATTATATAGAAGCCTCCCTGTGTCCTTTTGTAAAATGAAATACTTAACATTAAGGTGTCTTACTCTGATCATCAGCTATTAAGTAGTGTCTTCCTGTTCATATTGACACTGGTTTATAACCTAATGTAGGATAGCAATTACAGTAATAACAGCTTCTATTTGAGTACAACTTTAGAGGAAATTGCTAAATAATGTCTCTCTACAGAATATCTTAAAAGTTACTGAATTCTTAGAAAAGCCCAAATAAGCCATTCATTCTAGTATCATAGAGGAAACTAGAAAACAAAATGAAACAAAAGAGGAATTAAAAGAAAGCCTAAGACTTCTATTAAAAATGGAATCCTATGGAGTGTTTACAAGATGAGTTATAAGAAAATGTACAAAATGTTTAAGCAATTTTGTAGGTATATAGCAAGCTTGGTTTGACTAAAGCCCTGCTATGGAGCATTGAAAAGCTCAGCACACATTCAGTTTAGACAGCTGATAGGTAGATGAATGTGTGCAAAAGTAAAAGCAGACCAGTCATTCATCTTTATTTCACTATGTCAATATTTTCAAAAAATATGTTTCTTGTTTTTTTTCTCAGCTCAATATTCAGAAGTATGAAAATAAAGGCTCACATATCCCGAGTCCTATTGTGGCTTAATGGTACTTGATAGTTTATATTGACTTTGCCATTTGTGTTTAAGTATTTATAGATTAAATTTTTAGATGAGAAAACTGAGGCTAACAATTTTTTTTCGATTGTTCTCTCATACACTACATCACAACCACAGTCTCTCCTCTCTTCACTCCTTCAATTCCCCCCACATCCTCCTTTCTCTCCCAGATCTACTCTTCCTATGTATGTTTCCCTTCAAACATGAAGAAAATAAGTTACAATAAGACTAGGCACCAACCCTCATATCAGGTCTGGATGATACAACCAAGTAAGAGGAAAAGGGCCACAAATGCAGATGAGTGAGTCAGAGGTATTCCCTACTACCAGTGTTAGTGATACCACAAAAACATCAATCTAAGAACTATAACACACTTGCAGAGGATCTAGTGCAGACTCATGGAGACTCTGTTTGCCCCTTCAGCCTCTGTGAGCATCTATGAGCCCTACTTAGTTAATTCTGTTGGCCATGTTCTCCTGAAGTTTTTTCTTACTCTATGGGTCCTGAAATTCTTCCTCCACCTCCTCTGTGGAGTTCCCCCAAACTCTAAGTGGGAGGGACCCAATGGAGATCTCTAATTTGGGTGCCCTCTCTGACTAATGTTGGGCTGTGGAATTTGCATCTGTTTCCTCAGCTGCCATAGGAAGGTTCTTGAGTGACATTTATGGAGCTGGAAGGATGAGTCAATGGATGAATGTCTGCTGTCCTACTGAACCCAAGTTTGGGTTCTAGAACCCATATTGGGTGGTTCAGAATTGCCTATAAATCAAGCTCCAGGGTTTTTGATACCTTATTAGGAATTCCTGGGGCTTTTATGTGCACATACCCACATATATTCATATAAATGTAAACCAAAAGTAAGTCTTAAAAGTGAGTTTCATTTTTTTTTTCGTTCAAGATAATGTGCATGCAATTAATGTGGCTATATTAAGCCCTCTTTGCTTGTGTGTTTGATTGTTTTGCTTGTGTGTTTTTTGTTATTCAGTACTTACTGTTTTTCACCAAACAAAAGTGAGAAGTTAAGGGTACATGTTATAGTTCTCATTAATCAAGGAAGATTAGTTTCTTACCCAGGAATTTGTATAGAAATATATTCCAATAAGGATTAGCATGAAGATATTTTGGAAACATTATGTAGCTGAAGTATGTTGACTGATTCATCTAATTACTTGACATTATAAAACTGTGCACACTTTAATCATTTTTGAAAAATATGAAAATAAGTAAAAAGGAGTCATTCAATCAGGAAACATTTCTAATAATATAGTGATCATTTTATAACAATAAAATAATTATTACCTCTGAAGTTAATTGAAATATGACATGATAGGGATCCTACATTTAACATTTCTGATTTACACTATTATGATTTCATGATTCATTTACTAATCAAGAGATTAAACTTCCTTAAATCTGATTTATTTTCTTTTAAAATATTTTATATTATAGTCTTTATTTTACTAAATTAACCTAAATTAAATATTAATAAAACATAGCAATCTAACTTACAGTGGAATGAAATTATGCTAGAATGATAACATTGCTACTTGAAATGTAGTTTCATGTGAACAAATCTTTATAATGTGACTCTAGTCATGAAGTTATACTATAGGCATGACAGTTATGCCTCTAAATTTCATTTTCATTTTAAAATCATTTATTTGGAGGCCATTTGGTATCCAGTAAGATGTGTACATCACTGTACTTCACACTGATTACTTATGTGCTGTATACTGATGTTTGTTCAGATTGTAATGATAAAAATACCTTAATGAAATACATCTTAATCTATATTAACTGTTATTAATACATCTATTATTAATTATCTTAATAGAGATCTTAATTTATCCAATGGTAGAACTAGAGCCTTGGATTCACTTTCTAGGATTCCAAAATGTTTTAGCCAATGTTCTCATTAGAAATAGAACCAGGAACAAAAATAATAACACAGAAAAACAGACAGGTAAGAGATAGATATATTTACATATAAAGACAGTTATTCAAGGCCATTATGTTGATTAAAGATGAGGGGAGCCCATTTTCTAGTATCTAGAGAGTAGGAAACCAAGAAAAACATTTTATTGCAACACAAAATACTCCAAAAATAAGCGGTCAGTAGTAGGCCTGAAACTGTGCCAGACAGCTCAATAAAGAGGAGCAGTAATGTGCAAGAGTTAGTATGAGGAAGCAGAGAAAGAAAAGAGAGTCAGAAAAGTAATAGAAATATATGTAAATAGATGTTATTAAGCCATGTTTAAAAATCTCTGAATAAAGACAATAATAAAGTTATAATAATAAGTTTGTAATTCAGTTATGATAAGATTATAAAACAGTTGTTTTGTGTACAAACATAAATAAAACAATCCCTTCCCTAAATGAAAGGACTACATTCTGTTTTTAACATCTTAAATTTTTTTCTACAATTTTTTTATATATAGACATATATACATATGTAAGCATATATATTCATATATATATGTTTGTGTATATATACATGTGTGTGTCCATGTATGCATGTGCTAATGTGTGTGTATACACATCTTTATATATGTGTATATATGTACCCACACACACATATATATATATGTGTGTGTGTGTGTATATATGTGTTTATATATACATATATACTCATGAATATGTGTGTGACTATGATTGTGTGAAGTATATGCATAAATGTGTCAGTTGAATAGAAGAAGATTTTGGTTGTTTTTGCCCACTACCAGAGAGATAAAGACTGTTTCTAGAGAATCTCAGATTACTATGTGAGTGATAATTTCCAAAATCAGATCTGAAAGCTTACTTTGTAAACACTTTTACCCATTGAGTTGTCATTTCAGCCCTTAAGAACATAAGACAATATTACTAAATGATGTAGAAGTTATATGTAATACCCCATAACTTAAATGGGTAATGTAAAATTAGAAAAATAAATAAATATATGTAGATATATAAATATAATTCCAGGATATTACATTTAAGATAAGGTAATCAGTGTAAGAAAACTAAAGCATGTGCTTCTTTTATATGAACATACATACACATATAAAACTACAGACAAAATATCAGAAATTTCTGGTAAAAATTATATTCTCCCTGTATGTTCCTTAATCTTTTTTTCTGTTGTGTGACAACTGAAAGACCCCCGGAGGGCAGACACTCACTCAAGCCTCGGGACAGCCGCGCACCCAAGAAGACACTGAGACCGAACTTAAGATGTAGAGAGTAAGATTTAATACAGCAGCAACAAGAAAGCACATAAAAAGCACATAAACCAGAGCTCTGGGGTCAAAACTCATACACCCAGCATGGTGTAGAGGAGAATCGACGCCCGGCCCAAATTTTTACAGGCTTTTATAGGAAAAGGCCAGGGGAAAAGTACAAGTTTTACGTCACCAAGGGGTCGTGTCCTATATTTTGGCAATGTACCCGATCTATTGGAACATTCTGGGGTAGTACCAGGAGGCCCCTATCTCAAAAATGTTCTTGGAACAGTCTTCAGTTAGGAGGGGTAGGACTAGGTTTGTTCCAGGAGACCCTTATCTAAAAAATGTTCCTGGAACAGTTTTCATTTGGGAGGGGGTCGGACTCTGGGGTGAAGAGTTCAGGAATGTACTCTGGGGTGAGAAGTTCAGGAGTGTTCCGGGAACAGTCCCTAGATGGGAGGGGTAAGAGGACTATGAGTTGAAGAGTTCAGGTGTCCAGTAATTTTCCTCTTTCATTCCCCACTCCTTCTAGTGAGTAATTCTAATCTTAGAATTTCAGAAGTCTATATTTTTATGCGGAGAATACTGCATTTACTCTATTTTAACATGGGAACAAAAACAGAATAAGAAGCATTAGTAAACAGAACTAGGCAGGGGCCCTTTTAGCGAGGCTTGAGGGTCTGGGCATGATGTAGGTGCACGTAGATCAGATCTTTGGCTGGAACTGGTGAGATGTCCTTGGGGTACCCAGCTCGTTCACTGTCTCGGCTGTTGGGATCCCTGGCGCGATGTCGTCCGTGTACTCAGTCTGATCCTTTCCAGTTGTGACCAGACCACCTGCAAGCCTTTTAACTTAGCATACAGATCATTATTATAACAACATAGGTTTAAACACATCATTTAAGACTATGATGGGCATAGGAGTCTCATAAAGGATCTTAAAAAGAGTAAAACTGAATCAAGAGGGAGTATTTCTAGTACGTTTAAATAGGGCATAGGGAAGGAACACCAAGTCTATGCCAGTCTCCACGATTAATTTTGTCAAGGTCTGTCTTAGAGTTTTAAACTAATTTTTATCTGTCCTGAGTTCTGAGGTCTATACACACAATGTAATTTTTATTTGACCTCTAAATACTTGGCCACACCCTGACTTACCTGGGCAATAAAGCAGGGCCATTATCTGACACTATTGCTTTTGGCACTCTGAACCTTGGAAAAATTTTCTTTAATAATTTTCTTGATGACTATGTAAGCAGTCTCATTTTTACAGGGAAAAGCTTTTATCCATTTTGAGAACGTTCACAAAAACCAGAAGGTATTCATACACATATTTTTTTCTCAGTAAAGTCTAGTCTTCAGACTGCCAGGATTATTGCTCTTTGGGATGCCTGTTTGGCGGTTAGATCTGCCATCTGATTTCTTTTGTTCACAGCATCTTAGGTCTTTTTCTGCAGATGTCAACAGCTTTCTTTGTCTGTATATTGTTCCATACAGTGGCAAAAGCATACCTGCTGTCAGTGTAGACTTTTTTTTTGTCATTTATAAAGCTTGTATCAAAACCACAAATTCAGCTTTCTGGGCTGAAGTCCCTTTAGGGAGGCTGCTGGCCTAGATCACTTGCTTTTTGTCCACCGCTGCACTGCTGTCCCCGCCTTCCGCTTACCTTTAACCATGAGGCTACTGCCATCTGTGTACCAGTTCAAACTTTCAGGCCAAGGCTGATTTGATCTTTACCTGCCGAGGTAAGTAGCCCCCTCTGTTGGTAGATGGCCCCATGGATATGAGCTGCTTTCCATCTACTACTGCCGCTCCTGTTCTTCTTTTTCCCTCCACCACAAAGCTGCTGCCATCTGTGTACCAGGCAGGCACACCTGGCCAAGGCTGATCAGTTAGATCTCTCCTCGTTCCAGTTTCTTCAGCCAGGACATCAGCACATTGATGTACAGGAGTGGAGTCATCCGCCAAGGAGCAGCAAACTCTGGTAGTGGGTATAGTCACATGCTGACCCAGAGTAAGCTTGTCAGCGTCTTTAACAAGCAGGGCTACTGCAGCAATGGCTTTCAGGCAGGAGGGCCAACCGCTGGCGACTAGGTCAAGCTTTTTAGATAGGTAGGCCACTGGCCGCTTCCAGGGCCCCAGAGTCTGAGTCAAAACCCCGCGGGCTACTCCAGCCCGCTCATCAACATATAGGGTAAAAGGCTTAGTCAGATCTGGCAAAGCCAGAGCGGGGGCTGCAAGCAGGACTGCCTTTATGCTGTCAAAGGCTTTTTGGTGTTCCTCAGTCCAGGTGAATGGGACTTTTTCCTTAGTAAGTGGATATACAGGGGCCGCCAATGTTGCAAACCCTGGTATCCAGAGTCTGCAAAGGCCCGCCGTCCCCAGAAACTCACGTACTTGGCGTGGGGTGTTAGGGGTTGGGATCAGCATTACAGTCTTTCCTTCCCGGAGGGTGTACCCTAGGTAGGTCACCTCGGTGCGACATAGCTGGGCTTTCTTGGCTGTTACCCGGTACCCCAACTCACCCAGTTCATTCAGGAGCTTCTAGGAGGGCCAGAATTTCTTCTTTGTTTTTAATGTCTCTGCCTTCAGCCAACCGCAGGGCTTGAGTTAGCGCCAGGAGTTCAGCCTTCTGAGCCGAAGTTCCTTCTGCCAGAATGTCAGAGCAGTGATGAGTAGGTGAAGACTCAGCAGGTTAGCAGGGGAAGCGAAGGTCACTTGTTCTGTCAACAAAAAGCTCTGATAATGTGTCCATCAGTCAGGGGAACGATTGGATCATATGCCAAGTTTTGTCTCAGAGTCAATTTATCTGCGTCCTTGACCAGAAGCCACTATGTGCAGACAAGCAAGCCATTTTACAGTCACCAGGTTTAATTTTTACAAGTATGTCACCGGTCTTTTCTAGGGTCCCAATTTTTGAGTAAGAACCTCTTTGGCAATACCTTTATTCTCAGTCACATTTAGGAGTCCCAAAGTTGGGGACAACATTAGGGCAGTCTCAATAGCATCTAAGGCCATCCAAGGTTGTTCTTTATTTTTTTATACGAAGGGCTGTTTATCTTTTTAATTTAGCAAAACCTGGAATCCACAGTCTGTAAAGGCCTGCAGTGTCCAGGAACCTTTTAAGTTTTTTTTTTTTTTTTTTGGTTTTTCGAGACAGGGTTTCTCTGTGTAGCCCTGGCTGTCCTGGCACTCACTTTGTAGACCAGGCTGGCCTCGAACTCAGAAATCCGTCTGCCTCTGCCTCCCAAGTGCTGGGATTAAAGGCATGAGCCACCACGCCCGGCAGTCCAGGAACCTTTTAAACTTGCTTTGCATTGGTCAGTGGAGGAATATGAAACACAGTCTCTTTTTAGCTGCTTCAACAGGTAGGCCACCGGTCTCTTTTAAGGACTCAGCTTCTGTGTTAGCACCCCTTCTGCTATCTCTTTACTTTTAGCCACGAATAGGTGAAGGGTTTGGTCATGAGGGGGGCTCCTCTTCTTTTTGTTAGGACAGTCTCTCACCCAGTGTTCTTTTTTTTTTTTTTAACAGTAAACACTCTGATCTTTAGCCAGAAGCTTTCTTTTGTTGCCAGGTACTAAGTTTTCTAGTTTTCCTGACTTTTGTGGCCAGCATTTCATTTCTCTTATCTTTTTAAAAAAATTTTCTGGCTCCCTATTTTTTACAGATCATTTTTAAGTGCTAGCATTATTAGCAAGTGTAGTCTTTGTCATTTATCTCTCTTTGCTCTTGTTTCCTAACTGTAATAGAGATCTCATATAATGTCTCTCTCTTTATATATATATCTTTTTGTTCCTCTTCCTTGTCTTTGCTTACTTTGAATGTTATCTAATTATTACATCTATATTCTGTCACTTAACTTTTTTTATAGTTCGACTACCCTGGTTTATCTTTCTGTCTTACAGCACATCTCTGATTCTGACTCTGGTCTCTGTCTTTGTCAGCCTCATTTTACTGGTTCCTCTTTTAAATATTTCTCATTTAGAGTATCTCTCTCATTTCAGACCTAATTTTTTTTTCATCTCTATTTTTACCTCTTTTCACTGTTAACCTATCTTTTCTGAGTCTGCTGAAGCTTTGCTCTCAGCTCTTTTTTGCAGACCTCTATCCTTCTCTTAACTTCTGTAACTTTTTATTACCTCGGTCAGATTGTTGGGGCATTTTCTAGTCCCACAGAGACGAGACCCTCATCAGAGCCTGGCAGTTAGACTCGCAGGTGCTCCTTACCTTGGACAGAAGAAGCCCCAAGTGGGTAGATGTCTCCCTCACTAGAGCTCAGAACAGACTCACTGCCAGCAGCTCAGGGCGGTGCCTGAGAAGAGAAAACACATGGGGCAGAGAAGGGAGTGCAGCTCTCACATCTGGCTGCACCAGACCACTGATATTTTAAAATGAACGCAATTTTTTCTGTTAACAAGAGACAGGATACAGGGGACAGGGGAATGAGAAGCAACCAGGGAACCTTGTGGCGACCTCAGATCAGACGTGGCGACCCGCTGAATTTAAGCATAGTCAGCGGAGGAAAAGAAACTAACCAGGATTCCCTCAGTAACGGCGAGTGAACAGGGAAGAGCCAAGCGCCGAATCCCCGCCGCGCGCCGCGGCGCGGGAAATGTGGCGTAAACTCCTGGGAGTGGCAAACAAACACTGGCAGGGGGGGGGGAAGGTGGCAGAGGCAGCAATTTAACCACTTGTTAGACACCCGGTGCTCTCTGCACTGTCTTCCCGCATGGCTTGGAGGCGGCGGCAGGGAGGGAGCGAACAGCCAGGCAGGCACAAGGGAGTGCGGGTTGACTCTGGGGGGAGCCAAAGGAGGGACGGCGGCCGCAGTTGGCCCCTCCCCAGCTGTGGCAGGCTTCACGGCCACTCCAGGGCGCCAGGCGGGACCGGCAGGCCGCCGCACTCGCCACCAGCATCTCACAACTCGCTCGCGGGGCGGTGCCTGCAAAACCCAGAACCTCAGCGCCACTGCTGCTATCAAAGCCCTAACTGCGCCGCCAAAGCCGGAAATTTTTTAGCCCAGCTCTGCATCTCAGAGCTCTTTTGAGCAGCCTGGGGCTCCCCAGCCGAGTGCGGACCGTGCGCCGTCTTTGTGCGCCGGTGGCAGCTGGTCTTGCGGCCGTCGCCCCGCGATGGCCCCGCAGCAAGGCCGGCCGGCGCTGCCCGCCCGCTGCGAGCCGCCGGTACCGCCTCGCCGAGAGCGCGGTGGGCAGGACCGGCCTGGTGGTTTTTTTTTTTTTTTTTTTCCTTTTTTAAAACCATTGCTGACAAATTCTGTCCTGACGTCAGTCCAAGTCTACAGTCGACAAAGGGTTAACACACACACACACACAGTCTGTCACGTGACAAAAACACAACCAGCCAAACGCCACTTTCTGACGGGGTCGGGTTCCACATCAACTCCCTTTCTTGACGGGGGTGGGACTCCACACATTTACTCCCGCCCTGGCAGAGAGAACACTATCCTGACGGGGGCGAGATTTTACATCCACTCCCGCTCTGGCAGATTGTCTATTTTTAGAATAATAGCAGACGTAACAAGAGCAGATACGAGACTGAGACAAAAAAGAAACCAAAAACAGCAGCGACCTCGCGTCGCCCACAGACAACTTACAGAATCAGATGGCCTTCCAAAGGCCGACAGATTGAGACCTACCTGGTCTCCAGAGGGGTCCACCAAGCGTCCTTGGTCCTCCCCTTGTCTTCCTGGGGCGTCCCCCAGGGCGAGCGGACGGTGGACACCTGGACACGTCTACCCTTATCCACCCCACACTCCTACCCGGAGCACGGTCTCAGGTACTCATACCGAGCACTGAGTGTCGCGCAAAACCGAAACTGCGATCGCACCAGATACAGAACGGCCTACCTGGCCTCCAGATTGAGACCTACCTGGTCTCCAGAAACAGAACACAGACACCAGACCAAGACAGAACAGAAAATCCTACCTCTGAGTGAGTCCAGGACTTCTGGGTGGTCGTGCTGATTCCCGGCCAATGCACCAAATGAAAGACCCCCGGAGGGCAGACACTCACTCAAGCCTCTGGACAGCCGCGCACCCAAGAAGACACTGAGACCGAACTTAAGATGTAGAGAGTAAGATTTAATACAGCAGCAACAAGAAAGCACATAAAAAGCACATAAACCAGAGCTCTGGGGTCAAAACTCATACACCCAGCATGGTGTAGAGGAGAATCGACGCCCGGCCTAAATTTTTACAGGCTTTTATAGGAAAAGGCCAGGGGAAAAGTACAAGTTTTACGTCACCAAGGGGTCGTGTCCTATATTTTGGCAATGTACCCGATCTATTGGAACATTCTGGGGTAGTACCAGGAGGCCCCTATCTCAAAAATGTTCTTGGAACAGTCTTCAGTTAGGAGGGGTAGGACTAGGTTTGTTCCAGGAGACCCTTATCTAAAAAATGTTCCTGGAACAGTTTTCATTTGGGAGGGGTTCGGACTCTGGGGTGAAGAGTTCAGGAATGTACTCTGGGGTGAGAAGTTCAGGAGTGTTCCGGGAACAGTCCCTAGATGGGAGGGGTAAGAGGACTATGAGTTGAAGAGTTCAGGTGTCCAGTAATTTTCCTCTTTCACAACCATCTTGAAAAATCTAAATTGAAAATAAATTATTTTATTATTTCTAGTTTTACATTATAGTCTGTCACTACGGGAAAGTCACCCACAATCAAGACCAGAAGAATAAAAACCCGCTAATGCTTAGTTTTCTATATATACTTTGACAGTCTTGGATCCCTGTTTAAAGATGGTCCTACCTGCTACGCTCTCTGGTCGAGTCAGCTGGACAAGCCGAAAGGCTTAAAAGTCATTCATGAGGCAAAAGAGTTTCAAGGAAGCTCTCCTCCTGGAGTCTAGCATTCCCTACCCATACATTAATTTTCCATTCCCGCGTTAGTCTAGTGTATGGATCCATGTGCTCTCTTTCAGTATTTTCCTATTATAAGTGCTTTTTAAAATTGAATTCTGACATGGCTAAAGCCTTCTGCCAGTGTTCCAACAGTCCTAGAAATGTCCTTGAGCAAGATCATGGGCTTGGAATTCAGTAAGATTGTAAAAGCTAAGTCACTCCCTTACACAGGAATTTACCATCACTAAGGAAGAAGGAAGTTTCAGACCAAAGGAGAAACCAGAATAGATACTTAGAACTGTAGCAGAGTTACACCCATACACACGTATTTACAATGGCCTAAAGGGATGGTGGACTATACAAGAGACTAAAATAGGAACTATGGCAAGGGCGCGAAGCCTTTGACCCTGGCTTCTAAGATTAGTGAATCTTAGGTGGAGCCCTTGTTGATCCCAGCTGTTATCAATGAATTCTATCCAAGGTGGTTCCTGTTAGACCTTTTGTGTTTGCATTCCTCTGTTTTATGTAAGATTCCGGTTACCTCAATTGTACCTTGCGAATATGTCACCCAACTTCTTTATTGTCCTCTGCATAAAAAGTCTGATGCTCAATTTGAAAATTACACTCAGATTCCACATGAACTCTCCTGTGTGTGTCTGTTTGTCACTCATTCATCTACGCTTTGCCCACCCGCGTCGAGAAACCCCGTTCCACACAGACACAGGGACCCTGAGGGTCTGCGGCACCTACCCACAGTGTCCTAAGTCTGCCCTCATCAATTCACATTAGCAGTCAAGGCAATCACACATAGACATACACGCTCTCTAAGCTGATTATGAAATATCCCTCAGTGAGACTCTTTTCTATGCTAATTCTAGTTTGTATGGAACTGACAATTAAATATTACCATCACATAGAATTTTCCACTACTCTATTTTATTATCTATTCTATATTCCCCCTTTAAAGGGTGATGTTGTTCATTAAAGTGTGATTACATTAGCAATACAGCAATACATTAGCAATATAAACTGGTATCTTAAAAATTTACAGATAATAGTATCAATCATTAGAAAAATCTTCATCAATATACTCTTTTTTTTTTTTTTCTTCGAGGCTAGGTTTCTCTGTGAAGCACTGGATATCCTGGACTCACTCTGTAGACCAGGCTGGCCTCAAACTCAGAGATCCACTTGCCTCTGCCTCCTGTGCTTGGATTAAAGTGTTGGGATTAAAGGCATGTGCCACCACTGCTCAGCTTCAATATACTCTTGTCCTAAAAACAGCTACTACGAGTATATAATTAATAATAGACAAATATTCATGAAGAAATGTGTGAGTTAAAAAGGAAAAGTTGAAGAAGGATATGATGGTGCTCGAGCATTAAATTGTTTCAGTTAGATTGGAGTAATATGTTCTGGCAGCCCACTATATAGAAAGTTGAAGCTTCTGCACCCTTCTGTAATGCATTATGTATTTTGAAACAGCTGTGACACAATAGAGAGAGACACATAGGACAGAATTGCCCTGTTATAATTTGTGAAAAGCCACTATGAATGGTAGTGAAAAGCTCTTTTAACTTGATATTTTAACCAATCTTAATGTACATTCACCTGTACATAAGTGAGGATGTTGGGCTATGATATAATCTGTCAATTGTTTGGAATTGTTAGGCTGTCCTTGATGCTTTGGCCAATAAATATAGCCCAGTAGAGTATATTCATGGTGGCATCAGCCATTGTGAACACACATTGTGAACTCACAATAGTAAGAAAAAGGAATGAAGAATAGAGTTAGAATACATCGAAGAAATGGCAAGTCATGGTAGAAAGCTACAACTGAAGAAAGATTAAAATCTGGGGTAAATCAGAGAAGATAAATTGTAGGACTTGTTCAACAGAAATATTTCAGAGAGAGTTTGAGTCCTCAGAGTCAATCATTTCAAACCCCCAAATCCAGATAAAATAACACTGGACATTGTTTAGTGCTAGGAAATCTGGACTTCATGGGCATAAATAAGTAGGGTATGACCATATCCTGGGATGGACTGAGAAAAATTAGTTCCTTTCTTTGTGGGGAATCGATAATAAGAACTGCAACCTGGATTAAAGTGTCCTGAGTTCCTAGCCAAAATAAAACTTTAATATGCTGTACCTGTTCTAAATCTATAACAACAAGGGTGCAGAGCAGCCTGCTTCTACTTGCTCTAGCAGTCTCGGAATGGAAGTCAGATGTCTATCAAGAGACAACTAGACAGCACTTCAAAAGCTCCAATAGCCTTCCCACCATTATTATATAGACCAAAGGACCTCTCAGCTAACAAATTAAAAACGCTAAAGGATTTTTTTATGTTGTCAGTATAAAAAAATAAACATTTAATATGGTACATGTATTAATTACTAATAAGAAAAAGATATTTAGTATACTTGTATAGGTACATAATTTTTGCCTCATAAAAATGTACCATTGTCTAATTGCTCTGGCTAGAACTTCGAGTACTATATGAATAGGTAGGGAGAAAATGAGCAGCCTTGTCTAGTCCCTGATTTTAGTGGGATTGCTTCAAGTTTCTCTCCATTGTGTTTGATGTTGGCTACTGGTTTGCTGTATATTGCTTTTACTATGTTTATGTATGGGCCTTGGATTCCTGATATATCCAAGGTTTTCATCATGAAGGGGTGTTGAATGTTTTCAAATGGTTTCTCAGCATCTAATGAGATAGTCATGTGGTTTTTATCTTTGAGTTTGTTTATATAGTGGATTATGTTGATGGATTTATTAAATTGAACCATCCCTGCATCCAAGGGATGAAGCCTACTTGATTATGATGGATTATCATTTTGATGTGTTCTTGGATTCAATTTGCGAGAATTTGGAAAGGAAGAACTCAAAATATCACTGTTTGCAGATGATATGGTGGTATACTTAAGTTACCGAAAAATTTCACCAGAGAACTCATAAACCTGATAAAGAACTTCAGCAAAGTGGATGGATATAAAATTAAACAAATCAGTGGCCTTTTGCTACTCAAAGGATAAACAAACTGAGCAAGAAATTAGGGAAACCACACACTTCACAATAGTCACAAATAATATAAAATGTGTTGGTGTGACTCTAACTAAACAAGTGAAAGATTTGTATGATAAGAACTTCAAGTCTCGTGCTCGCTTCGGCAGCACATATACTAAAATTGGAACGATACAGAGAAGATTAGCATGGCCCCTGCCCAAGGATGACACGCAAATTCGTGAAGCGTTCCATATTTTTATGGCTAAGATCAAAAATTCAGGTGACAGCAGATGCTGGCGAGGATGTGGAGAAAGAGGAACACTCCTCCATTGTTGGTGGGATTGCAAGCTTGTACAACCACTCTGGAAATCAGTCTGGCGGTTCCTCAGAAAATTGGACATAGTACTACCGGAGGATCCAGCAATACCTCTCCTGGGCATATATCCAGAAGATGTCCCAACCGGTAAAAAGGACACATGCTCCACTATGTTCATAGCAGCCCTATTTATAATAGCCAGAAGCTGGAAAGAACCCAGATGTCCCTCAACAGAGGAATGGATACAGAAATTATGGTACATTTACACAATGGAGTACTACTCAGCTATTAAAAAGAATGAATTTATGAAATTCCTAGCCAAATGGATGGACCTGGAGGGCATCATCTTGAGTGAAGTAACACAATCACAAAAGAACTCACACAATATGTATTCACTGATAAGTGGATATTAGCCCAAAACTTAGGATACCCAAGATATAAGATACAATTTACTAAACGCATGAAACTCAAGAAGAATGAAGACCAAAGTGTGGACACTGTGCCCCTTCTTAGAATTGGGAACAAAACACCCAGGGAAGGAGTTACAGAGACAAAGTTTGTAGCTGTGATGAAAGGATGGACCATTTAGAGACTGCCGTATCCAGGGATCCATCCCATAAGCAGCTTCTAAACGCTGACACCATTGCATACACTAGCAAGATTTTGCTGAAAGGACCCAAATATAGCTGTCTCTTGTGAGACGATGCCGGGGCCTAGCAAACACAGGAGTGGATGTTCACAGTCAGCTATTGGATGTATCACAGGGCTCCCAATGGAGAAGCTAGAGAAAGTACCCAAGGAGCTAAAGGGATCTGCAACCCTATTGTCTGAACAACATGATGTACTAACCAGAACCCCGGAGCTCTTGTCTCTAGCTGCATATGTATCGAAAGATGGCCTAGTCGGCCATCACTGGAAAGAGAGGCCCATTGGACTTGCAAACTTTATATGCCCCAATATAGGGGAATGCCAGGGCCAAAAGAATGGGAATGGGTGGGTAGGGAAGTGGGGGGCGCTATGGGGGACTTTTGGGATAGCATTGGAAATGTAACTGAGGAAAATATGTAATAAAAATATTAAAAATTAAAAAAAAAAAAGAACTTCAAGTCTCTGAAGAAAGAAATCGAAGATCTCAGAAGATGTAATGATCTCCCATGCTCTTGGATTGGCAGGAATAATAGTGAAAATGGCTATTCTGCTTAAAGCAATCTACAGATTCAATTCAATTCCCATCAGAATTCCAACTCAATTATTCACTGAGTTAGAAAGAGCATTTTGCCAGGTGTGGTGGCGCATGCCTTTAATCCCAGAACCTGGGAGGCAGAGGCAGGTGAATTTCTGAGTTTGAGGCCAGTCTGGTCTACAGAGTAAGTTCCAGGTCAGCCGGGACTACACAGAGAAACCCTGTCTCGGAAAAAAAAAAAAAAAAAAAAAAAAAAAAAAGAACATTTTACAATTTCATCTGGAATAACAAAAAACCGAGGATAATAAAAATTTTTCTCAATAATAAGAGAAATTCTGGGGGAATCATCATCCCTGACCTCAAGCTGTACTACAGAGCAATTGTGATAAAAACTGCATGGTGTTGGTACAGAGACAAGCAGGTAGATCAATGGAATAGAATTGAAGACCCAGACATGAACCCACACACCTATGGTCACTTGATCTTTGACAAAGAAGCTAAAATCATCCAGTGGAAAAAAAAAGACTGCATTTTCAACAAATGGTGCTGGTTCGTCTGGCAGTTACCATGTAGAAGAATGCAAATCAACTCATTTTTTAAAACTAGATATTTTCTTCATTTACATTTCAAATGCTATCCCCTTTCCTAGTTTCTTCTCTGAAAGTCTCCTATACCTTCCCCTTTCCCTGCTCCCAAACCCACCCACTCCTGCTTCTTGACCTTGGCATTCCCCTGTACTAGGGCATATAATCTTTGCAAGACCAAGGGCCTCTCCTCCCATTGATAGCCGACTAGGCCATCCTCTGCTACATATGCAACTAGACACAAGCTCTCTGGGGTACTGGTTAGTTCATATTGTTGTTCCTACTATAGTGTTGCAGACCCCTTTACTCCTTGGGTACTTTCTCTAGCTCCTTCATTGGGGGCCCTGTGTTCCATCCAATAGATGATTGTGAGTATCTACTTCTGTATATGCCAGGATCACTGATACATGGATATTATTCCAGAAACTTAGAATACCCAACATACAATTTGCAAAACACATGAAACTCAGGAAGAAGGAAGACTGAAGTGTGGATATTTCATTCCTTAAAATCAACCCATTCTTATCTCCATGTACAAAGCTCAAGTCCAAGATGATCAAGGACCTCCACAGAACAAAACAAAACAACAACAACAAAAAAAAAACAAGAAAAACAAAAAACAAAACCAAAAACGAAAAAACAAAAAACAAAAAAACCAAAACTAAACAAAAAAACAGATACACTGAAACTAATAGAAAAGAAAGTGGGGAAGAGTCTTGAGCACATGGGCACAGCAGAAAATTTCCTGAACCCAACATTAATGGCTTATATACTAAATCAGGAATTGATAAATGGGACCTCATAAGCAAAGCTTCTGTAAGGCAACAGACACTGTCAATATGACAAAATGGCAACCTACAGATTGGGAAAAGATCTTTACCAACCCTATATCCTATGGAGTACTAATATCCAATATACAAAAATCTCAAGAAGTTAGACTCCAAAGAAAAAGAACCCTTTTTAAAATGGGGTACAGAGCTGAACAAAGAATTTTCAAGTGAGAAATACCAAATGGCTGGGAAGCACCTAAAGAAATGTTCATCCTTAGTCATAGGGGAAATGCAAATCAAAACAACCCTGAGACTCCACCTCACACCAGTCTGAATGGTTAAGATAAAGAACTCAGGTGACAGCAGATGCTGGGGAGGATGTGGAGAAAGAGAAACACTCCTCCAATGCTGGTGGGATGGCAAGCTGGCATTACAAGCAGGGTCCACAATGAATGAGCTATAGAAAGGAACAGAGGAGCAGAAGCATCCCCATAGGACAACCAACAATATGAACCAACCAGTAGCTCCAGGCTATTATAAATAAGGCTGCTATGAACATACTAGAGCATGTGTCCTTATTACATGTTAGAGCATCTTCTGGTATATAACCAGTAATGGTATAACTGGGTCTTCAAATAGTACTAGGTCCATTTTTCCAAGGACCTGCCAAACTGATTTGCAGAGTGGTTGTGCCAGCTTGTAATCAATCCCGCCAGCATTGGAGGAGTGTTCCTCTTTCTCCACATCCTCCCCAGCATCTGCTGTCACCTGAATTTTTGATCTTAGCCATTCTGACTGGTGTGAGGTGGAATCTCAGGGTTGTTTAGATTTGCATTTCCCTGATGATTAAGGATGCTGAACATTTTTTCAGGTGCTTCTCAGCCATTCGGTATTCCTCAGGTGAGAATTCTTTGTTTAGTTCTGAGCCCCATTTTTTAATGGGGTTATTTGATTTTCTGGAGTATCACCCATGGAAGGAGTTACAGAAACAAAGTTTGGAGCTGAGACGAGAGGATGACCATCTAGAGACTGCCATACCTGGGGATCCATCCCATAATCAGCCTCCAAACGCTGACACCATTGCATACACTAGCAAGATTTTGTTGAAAGGACCCTGATATAGCTGTCTCTTGTGAGACTATGCCGGGCCTAGCAAATACAGAAGTGGATGCTCACAGTCAGCTATTGGATGGATCACAGGGTCCCCCAATGGAGGAGCTAGAGAAAGTACCCAAGGAGCTGGGGGGATCTGCAACCCTATAGGTGGAACAACAATATGAACTAACCAGTACCCCCTGCCCTCGGAGCTCTTGTCTCTAGCTGCATATGTATCAGAAGATAGCATAGTTGGCAATCAGTGGAAAGAGGCCCATTAGTCGTGCAAACTTTATATGCCTCAGTACAGGGGAATGCCAGGGCCAAGAAGTGGGAGTGGGTGGGTGGGGGAGTCTGTGGGGGAGGTTGTGACAGACTTTTGGGATAGCATTGGAAATGTAAATGAAATAAATACCTAATTTTAAAAAAAAGAAAAAGAGCGTGAGAGAGAGAGAGAGAGAGAGAGAGAGAGAGAGAGAGAGAGAGAGAGAGAGAGAGAGAGAAAGAGAGATGCTCTTGGTCCTGTGAATGCTTGATGCTCCAGTGTAGGGTAATTCCAAGACCAGGAAGCAGAAGTGGGTAGGTTGGTGATCAGGGGGAGTGCAGAGGGGAAAGGGCACTTTCAAAGGGGAAATCAGGAAAGGGGATAATATTTGAAATGTAAATAAAGAATATAGCTAATAAAAAAGTACAATTATTTGTGCACATCATCAATAATGATTAAATAAAACAGTATTTCTTGATGTTGTTAACCTTCTTAATTTTCATATACACATGTATAGAGAAAGCTAATTTAAATGATGGGAAACTGATCTAGGTGAGAGAAGATTGCCATTTAAAAACAAAACAGCAACAACAAAAACCCACTTCAATATGCTGTTTTCACTACTGTTGCCAGTAATGTATTATTCTGATGTTAAATTACCTTAGAATTCATTGCCTCACAACTAGAGCTATGTTTGCCAAATATTGTAACCACTCCAAAACTATGATAATGTTGTAGAAGGAGGAAAGCCAATTGTTCTGGCTGGAGTAAAAGAGCACAACCAAGGAAAGTCTTGTTTATCAGAATGAAATGAACAGAGGAGAAAATATTTGTATTGTATTGGCAGTGCAATATTTGTTACTAAATTGATTCATTATAGAGAAGACTGAGGAAGAGAGAGGAATTCAACACGTGTAGAGGGGATTGGGGAAAAAATTCATGAATGAAATTTTGACAACATTGTTCTGTTGTCATAATGATAATTCAAGTCTAGAATATACATTTCCTTTTGACTCTCCATTCTGAATGGAGGCAAATGCCAGGGAATAGGAGTAATGGGAAATGTTCATTACATCTGGATAGATTAAAACTGATTCTTCTTACTACAGACTAACTAGGCTATACAGTCATAGATGAGACAAATTCTGATACCTTAGCTTGAACTATGGCCAACTTAATTTATTGTTTGAGCCTCACCATTCTCTACATTTAATTGGAACATTTTAAGATCCTTTATACAACATTTGATACATGAATAACAAATACAAACATAGAGAGAACCCCAAATTCAGCACCTGATATAGTGACTGCTGAGTTAATCCCACTATTACACATACTTGTTGCTCACATTCATGCCAATGGCCATGTTATTTCCTTAGAGTGTGAAGAAGGAAGATAAACCAAGCACTAGGTTTTTTTTTTTTTTTTTTTTTTTTTTTTTTTTTGTGTGTGTGAGAAATTTCAAACAAATCTGACGTGTGTTAAGCATGTTTGGTAAGGCTATATTTGTCTTTGAAGACTTCAAATTTAAAACATATCACTTGCTTATATATACATAGATATTAAGTAAATACATACACATATTTTATTACACAAATTAATTTATAGTATAAGTTTCTAATTATTTAAATGTGGGTATCAATATACTCTCCTAAATGCCATAACTTCTGAGAAATCTATCTCCTCCATTTACTTTACTCATTTACTTGATAATTTTGAATTCTTTGTGACACTTTATTTTTTTCAATCAAGTAAATTAAAGTTCAACAGGGCAAATGTCCTCATGCAGTCCAATGGACAATTTTAGCCACCAAGTCATCAGCTTTTGTTTTCTCCTCTCTATATTTCATTCTGACAGTCAAGATATTTACATTTTGTTTTTCTTTTAGAACACAGAGATATTTAATAAATTTAGAAATGATATAGTAAGGGATTATATATATATATATATATATATATATATATATATATATATATAGATATATATTACTTTAGTTCCAGAACTCATGATGCAGAAGTGGGTGGATCATTGTGAGTTATAAGTTAGAGTCAGTCTACCTAGTAATATCCAGGCTACCTTGGGCTACATCGTGATACTTTGCCTTTATAAGAGTGATGACGATGATGATGATGGTTATGATGATGATCATAAAGATGATGATCATGATGATGATCATGATGCTGAGGATGCTATGGTATATCTCTAAAAATTAACGTTATTAAAAAATAAGGTGACCCAAACAACTCACACTTAGTAAGTGAATTAGGTAAGTGCAGTGACCCATAGGTTTTTCAGAAGATATTGAGTATAGGAAAAGCAATAATAACAGCATTTAGGTAATTGGAAAGCACAACTCATAAAAGTGAATCTTGAAGTAAATACAGTAGTTTCTTGCTGTTTTGTTCTAATGGTCATTGGTCATAGAAATTATGGGGTCAGAAAGTAAAAAGAAATAAGAAAAAAATGATATGTAGGCCATGGTTAGAGAAATATTGACATAACAGCTGAACAAAATTTAGGAGACAGGGTGGAATTGGACACATTGATAATGATCATGATGACATGTGACAGATACAGGATAGAAAAAAAAAGGACTGCTATTTTGTTGATACTATGCTGGAGAAATGCAAGCAAAAATATGCCTGAACTATTCTGAAGTTGTGTGATCTTTCTCCTTCCCTTTTTTTTTGTAGGGACTTCATAAATTCATTTTTTTAATAGCTGAGTAGTACTCCATTGTGTAAATGTACCACATTTTCTGTATCCATTCCTCTGTTGAGGGGCATCTGGGTTCTTTCCAGCTTCTGGCTATTATAAATAAGGCTGCTATGAACATAGTGTAGCATGTGTCCTTCTTACCGGTTGGGACATCTTCTGGATATATGCCCAGGAGAGGTATTGCAGGATCCTCCGGTAGTACTATGTCCAATTTTCTGAGGAACTGCCAGGCTGATTTCCAGAGTGGTTGTACAAGCTTGCAATCCCACCAACAATGGAGGAGTGTTCTTCTTTCTCCACATCCTAGCCAGCATCTGCTGTGACCTGAATTTTTGATCTTAGCCATTCTGACTGGAGTGAAGTGGAATCTCAGGGTTGTTTTGATTTGCATTTCCCTGATGATTAAGGATGTTGAACATTTTTTTCTGGTGCTTCTCAGCCATTCGGTATTCCTCAGGTGAGAATTCTTTGTTCAGCTCTGAGCCCCATTTTTTAATGGGGTTATTTGATTTTCTGGAGTCCACCTTCTTGAGTTCTTGATATATATTGGATATTAGTCCCCTATCCGATTTGGGATAGGTAAAGATCCTTTCCCAATCTGTTGGTGGCCTTTTTGTCTTATTGACGGTGTCTTTTGCCTTGCAGAAGCTTTGCAATTTTATGAGGTCCCATTTATCGATTCTCGATCTTACAGCACAAGCCATTGCTGTCCTATTCAGGAATTTTTCCCCTGTACCCATATCTTCGAGGCTTTTCCCTACTTTCTCCTCTATAAGTTTCAGTGTTTCTGGTTTTATGTGGAGTTCCTTAATCCACTTAGATTTGACCTTAGTACTAGGAGATAGAAATGAATCAATTCGCATTTTTCTACATGATAACCGCCAGTTGTGCCAGCACCATTTGTTGAAAATGCTGTCTTTCTTCCACTGGATGGTTTTAGCTCCCTTGTCAAAGATCAAGTGACCATAGGTGTATGGGTTCATCTCTGGGTCTTCAATTTTGTTCCATTGGTCTATTTGTCTGTCACTATACCAATACCATGCAGTTTTTATCACAATTGCTCTGTAGTAGAGCTTTAGGTCCGGCATGGTGATTCCACCAGAGGTTCTTTTATCCTTGAGAAGAGTTTTTGCTATCCTAAGTTTTTTGTTATTCCAGATGAATCTGCTGATTGCCCTTTCTAATTCGTTGAAGAATTGAGTTGGAATTTTGATGGGGATTGCATTGAATCTGTAGATTGCTTTTGGCAAGATAGCCATTTTTACAATGTTGATCCTGCCAATCCATGAGCGTGGGAGATCTTTCCATCTTCTGAGATATTCTTTAATTTCTTTCTTCAGAGACTTGAAATTCTTATCATACAGATCTTTCACTTCCTTAGTTAGAGTCACGCCAAGGTATTTTATATTATTTGTGACTATTGAGAAGGGTGTTGTTTCCCTAATTTCTTTCTCAGCCTGTTTATCCTTTGTGTAGAGAAAGGCCATTGACTTGTTTGAGTTAATTCTATATCCAGCTACTTCATTGAAGCTGTTTATCAGACATTAATGAAGTTCATAGTGTAGGGCTCTCAGTTGGACATCTGAGTTTTGACAGTAGACTAGATCATTTCTTCCTGCATTACTTCATTTTCTCAGTTCCACAGTTGAGAAAATAAAATTGCCTTTTGCCATCATCTTGAAGATTCAAAGAGTTTATATGTATAAACTACTTTGAAATAGTTTAATACATATTACTTGCTAAAGTTTTGTTATTATTTTATTGTCAGTGTTTAAAACATATTTTCTATTGTTGAATGAATAATCCCTATAGAACTAATTAATTTGTCTTGGCATATCTGTGGGGAAAAAACCGCAATGTTTAATGAACAAAAATCTTGTAAAAATAGTTTCCAACATTCTAAATGCTATGGTAAAAACCCTGCAGAACTTTCATCCACTAGCTGTATACAATTTGATAACACAAGACAATACATATTTTGGTTACTAAAGACAGGGACTGGAAGAAGAGCAGGGAGCAGGTCCTAGGTTAGGAGTGTAAAGTGAATAAACTACAGAGAAAAAAGATGAATGAAAGCTCAGTAGCTACTTACACATCTAGAGGAAGAAAAATTCACTAATGTTGTAGAAAATATTTAAACACAATCAGAGATTTCAAACCTGCCTTTTATTATTCTGTTCCTAGATAATTTATAATAAGTCCTTATCAACACTACAACTCCACTACCCTTTATGTTATTAGAATCTACTTTTCTATCAATAACCCCAAGGTACTACTGACTATATTCTATCTGAGCTACTCTTAACTACAATTGATGGCTATGATTTTAAGATCCTTACCCCATGGATTCTTCTCTCTCCACCTTCCTCTCCCCTTCTGGTCTTTTCAGACCACAAGCCCAGTAATCCCAATCCCCACCTATGTCTCTTCTACACAGTTATTGGCTGTCATCACCTTAATTTAACCAATAGTTTTAAATCAAGGAGCAAGGTCACTTTATACCTTATTAGAGACAATATATGGAGAAATATAATGGAGATAGTTTAAATTAATACCATATGATCAACTCCTTGTACATGTATTTAGTAAAAAGCATGTTTTATTCCTTATAAGTAAACAAGGAATAAATATGTGATTTCTATTATGGCCAGTGCTCATCCAGAGAAGAAAGAGAAATGTGCATAAGTATGAAACTACAATAGGATGATGAATGAGAATATTCATTATATTCATGTATTATATTCATATATTATTCATGTAAAGGTGGTTTGGAAACACAGAGTTTAAAACAAATTGACTAGATTTGTACAAAGGAGGAGTCAGGTAAAATTGCTTTGAAAAGGGAATTATGTGAGATTCCCCATAGAGAACAAAGTATGTAAAGACTCCAGAAAAGAAGCTAAGTAGGTGCTAACATTTGGTTGTATATAAAAGTTGGAGTAAAGACTAGAGTTGCATGGAAAGACCAGAGCCAGATACATAAGGGTCTGTTTTGTTGGATCACAAACAACAACTGGTGTTGCTGTCTTTTAGGAAGCCATTTAGTAATGGTCATGTGAACAAATAGACTATTCATTGTATAATTGATAAAAACATTTTTTTCTAATTTTTTTTCTAATACAAAAATCTAGATACCAATTAGTTTCCTGGCCCTAAATGCAATTGTTTCCTTTGGAGTAATGGTGTCAAATATGAATTGGGAAGTCTTTTGTGTAAGTTACACTAACATTGCTGTGATTGAAGTACCTTAAGGGACAATTAGATCATTTGCTACTTTTCATTTCATCTGTGCTTAGTTAAAAATTGCCAAAAGGTCATTATAATTATTGCCCATGTTTTTAAAAATGATTATATGTAGCACATTTTCTCCAACATGTCTCATAATCTTCAATAAATAAATACACAAACAAACAAATTATATGCAGGATACAATATCTTATTGGTAGCCATTTAAGGTATGATCAGATAAGATAATGTGATGAAGGCCCTGTTAGCCAGAATATCTATATATTTGTTTAACCAGTCACAAGCACCACTGAAGGGGAACAGAAATCCTATTCAAGTAGAAAGTGTGTGCTTAGTTAGGATGATTGATAAGCTAATACACACCTGTAGACTTGAATGTGAAGAGGAAAACAATGGACATGAACCTGGACATACGAATTTGCTCATTTCCTCTGTGAGTTGTGTATTATTTACTTGAATGTTATGAGAGAGAGAGAGATGGTTTGTTTTGGCCCCTCGTTTCAGGAGCTGGAATTAACCATTTTATGGAACGTGTAATGGGTGGATATGGTCCATTCATCACGTTCATTACAGTGAAGAAGCTGAACCATATATCTAGAAATGGTTTGGAACTCTCAAAGCTTATCTCAAGTGCCCTATGCCAGCCAATGAGATATTTTTGTGAAGGTTTCAGTGTCCCAGTTTCTTCAAACAGCCCTGGTCAAGTTCAAAGCCATGAGCCTGTGAGGAGAGATTCACATTGAAACAATAGCAGCTATCATTCCAGATTTCCTCAGAGAATCAACATCAACAGATGGAATCCACTCAGAAGAAACACAATGATGGTCTTCTCATCCTGAGTATTATAGTATAGGTGAAAAGAAATGAAATAGAAGAGTAGGACTCACTTATGTTTCCATACTGTCATAAATACATTCTTTATTATGGATCCTCTAATAATCATAATTATATGCATTGTGGCCCAGTGATCTTAACTCTAGGACATTAGCATTCATTATTCTGTTTTTGTTAAACAGGACCATTGAATGTAATCTCAAAGGAAAAGGGGGCAGACAGCAAGAAATATGGAAGTGAAAATAAGGTCAAAGAGCATGATACATATGGATCAAAACATTGAAAGGAAGGGGTCAATCTGTGCATGGAATGTACACTGATAACAAAAACAACTCAAGATGAAGACTTCTGAGCAAAGGGAAGTTAAGTTTTAATAAAAGAGTAATTACTCTTTGAGTTGCTGTACTTATGAATTTAGACTTTTGGAACACTGGACCTTTACAGACCTTAAACTGAGCATACTGGGTAGAGAAGAATGCAGTTGTTTTCTTCCCAAACACTCTTTCTGAGTGAAAGCTGCTGTCAAGTATTACTGGTATCCAGGAAGGAGAACTACTATATACAGCCTGCTGTTCTGTTCAGAGGGAGACTGGTGATTCTACTTTAAACAGACATCCACAAAGCTTTCCAGCATCAGTGGTTTTGAATTGTTAAAGTGAAAAAAGTCTTCTGGTTTATATCTGTGAGAATGTCACCATTGTGATGAGCCAGGAGGATCAAGTTGAATCATCATAATGTCTCTATTACATCACCTGGAGAGTTAGGCAAGAGGGGAACTAACTACACGAGTTCCTAAATAATTACAAACTTCTGTGCATATCGTGTGCTGTCTTTGCTGAGAAAACCGTGTTCTTTTTTAAATTAGCCACACAATGAACGAACTTGAAGAAACACACAAAATAAAAGAAGTTCCTATTTTGAGCTGCTTTTAAACTAAGAATATTTTATAGTGCTGCACCTACATAGTCTTTAACACACTGACATTATGTAAATTAAATATGTTAATCCCCAACTCTATGCAATCTTCTCTCTTTTAAACTTTTCCCCCTTTTGTTACCAGAGAAGAGAAACAAAAAGGAAAAAAAAAAAGATGTAAGAAAAGACTCCTGCCAAAAATAATAGCTATGTTCAATGTTTCCTCTGGTTTCTTATTGTTTAAAATATGCTTTTTTCCTGCCAAGGTCCCATTTAAGTGCATTACCTCCACATGCTAATAGACTAATTAAAATATGAATAAATAAAAAACCCACATTTCCTATAAACTTTTTTTCACCTTTTCTGGTGAACTTAAGAGTTTTTCTGAACTTGGAGTAATCAAGGTGTCTTTTGCTTCATTGATTTCTTGCTTGGAAAAGTTTAACTCTCAACTCTGTAATGTATAGGAATTTGGGACTGTGTGGTGCTACATGAAGTTTGAACATGTTCAAGGATGATGTCTTTGACCTTGTTATGCTGTGTAGCATCAGTTTGAGTGACGTTTCACTCCTCTCAGCCATAGTTTCCTCATATTTTAAAAAATGACTATGAATATCTTCCATCTCAGAAAGAACTGTATAGGCAAGATATCAGTTCAAAGCAAAAGGACTTTGTAGGTATTCATCTAGAGTTTATAAAATTATATTGATTCATCTGTTATCTTAAATCATTTAGTCCATGACCAAGTGTAGTAGAGCATAAGAGGTTCTCAAGCTTGGCAATAGTTCGGGAGATGTAGGGTAGGTAAAGTTGTGGTAGGTTATAACAGGTTACTACTATCTTTAACACTTTCACAATGATGTTGGTTGATTGTGCCATTTCACACAATCCTTTATTAAAGAATGGAAAGAAACATTAGGCAAAGTGTGGTACAATTAAATGTATGTGTTCAATATCTCTTTGGTGTTCAATGTGACTAAGTGACACTGCAGAATACACAAAGCTGTCCTCTCTATCTTAGATTTAAGAATGACAGTTTTATCCTATCTAAACTCCTCCCACATGTGTCTGCTATAAACTTTTGATTGTCAATGGATCACAGCTACCTTCTTTCATTATAAAGAACAACACTGTATTTCTCATGCTGTTGGGCTGTTTCATTTGTTTTTTTCCTCTAAAAGAAGAGTTTGTGGTACAATTTAAAAATTTTAAATAGATAGATGTCTTTTTCTTTCCAATTTGCAAGTAAATTGCTCTTTTGATTGAGTAAGAAAACAAAGAAGAGGCTAGCACTACCAGTCTACTTCAAGATTTCTGTGTGATTATATAAGGGTTTCTACAAGGAATGTAAAATTACCATCTCTTGTAGACAGAAAACTAACTTTCAGGATCATACTTGATGCTAAAGTTAACTATTAACCCTACTCGTACCAGGCACTAGACTAGACTAACCTTTTACAGTCTCTCCTGTACTCAATACTCATTTTTTCATTTACCAAATATTTAGGGGGCTGCTTAATTATAAGGCAACACAGTGGAATACATTGCAAAAATAAGCCTCCATGGTTCATGGTTTCAAGAACTTTTGATCTCTTAGAAGAGGTAACAATTGACTGACAAGTAAAGATATGATCATAATAAAAATTAGATGCTCTGGCTCCATCTATTTCAGGACAAAATAAAATGCTTCTGATAAAAATATAGAGATGTGTTTATGTCTGAGGAAAGTATGATACTAAAAGCAGGAGAAAGAATCATCCTTTCTACATGGAACTTTCCACAAGGAGACTCTGAGAAGAAACCCAGCGGGGAAACCTGATCATCCACACCCATCAGTTGTCTCCAAGGTGATTGCCAAATATGTGTCTGACCTCCCAATTTTGAATTGTTACTTATTCCTTCCACATCTTTGGTTCATTTGTATTTTAAACAGACTTTCACTATGTCATTCTTGACTTTTTTTTTCAGGAAAGTTTACTTTGGGTTTGTTGTAGAGTCTCAAATTATGTTTTATAAATAAATCCCAAGGTTTGTCATAATACATTCAACTTATACCTCTATTGCTTTCTTCAGTGCCTCTTTTTTTTTATTAAATATTGTCTTTATTTACATTTCAAATGTTATCCCCCTTTCCTTGTTTCCTCTCTGAAAACCCCTTATGCCATCCCTCTTCCTCCTGCTCACCAACCCACCCACTCCTGCTTCCCTGTCCTGGCAGTCCCCTACAATGGGGCATCAGGACTTCACAGGAACAGGATCCTCTTCTCCCACTCATGTCCAACAAGGTTATCCTATGCTACATATGAAGCTGGAGCTATAGGTCCCTCCATGTGTACTCTTTGGTTGGTGGTTTATTTAGTCCCTGGGAGCTCTGAGGGTACTGGTTGGTTCATATTGTTGTTTCTCCTTCAGCTCCTTGCGTCCTTTCTCTAGCTCCTCCTGTGCTCAGTCTAATGGTTTTCAGTGCCTCTTGAGAAAGCAAAAAATATAGAGGACACAGAAAAATTGTATATGTCCAGAGTCAGGACATTCATTTAATATTTTTCATTTGTATAAAATATTCCCTAGTTCATCATAATGTTCATTTCCTAAAATATTCTTAGTTATTCCTTTTTAACTAAGGAAGAATTCTCTAACAAATGGGTACTTCTATAGACTATAATTTTGCCCAAGAAAACACATTGTATTCTATATGTAGGTCAGATTATTTTTCATTATTGAATCTTATTCATGTGTATAATTGTACACTTAAGAGTTAGGTCTATGATAGCTGCCACAATGAACTCTGATTATGTTGACTTTTTATTTACAGGCATGTTTTTTAGAATCAAGAGAGTTGTGATTCATTGTTTTGTATTCTCAGTATCTAAATACACAGCAAGGCACTTGTGCAGAGTTCTTGAATAATAGGTTGACTGAATTGTGAATGGATAAACATTCTAGGAAACACTTTATTCTGTGTTTTAAGACTTTTGAAAAAAATGATATATGTATTTACATGATAAAGAAACCACAAACTTATTTCATGTTAGTATTCAAAAGAGCTGGTTTAGTTGAGAAGAATACATTTAAGACTAAAATGTAGACTAGCATTGTGTGTGTGTGTGTGTTTTCTTTCTTTCTTTTTTTTTTTTTTTCTAGTCTACTATGATGAAACTAAGGGTTTGGATTTCACACAATCAGGAGTATATGAGAATAACAAATTCAATTTTATGGGAGAAAAATGAAGGAGGAAGAAGAGGAGGAGCCAGGGAAGGAAGAAAAGGAGAGAAGAAGAGGAGTAAAAACAGCAAAGGAATGATGTGCAGCAGAAAAGAGAAGAGAATAACATATGCAGGATGTGGATTGGGCATATTTGGTAGGCACTATTGGAAGGAGAGGTGTTGAAAAATACATTTTCTGATTTTTTCAAAGAATTAGTAAAAGTATTGAAAAATTCCTGTGTTATTATTCATAGGTGTTGATTGATCCTAGAACCTTGAAGCAGTCATTCATAATGTCAGGACTGACTGAACTTAACTCATCTGAAAGTAAGATGTTGGAGGAGATATTATTGAATTGCCTTCCATGTTCTGCATTTCTTAGAACTTGTGTTATTTTTAAATGTGTCCATTATGTGCTTTTCAATATGCACTAACTTATTCATTTCACTGTGGCACTAACAGAGATGTATGTTGGAAAAAGTTGCCCAGTAGTTTGGTGTGAGAGATGTGGGATGACAGAGAAATACAGTGCATAGGGAGTAGAATATTTGAAGACTTCTCGTTTAGAATATTTGGAATATTCAGTATATTATTGAGACCTAATATACCCAAAACTTGAATAGTCTACCTAGTTATCCTTTATGCTAATTGTCCAACTCTCTGGTGTCTCCTACACTGCCCATTCTAGTCACAGGTAACCTTTGTTCTATTCTCTGATGTCAATTTTCCAGAATTCCATACTTATATGAGATCACTGTGTATGTGTTCTTTTGTGCCAAATTAGTTTATATAACATAAAATTCTTCAGACACACACACACACACACACAAACACACACACACACACACACAGTGTTTATTTTATCACTATTTTGGCCATGGTATGGCATCAACCAATTGAGTACTAAAGTATTGATCTTAATATGGAATACAAAAAAGAAAACAGCATAGAGTACAGGCACCAACTTGGCTAAGAAATATTGGAAGGAAAACAGCAGGGTGTATTGAATTTCTCGAAATAACATACTTAAAATGTAAGTTTGGTACAAATGAAACATGCGAATTCTGCAGATGCTGAGGGTTGATTTTCAGAAAGCTATTGAAGCTTGAAATCTCCATTTGACAAGAAATGCTGTGACATAAATAGGAGATTTATTAAATAGCACAAAGACTTTCTTAGAGCTTTGCCTTCTGCAATTTCCAAGTTAGCAAACTTTCAGGGTTAGGATGCCTTACATGAGTTTACAGCAGCTATGTGTGCCACTGATAAAAAACAGACTCAGAGACATGGGGACATTTTGTTGAGTGATTGAAAGGAGGTATTTGTGAGGACGATTTATTTTCCTCTGAGTTTTAAATTGTGGTGTCACATTCTTCCACAAATGTGATACCCTTGCCCTCCATCAGTAGCAAGAGCTCTCTATATTGACAGAAGTGCATCTTAAATAAATTGGAAGAATAAATACTGCGATGTGGAAAGAAAATGCAGAGGGAACAGAAAGGAAGATGTTCTTTCTTGTCTTAAATTCTTCCAACATAGAAGTAAAGAGGGTTCAGATCAGAGCTTGGGTGTAGAGTATATTATAATATACACACATCCTTTTGCTCACTAATACCACAAGGAACAGGAAAAGTAAAAAAAAAAAAGTCAATAAACTGTCTCTAAAGTGGTTATTTACTATGAAATAATAAACAAATCTAGTAAATCTCAGAGGCTTCAAACATTACCTTATTGTTCAGATATTCAGAAACATGTCTTTGGATCATGGCATTTCAAGGTCCATGTCTGTGCTCCGTGACACTGGGAATGTCATATGGAAGGTGGAATGACTGGAATGTCTTGTGACAGCTCTCCTGTGCTATGTATTGCTAATTTCCCCCTTTCTCCCCTTCTCTTCCATTCTCCTGTGTGGTCCTTCAAAGTGGCTAGATTCAGCTTTGAAAACATTGTACCACAGACTAGTCAAAACTTCTTCAGGTTCTCTTGTAATTTTGTATGTCATAGAAACTTATAGCATCTTGGTTACTCAAAGAACTGTCATCACAACATGTCTGCCACATGCAATTTTTATCTGTAGTCACAGGCCAGTTCAAACCCAGGAAGAGGTTTCCCTTCCTGTTTCCCAGAGAGAATCTTGAAATATGTGTGACCATTATTAACCAGCCACACTCTACACCTAACCTTCTGGCTAATTCATCTAAATTATTCCAAAACTGTGTTCAAAGAAAGCAGAAGGAAGCAAGTCTGACCAAATTGAATATGGCAACCAGCTAAGAAAAGCCAAGAATAGTCAGCAAATCTAAAAATAGTCTAAAGGATATTAGCTTCACTGAAATTATTTGTGTTTAATTGATTTTAAGCTCAACATCTGTCCTTTGAACAACTTCATCTGAATTAGCTGGAGCTCCTTATATAAGCACCACAGATACAATTTTGTACCTTTGTCTTTATTCAACTAATTGAGAGGCTACCTTTCATTCAGAGTCTCTACTCATTCACATGTTGATAACCACCAGAAGTTACACTGATCACTAACTTTCAAATTCTTTGTAAATGCTCTGAACACTAGTATCAGTCTTGTAGCGTTGGTGATCAGAGGACACAATAAATTCCATGCAATAACCACCTTTAGAAACCCAACCTGAAATCTCTCATTCAATCAATTTTCAGATTTACCAATAAAGGATCCCAATTTGGACAAATTGGTGTTGTCCAAATGTAGGCAAAATATGAACAAATACATGTAAATTAAATCAGCCTCCAGGTGGTTCAGATAAATGAAGCAGAAATACCATTTTGGCTGTCTCTTGTTACACTTCTATCTTGGTTTCGTCTATTTCAATGCTAAAACTAAACTATCTCTGGGGTTATTTTCATTTTTAAACACATACGGGTGTGTGACTGTATGAAAGCTAACTGAAACTGCTTGTCTAAGATTTAATGGCAGGAGAATATGCTTTAGCCTTTAGTTGGATCAGAGTATGGAATAACAAACTCAAAATTTTATAGCATTTGGTTAAAATACTATTAAGGATTTTGGTTTGTATAGTTTTTTGATATCTTTTTGTTTATGTACAGGTAGAGAAAGAACACAAATGGGGAGTATGGTGGTTTTGTGTACATGTAAGTATTAAGCAAAGAACATGGCATGAGTATTTTGAAGACCCAGTGTAGCATTCAGTGCAGTATAATAACTAAACAGATCCTTCTCTGCCTTAATAAGACTCCTGCTTATATTTTCTGCTTATGTTTGAATTTTTGTTTTGTATCACTGTAAATGTTACATCTTTTATAATTTCAATAGACAATGTGCCTTCATAAAGTCACATTATTTTATATTCAGGTTATATACCCATCAGTCAATAACAGGTATGTGAACAGGTATGTAATAATGTGTGTGTGTATATATATATATATATATATATATATATATATATATGAATGTGTGTGTATACACACACACACACACATATATCAACTAGTTGATTTTGCTGCATACTTATATACAAAGAAATATATATGGAATATATATATATATATATATATATATATGCTCATATATGCTCCTGGAGCGGAATAGGGCAGACAACTAAATATCTGACATTTTCCTGTCTAATGGCAGCATAAGAGTAATCTGATAAAATGAAAATTTGGAGTGATCACACAGTAAAGCCCTCAAACAAACAAAAACCATGTCTGGGGTATAATTTTTATTCTGTTAGTTATTACAACATTATACAATTATTCCACCTCTCTAAGGCTCAGTGTATACATCTGCAAACACATATCCTGTGAGAAATAAATTGTATTGTACATGTAGAGAACTTGGAAGATTGCCATGCATACTGAATACTGTCATGTCAGTCAAAATTACAAGAAAATCAGTGGGAAGCTGGAGATGGAGAGACATTCAGTGAAGCTTTTAAAATTTGCAGAAATATAATGTCTTTTATATATTAAAATTGGGCAATATTGAAACTTTTTTTTTCCTACAAGAATAACATAGCTTTGTTTTAGGAAAATCTTAAAACACCTTCTAGGAACAAATGGGTTATGTGCCCAGGCAGAAATCACCAGTGAAGCACATCTGTCATGTAAGGTGGCGATTTGTTTTTATTTGTGGTTGGCATGATGTAATGCCTGGTGAGTTCCTGTATTTACACTAGTTAAAACTTTCCATAGTCAGGATTCTTTTAAGTGTATGCCTCATAGTAATGGAAAGGCCTCCCACACTTCTTCATTTTCTAGGTGTTCATATCAAAAGCCTATGAACATTTTTTGGATATTAAGTCCAAATCTAGAAAACCGCTTTTAATTATGACTTCATGACCTAGATTACATCATTTTTTCTTCTGAATATGAAGTGGATACTTTGTGTATCCAGACAAGGTGCTGACTCTTCCATGGCAGAAATACAAAGCAATTTACCCTGCCTCAATTTTTTTATGTATAAACTTAATTTGTGTTTTCTTAGGAAACATCAGTGCTATGTTGTTTATTTTAATGTTCAGCATGTTATTTTGACTCTCTTCTTGAAGATACTCCTGAAGAAGAAAAACAGAATTGATTCTTATGAGCTCATAAGATGAGCGTATTTCCATGTAATATAGTCATTATTTTCCTGTCGTCATTTTTCAGTAGGTCTACTTGGGGTCTGAAAAAATAAAGGTATAGCTTTCTTTCTGGACAATAATGGGCATGGGTTGGGGAAGATAATGTGTACTTGCTCCAGAATTAATGAAGCAGAAACAACAGATTATCTTAGTTCTGTATGTAAGAACAAGTTATGAGAACCATGCATGACTGAACCAGCAAGAAAGTGCTGATTGTCTTTGGCTTGCTACATGACTGCCAGAAAAGTGTGATGAAGTCAATTTACACATGAAATTTGATTATGATCAAAAGGATTCCCTCCTCTCAGTACATGTTATGTGAGAAAATTTTACAAGCAGTCTTGATGTAAAGTAACTAGTGATTTGTTGGTATTTGAACATTACATTCAAAATGGAGCCACCAAGAGAACAGTTGGAAAATTAATGTCAAATGAAAGCTTTGTCAGAAAAAAAGATAACTGTCAATCATCCATCATTTTCTGCCATCATTTTGGATGCTTCTGAGGATACGACTTGTGAGACTGACTTCTGCAATATGGCAATCAATATCACACTTCTCAAATGTGGATTCTAAAGTGATAGGGGATTTTGACAATGTTACATAGGCACGTATAAAGGAAAAATCTGACTTTTCCGATTTCCTCCTGGACCTAACCTTTCCATTGGTAGTCTGCAATTACCATCACATTTTTTTCTGTAATTAAGACAAGGAAGAGGAAGAAGAAAATGAAGGTGGTGAAGGTGATTGTCAGAAATCTGGTATTATGGGAAGGCCAAATACTTTTAATCATTTTTTGTTGTCTGTTTTATTAACTTTATATAATCAAAAAATTTCTAAAATAAAAGGAAATAGGAGGCTGGAAATGATTTATGAAAAGAGGAGGAAAAGAATAAAAACAAAACAATGGAGCTTCTTCTGCAAGCCCAGGC
The DNA here is from genome assembly GCF_978045245.1 of Mus caroli. Classification (NCBI taxonomy): domain Eukaryota; kingdom Metazoa; phylum Chordata; class Mammalia; order Rodentia; family Muridae; genus Mus; species Mus caroli. Next base: position 27,834,300 of record NW_028227265.1, read on the forward strand.
ACTCAAATTTGAAGTCCAGTTCTCCTGTACAAACACTGGTAGTGAAATGATGTAGACTTTTAATCTCAGTTTTGGGAAAGTGAATATAGGCAGACCATGACTGGGGCTCAATGCCCAAAAACCTAGCCTACTTGGTGACTCCCAAGGTAACAAAATAGACCTTCTCTGAAAAAGTAAGATGGTGTCGACTGAAGAAAAAAAATCAAAGAAATATGACTTCTGGCATCCATGAGCACACAGGCATACCTGTACATCCATAAACACATAAGTTCAACACACATATATACACACACATATACACACACACATACACCTATACACACATGCACACAAACATACATTTTAAATTTTTAAAAGAATAAAAATTAAATAAACTAAATGCAAATAGTATCACAAACAAAAGCTCTTGGAAAAATATTAACTATGGAAGTAGGATGAAATGATAGCAGCCTTAATATTTTAATAGTATGAAATTTTATATTCTATTGCCCATGCATGACCATGCAAGACAAACACAATAGCATAGGTTATTTCTGTTTCCCTTTACTAAAATCTTTCTGAAGCACTCAGATACCATAGAATTAAATGGATTATATGAAATCTCATTAATGAATTTCAGAATTAGTGTATGAACAGCAGCTTAGGTTCACAGCCCAAAATAATACAGATTTTTATGCAAATAGAGCCTGAAGATTAAATTATTTTTCTTAATATAAAGAAAAGTAAAAGAAAATAGAGAATGGTAAAGGTGACAGGGGAGATAATAGCTATAATTAGAGTCAGTATAATAATAGGGCTGAGAAAGAATGGAGTAGCAACATCAGGACTCTAAATCTGGTTTCAAATTATAGTAATGTATAAACCTCTCTAGAATTCTTTAAATCCTAATGTGGCCTTCACATTTCATCCTTTAAAAAAGATTTAGAGACTAAGAAGAGAGATGTGTTGGTAAATTGCTTGTATATTCCTGCAAACATGAGGATAAAAGTTTGATCCTTACCATCAGTATTAAAACAATAAGGGTGTGATGATGTGTGCATTTAATGCCTGTATTGCTGGAAGCTTACTTGGTGAGCTCCCAGGCCTGCAAAGGAGACACTGTTACACTGTTAAATACATACATACATACAAACAAACATACATTCATACATATAGAAGAGGGGCATGGGAGTATGGCTCAGTCATAAAGAGCAATAGCTGTGTTTCCAGAGGATTCAGGTTCAATTCCTAGCACACACATTGTGGTTCACAACCCTCTGTAACTCCAGTTTCAGGGAATTCAATGTTGCCTTATGGCCTTCATGCTTACCACACAGAAACACATGCAGGCAAAACACTCAAACAGAAAATAAATAGGAATAATAAATATGTCTTAAGAAAATAGAAGGGCTGGTGAGATGGCTCAGTGGGTAAGAGCACCCTACTGCTCTTCCGAAGGTCCAGAGTTCAAATCCCAGCAACCACATCGTGGCTCACAACCATCTGTAACGAAATCTGACTCTCTCTTCTGGAGTGTCTGAAGACAGCTACAGTGTACTTACATATAATAAATAAATAAGAAATAAATAAACAAATAAAAAAAAATAAGCCCTTTAGCCGGGCGTGGTGGCGCACGCCTTTAATCCCAGCACTCGGGAGGCAGAGGCAGGTGGATTTCTGAGTTCGAGGCCAGCCTGGTCTACAAAGTGAGTTCCAGGACAGCCAGTGCTATACAGAGAAACCCTGTCTTGAAAAACCAAAAAAAAAAAAAAGAAAAAAGAAAAAGAAAATAGAATATACACAAAATATTACTCATGAGGAAAAACACACAAAGATATTATATCAAAAACAATAAGAGCAGCAACAAGAAACATATTCTGGATAATCTGGAGGGCTTATGTTACTTAGAAATGTTAGCAAAACCATCTCCTTCTCCAATAGGAGAAGAACGTGTATACAGGATTTTAGCAAACTGCATGAGAAGGACAGTATGAATGTCATCTTAAAACATTTCAATGATATTTCATAATTTATGTATTATATATTATTACCAATATATTAATAATAATTTGTTATTATTATTAATTTTCCAAATTGTGATAATACTGATGTTCTAAATAAAATTACTGAGGCTTTGTTAGGAATGAATATAAATGATCTGTATTTAAAACAGGAAGAATGTACATAGCACATACAAACAATGTGCTAAATACATAAACACAGCAACTCGAAAGTACTATGCTAAAGATAGATGGTGATGATTCTGCGCTATAACACTGTGGGGCAATGGGCTATGCACAGACAGTCTGGTCTCCAGTCGAGCTTAGGTCTAGAAACCTGGTGGGACCCGATGGGTGGTCATTTCCATCTACATGGGACAGAAGGTGTTAGATCATGTCTCCTGGTCCCCTGGCTCCTGTTGAAGTTATCGTCCCCACAACCACCACAACCCCCATAGCTCCAACAGGAGAAGAGAGTGGCTCAGTCAAGTATACAATGTCCTAAGGTTCTGGCATTCTGGCTAGACTCCTCCCCCCAGTTACCTAGCAACAGCAAGATAGCCCAGCCCACTATAAGAGGGGCTACTTGGTCCCACCTCACTCTCTTAGCTTTTACCTCTCTTACTCACTAGCCTTTCCTCTCTCTCTCTTCCCCCTTCTCTCTACATGGCCATGGCCGGTCTTTCTCTCTTTCTACTTTCTCTCTTTTCCCCTGCCTTTCTACAATAAAGCTCTAAAACCATAGATCGTCTCTGACCATCAAGACCTGCCATGCTTGAACAATGGGATAGGCTTTCTAAGAAGCCACGTCTAACCTCTGAACAGAAGGCCTTCCTATGCTGTAGCCACGGACCGAACTAAGGACTCTCACCTGCATGAGAACCACCCAGCACCCCCCTTTCCCTCTGCCCTCTTTTCCTTTCCCATCTAGAGTCCCTATTTTGTTCTCAGTTCCTCCACCATATCCATCGTGAGATGCTGGAGATTGAGAACCTGGTACCTGGGGTTGCCCCTTGTCCACTACCTGCCGGGTGGGGTCAGTGGCCTAACACAGCCAGATGCCCACCTGGGGCCACATGGAAAGTGTCTGGCAGTCCTCCAGGGTCAGCCTGCCCAGAGCACCATAACTCTAGTGGGATGCAAGCACTCTCCTACTCCCCTCTTTCCCTGACACCCACACTCTGCATAACCCCTACTTAACCCACATGTATTAAACACCATCTATAAGCATACAGTCTATAAATTGACATTTAAATAGTTGAAATGGAACTTTTCCCATTGTTTCTTTCTTTCTTTCATCTTTTCCCGGATGCTCTCTTTTCCTTCCCCTTGGTCTTTTATATAATTCTCATCCAGGATCATCCTTTTCCCAAAGATAAGCAACATAATATTAATATCATTTTCACAGAAAAGGAAGGGAGCCCTAGAGCCATTTGTCTGCTCACTACAAGTTTCATCTGTTAAGTGACAGATCTAGGAAATATATTTGCTTGGGTAATACCCAAGCTATCCAATCAAAATCATTCTTTTTTCATTTCCCATTTTCAACTATGCCCTCCTTTCATGAGATCATTTTTTGATGAAATTCTGAGCCATAATAGAAGAATGCCAAAAAAAGGCACATTACTGAGATGCTGAAAGTAAACATAAAAGAAGAACCATATTGAATATTGAAGCAGGTAACCCAGACCACATGATGGAAGGTAGCATAAAGGGTGAGGAAATGGTGACAAAAAGAAAAGAATGAAAAACCACATGTGGATAGGGCATGCAAATAGAAAACACATGCACTGCTGGCTTGTGTCATTTTAATAGTTCTTATTTTCCAGTGGAAATACTATGTCACCCTAGTGGACTGTATTATGATTATCTCTACTGAATTTTCTGAATCTGATATTTTTTTTTCAAGGAAAGGAAGTTGCTTTAGGTGAATTGATGTTTGAGGATGAGAAATATATAGAAGTAAAGATAAAATACTAAAGACTTTTCAGAGTTTTCTTTAAGGGTGGAAGATAGGGGTGAGGATTTTAGAGAGATGCTTTTTTTAGTGATGGGGAGAGGGGGAAGAAAGGTTAGGACATGTGTACTAAATCTCTTCCACATGCTTAAGTGCTCACTGGACCCCTATACAACCAATTCTTCTCGAATCCCTATGAAACTCTTAGCCCCATTTTAAGGAAAGGAATTGGGTCTGGGTAACCGTACTTCCCACAGCTTGTAAGTAACCAAGTGTTAATTGAAATTCTCCTTTTTCAAGAAACAACAGTTATTCCAGTTTACCAGAATTGTTTTTCAGACATAAGAGAAAATCACATTTGATGCTTGCCTTGTTTTTATTTACTTCCATGATAAATATAGTTAAAATTCAAATTCTTCCTCAAGTTTGTTCTCCCATGGTTGTTTTTTTTCATGAGGCCGTGAGTCAGAGACATTGATTTCTAACACAGTCAATCTAAGATTAGGAATTATGCTTTATCACAGAACTTTATAGTACACATACAGTAAGTTCTTGGTTAATGTGTGAAAGCACAATAACCTACTTGAATGTATATGAATAAAAAAGATGCTTTATTCCATATTCAGGAATGAGTATTCTTTTGTAAAGCCACACACCTTCACAGGTGTCTTCAGACTTTAAAATTTTGACATACATAGTGGTTTTCATAAGCTGTCCAAGACACCAATCAAGGCAGTCAGGCTGTGACTCTTTCTGTGGCATTTTGTTCTGCTCACATAGAAGTTGAAAGGAGCAACACAACTTCACAGAGTAATTCACCAAAGAAAAAATCAGATTTAGATGAACATATTTAAAAGATTTCAGCACACAAGTGATTATCCAAATAGTCACACTGGTTTTCTTGCTTACCAGCAGGTTACCTTAAGCAAGAAAGAGCCATTTTATTTCCTCACTTAAATAGATGAGCAAACATCTTATATGATTTGGTTATCATATAAGATTACAAGGAAACATATGTGTGTTCAGACTAGACAAGCATTGACAAAAAATTTGGAACATACTGTACTTTCCCCAATCATTGACATTCTGCTCTTGTTATTTTCCTTTTCACAGTTCATTTTTTTTAGTTTTTCTCAGGAAACTGGAGGCTATGAAGGGATGTGAGGAGGTGGTGACCTAATTTGGAACCAAATATTGGAGGGAGAATCTGACAAAAGCCTGTGGAGATGGTGGGAGGCTTAATAAAGCCACAGCATGCTTAGCTTGGATCCTGAGAGATAATGGATGAAGGCAGGGGGAGGGTTGATGAGAAGAGTGAAAGAAAGAAAGAAGGGAAAAAACAGGATACTTAATTAAAAAATCAAAATAATTATTGATCCCTCCCAAAGGTTGCCTGCTGAGTCAATGTTTTCTCCACATATCATGATACAAATTGAGAACAGAAATAAAGAATAATTTTTATAGCTTTGTTCAATGAAAAGCCAAACACACATATTAAAATATATTTCCTAAAATGACTCTAAGTTATTATATGCAAAGAATGAGAAGGACTGAGGAATTTAATTATAATTATAATGTAGACATTCAAACAATTGAGGAGGACTAATATATTAATGTACCAGAATCATTTTAGAAGGGCCAGCTTAACAAAGAGTTGTTTCCAGGTCTACTGAGCTGAGTGTGATCCCCAGGACTCATCTGAAATAGTAGAGAACCATTGCTTTCAAGTTCTACTCAGATCTATAAACAAAGACACACACACACACACACACACACACAAAAACCACACACATACACAAGCACACAAACACAAGCTAAATACACTTAATAGACATGTATTAAAAGACAAATCTCAACAATTCCACAGTGATGTCTTTGAATCTCTGTACACCACTATTGGCTGTTTAAATCTCTTCATTTCTCTATCTACTGAATCTTCAGACTCCTATAGAAAATTATTACACCCAATCAAAACAATCCATTTTAAATGAAAAATTTTAAAGTCTCAGTTCAAAACTAGTAACCTAAATGTCATCCTTGTTTTATTGCTTCCCAGCAGGTGACCTTACACAGGAAACAGCCATTTTATGTTTTTATTTCCTCACTTAAAAAAAAAAAAACTAGGCTAAGACTATGACTATTATATGCTGAGTAGCTGTGGCGATAAAGAGATATGAGTTATATAAAACTCACTGAAATTCTACTCTCCTTCTACTAACCATCAAAATTTTCTGTTCTCCAGAAAGTATAAGACCTAGGATCATAGGATAAGTTCACAGTATTTAGCCTGTAAAACAGGCTCTGATCAGAGCTTTCTGGTGAAAACTTTCCAGTGCTGCTATGAAAGTTCTGCCTCCAGCTAGATATTAAGGGTAGTTCCTACTCTGCAAAGATGAACCATGTCAAGCCACTCACTTAGCATCCTGCTGGGTAGGTATAATCCATTACCATCCTGATACTGGTGATGGGCCTGAGCAATCCCAGAGGAGTCACCTAACAAGCCCACCACAAGTTTCAGAAATCTTTAATTCCAATGCTCACTTGACTTAACAAAGAGCAAGAGCCTCAGCCTTTGCACGTTATTAGAAGCATGTATAGGAACTCTTCTTGAGCCATGCTTAGATCTTTACTTCTTTGACTTTATAGAGAAGCCCTTTTGGAAGTCCACTGAATCCAGCTGAAAATGAAAAGAAACTAAACCTTGTTTGTGCACAGATTATCTGACTGGAATCGTCACTTACACATTTTCCTCCTCCCACCCCTTCCCACTTCTTTTGGTATCATCGATCGAATGAGGCATTGGGACATTACAGCATTGCCTACTACAGGTTTGCATCTTTGTTGACATTGCAATGATAAAAATTTCTTGTTTCATAAAAATCTCATTCCAGGATCTGCAATACCTTGAAACAACTATTTTGTATTTGTAAGCACCAGACAAAGTTAATCACATATATAGATAATACGAGGGAGCAAAGAGCAACATTTCTTGTAATTTTTAAAAACAGTCTTAAAAGATTTAGAAAAAAATGTTAGACTCATATGAGACATGTAAACAATAGCAAATTGTATTATTAGGTTATATTTATTTCATACCCTTGTAAATGCAAGCTCTAGGAATTATATGCAAGTTTTTTTTTTTTTTTTTAAATTTTAAAGGTCTCTCTTTCTACTATGGTATAAATATCTTATGGAAAATCTGAGCACTATACAAAATAGAAGGATGGAAAGATGGAAGGATGGAAGGGAGGGAGGGAGAGGGGGAGGGGGAAGGGGAGGGGGAGAGGGAGGGGGAGGGGGAGAGAAAGAGAGAAAGAGAGAAAGAGAGAAAGAGAGAAAGAAAGAAAGAAAGAAAGAAAGAAAGAAAGAAAGAAAGAAAGAAAGAAAGAAAGAAAGAAAGAAAGAAAGAGAGAGAGAGAAAAAAAAAACCAAAAGGGTCATATTTTTATGTGATATCAATTTCTGGCTAAATAATTAAAAGCGGGACCTGAGACTGCATTAGTTAGAGAAGCAGAAAACCCAGCCTGAGTAGGGGCATAAGCCCCTTCCGGTCCGACCAGCACTGGGTTAACTAGGGTGCAGAGTCGGCTGACACCCGCCAGCTACTCACTTCACCCACCACGGGATCTTAAGACTTCTGGTGAGTGGAACACAGCATCTGCTCCAATCCAATCGCACCTGACCTGAGACTGCATTAGTTCGGGAAGCAGAAAACCCGGCCTGAGTAGGGGCACAAGCCCCGGAAGCGGTCTGATCAGCAATGGGGTAGCTAGGGTGCAGAGTTGGCTGACACCCGCCAGCTACTCACAACACCAGCCACAGGATCTTAAGACTTCAGGTGATCCGGCCACCCTCCCGGCCAGAGGACAGGTCTCCGCCTGGCCCGGGAGCCCTTTGCCTCAGGATCAGCAGTAGCCATCTTGGTTCTGGGACTCTGCTGAACTTAGTTTGCACAGGTGAGAGTGTGCACCACAGAAGCTGACAGCTTCTGGGATAGGCGGGAGCCACAGAGACTCTGAGGCAGCACCCTTTCCGGGCTCCAGACATCCGGCCACCCTCCCGACCAGAGGACAGGTGTCCGCCTGGCTCAAGAGCCCTTTGCCTCAGGAGTGGCGGGAGCCATCTTGGTTCCTGGACTCCGCAGAACTTAGGAACTGAGTTTGCACAGGTGAGCATGTGCATCACAGAAACTGACAGTTTCTGGGACAGGCGGGACTCACAGAGTCTCTGAGGCAGAGCCCTTTTCAGGCTCTAGACATCCAGCCACCCTCCAGGCCAGAGGACAGGTGTCCACCTGGCCTGGGAGCCCTTTGCCTCAGGATCATTGGAAGCCATCTTGGTTCCGGGACTCTGCTGAACTTAGTCTGCACAGGTGAGAGTGTGCACCAAAGAAGCTGACAGCTTCTGGGACAGGTGGGAGCCACAGAGCTACTGAGGCAGCTTCTGTGGCCAGCCAAACCAACACAGCTTCTGGGAAAGGTCCTGTTTTGGGCCTTCATCTTCGGCCAGGAGGAGGTCCAAACACCAGATATCTGTGCACCTTCCCTTTAAGAGGAGAGCTTGCCTGCAGAGAGTGCTCTGACCATTGAAACTCAGAGGAGAGAGCCTGTCTCCCAGGTCTACTGATATAGGCTAACAGAATCACCAGAAGAACAATCTCTAAACAGAGACAACTATAACAACTAACTCCAGAGATTACCAGATGGCGAAAGGTAAACGTAAGAATCTTACTAACAGAAACCAAGACCACTCACATTCATCAGAACCGAGCACTCCTACTTCGCCCAGTCCAGGGCACCCCAACACACCAGAAAAGCTAGACCTGGATTTAAAAGCATATCTCATGATGATGGTAGAGGACATCAAGAAGGACTTTAATAACACACTTAAAAAAATACAGGAGAACACTGCTAAACAGGTAGAAGACATTAAAGAGGAAGCACAAAAATCCCTTAAAGAATTGCAGGAAACCCAGACCAAACAGTTGATGGAATTGAATAAAACCATCCAAGACCTAAAAAGGGAAGTAGACCCAATAAAGAAAACTCAAAGTAAGGCAACGCTGGAGATAGAAACCCTAGGAAAGAAATCTGGAAACAGATGCGAGCATCAGCAACAGAATACAAGAGATGGAAGAGAGAATCTCAGGTGCAGAAGACTCCATAGAAAACATCAGCACAACAATCAAAGAAAATACAAAATCCAAAAAGATCCTAACTCAAAACATCCAGGAAATCCAGGACACAATGAGAAGACCAAACTTACAGATAATAGGAGTAGATGAGAATGAAGATTTTCAACTCAAAGGATGGGCAAATATCTTCAACAAAATTATAGAAGAAAACTTCCCAAACCTAAAGAAAGAGATGCCCATGAACATACAAGAAGCCTACAGAACTCCAAATAGACTGGACCAGAAAAGAAATTCCTCCCGACACATAATAATCAGAACAACAAATGCACTAAATAAAGATAGAATACTAAAAGCAGTAAGGGAAAAAGGTCAAGTAACATATAAAGGCAAGCCTATCAGAATTACACCAGATTTTTCACCAGAGACTATGAAAGCCAGAAGGGCCTGGACAGATGTTATACAGAAAGTAAGAGAACACAAATTCCAGCCCAGGCTATTATACCCAGCCAAACTCTCAATTAACATAGATGGAGAAACCAAAGTATTCCACGACAAAACCAAGTTCACACATTATCTTTCCATGAATCCAGCCCTTCAAAGGATAATAACAGAAAAAAAAAACAAAAAAAACAAAACAAAACAAAAAAAAACAATACAAGGATGGAAACCACATCCTAGAAAAAGCATGAAGGTAATCCCTCAACAATCCTAAAAGAAGACAGCCACAAGAACAGAATGCCAAATCTAACAACAAAAATAAAAGGAAGCAACAATTACTTTTCCTTAATATCTCTTAATATCAATGGACTCAACTCCCCAATAAAAAGACATAGACTAACAGACTGGCTACACAAACAGGACTCAACAATTTCCGGCTTACAGGAAACTCATCTCAGAGAAAAAGATAGACACTACCTCAGAGTAAAAGGCTGGAAAACAATTAGTAGTCTCCCAGCCAAAAAAAGGCCAGGACCAGATGGGTTTAGTGCAGAGTTCTATCAGACCTTCAAAGAAGATCTAATCCCAGTTCTTCACAAACTATTCCACAAAATAAAAACAGAAGGTACTCTACCCAACTCATTCTATGAAGCCATAATTACTCTGATAGATAAACCACAAAAAGTCCCAACAAAGATAGAGAACTTCAGACCAATTTCCCTTATGAATATCGATGCAAAAATCCTCAATAAAGTGCTCGCTAACCGAATCCAAGAACACATCAAAACAATCTTCCATCCTGTAAAAGTAGGTTTCAACCCAGGGATGCAAGGATTGTTCAATATACAGAAATCTATCAACGTAATCCAGTTTATAAACAAACTCAAAGACAAAAACCCCATGATCATCTCGTTAGATGCTGAGAAAGCCTTTGACAAAATCCAACACCCATTCATGATAAAAGTCTTGGAAATATCAGGAAGTCAAGGCCCATACCTAACCATGATCAAAGCAATCTACAGCAAACCAGTAGCCAACATCAAAGTAAATGGTGAGAAGCTGGAAGAAATCCCACTAAAATCAGGGACTAGACAAGGCTGTCCACTCTCTCCCTACCTATTCAACATTGTACTTGAAGTCCTAGCCAGAGCAATTAGACAACAAAAGGAGATCAAGGAGGATACAAATTGGAAAAGAAGAAGTCAAAATATCACTCTTTGCAGATGATATGATAGTATATATAAGTGACCCTAAAAATTCCACCAGAGAACTACTCAGCCTGATGAACAGCTTCGGTGAAGTAGCTGGATATAAAATTAACTTAAGCAAGTCAATGGCCTTTCTTTACACAAAGGATAAACAGGCTGAGAAAGAAATTAGGGAAACAACACCCTTCTCAATAGTCACAAACAATATAAAATACCTTGGCATGATTCTAACTAAGGAAGTGAAAGATCTGTATCAAAATAACTTCAGGTCTCTGAAGAAAGAAATTGAAGAAGATCTCAGAAGATGGAAAGATCTCCCATGCTCATGGATTGGCAGGATCAACATTGTAAAAATGTTTATCTTGCCAAAAGCAATCTACAGATTCAATACTATCCCCATCAAAATACCAACTCAATTCTTCAAGGAATTAGAAAGGGCAATCTGCAAATTCATCTGGAACAACATAAAACCTAGGATAGCAAAAACTCTTCTCAATGATAAAAGAACCTCTGGTGGAATCACCATGCCTGACCTAAAGCTGTACTACAGAGCAATTGTGATAAAAACTGCATGGTACTGGTATAATGACAGACAAGTAGACCAATGGAACAGAATTGAAGACCCAGAAATAAACCCACACACCTATGGTCACTTGATCTTTGACAAGGGAGCTAAAACCATCCAGTGGAAAAAAGACAGCATTTTCAACAAATGGTGCTGGCACAACTGGTTGTTATCATGTAGAAGAATGCGAATTGATCTATTCCTATCTCCTTGTACTAAAGTCAAAATAAGTGGATTAAGGAACTCCACATAAAACCAGAGACACTGAAACTTATAGAGGAGAAAGTAGGGAAAAGCCTCGAAGATATGGGTACAGGGGAAAAATTCCTGAATAGAACAGCAATGGCTTGTGCTGTAAGATCGAGAATCGATAAATGGGACCTTATAAAGTTGCAAAGCTTCTGCAAGGCAAAAGACACCGTCAATAAGAAAGAAAGACCACCAACAGATTGGGAAAGGATGTTTACCTATCCTAAATCAGATAGGTGACTAACATCCAATATATATAAAGAACTCAAGAAGGTGGACTCTAGAAAATCAAATAACCCCATTAAAAATGGGGCTCAGAACTGAACAAAGAATTCTCACCTGAGGAATACTGAATGGCAGAGACGCACCTGAAAAAAATGTTCAACATCCTTAATCATCAGGGAAATGCAACTCAAAACAACACTGAGATTCCACCTCACACCAGTCAGAATGGCTAAGATCAAAAATTCAGGTGACAGCAGATGCTGGCGAGGATGTGGAGAAAGAGGAACATTCCTTCACTGTTGGTGGGATTGCAAGCTTGTACATCCACTCTGGATATCCGTTTGGTGGTTCCTCAGAAAATTGGACATAATACTATCAGAGGATCCAGCAATACCTCTCCTGGGTATATATCCAGAAGATGTTCCAACTGGTAAGAAGGACACATGCTCCACTATGTTCATAGCAGCCTTATTTATAATAGCCAGAAGCTGGAAAGAACACAGATGCTGCTCAACAGAGGAATGGATACAGAAAATGTGGTACATTTACACAATGGAGTACTACTCAGCTATTAACAGGAATGAATTTATGAAATTCCTAGGAAAATGGATGGACCTGGAGAATATCATCCTGAGTGAGGTAGCACAATCACAAAGGAACTCACACAATACGTACTCAGTGATAAGTGGATATTAGCCCAAAAGTTAGGATACCCAAGTTAGAAGATACAATTTGCTAAACGCTTGAAACTCAAGAAGAATGAAGACCAAAGGGTGGATATTTTGCCCCTTCTTTGAATTGGGAACAAAACACCCATGGAAAGAGTTACAGATATAAAGTTTGGAGCTGTGATGAAAGGATGGACCATCTAAAGACTGCCATACCCAGGGATCCATCCCATAATCAGCTTCCAAACGGTGACACCATTGCATACACTAGCAAGATTTTGCTAAAAGGACCCAGATATAGCTGTCTCTTGTGAGACAATGCAGGGGCCTAGCAAACATAGAAGTGGATGCTCACAGTCAGCTATTGGATGGATCACAGGGCCCCCAACGGAGGACCTACAGAGAGTACCCAAGTAAGTAAAGGGATCTTCAACCCTATAGGTGGAACAACATTATGAACTAACCAGTACCCCAGAGCTCTTGTCTCTAGCTGCATATGTATCAAAAATGGCCTAGTTGGCAATCACTGGAAAGAGAGGCCCATTGTACTTGCAAACTTTATATGCCCCAGTACAGGGGAATGCCAGGGCCAAAAAGTGGGAGTGGGTGGGTAGGGGAGTTGGAGGGGAGTATATTGGGGAGTTTTTGGATAGCATTGGACATTTATATGAGTAAAATACCTAATAAAAATATAAATAAAGGACATAAATTTTATTAATGGAAAAAAACACAATCCAATGCATAATTACTGAAAGGGATTTTTTTTTTGAAATTCAATACATTTTATGATTAAAACTTCCATGAAAAGGAGTAACAGGATTAGTCCCTATTTTTAAAAAATGATAATTATAAACTTGTGCCTATTAACTCTGAATACTGTAGTATTGTTAAAACAATTTAATTTCATTTTTCCAGACTTTCTTATTGATAATGATTCTTTTTAATTTCTTATATAGTAAATTATATTACTTTAATATATGTTTTTCCTCCCATTCTTCATGTGGGCCATGTGTTATTTCATTTATATCCATATTTAAATATTAGATCATTTGAATATTTGTCATTTTACTGTATGAAAGAGTAACTCTACTGTATCACCTCTATCAGTTACACCACTTTATTTTTCTTCTTTATGTAATATTACATGTCATGTTGGTTATTTATATTTTACTTCCTCAAGAAATATGAATCCATATTATTTAGTATTTACTATATACACTGGTCAATGAAAACGTTTTGTAAACATTAAGACATTAGGTCTTACTAGAGATTGTACTGGATGTACTACCATATCCCTGTTGTTTTCTAAATAAAGAAAAAATAATAATATTTTATATTTTTGTACCTGAAAATAAATAATTAAAAGCTATCCAGCTACTTCAATGATGACAAACATGGCTAAATTTCTAGTATTGTGACATTTCTGAGATCATTTGTGAGAGTTGATATTGATGGTCATAATGACAAGACCTTGAACCACTGAGGAGACAAACACTGCAGTGTCTGTGTGGTAGTTTCTAGACTAGATTAATGTTGGGGTTGGTCTTGTGCACTATGCATTCAGATACGAATTTCTATGCTCAAACATCCTTCTACAGTCTAGAAGATGGCACGGTCACAAATCTCTGGTCTTGGTCTCAATATTTATTATTTTCCATCATCTCTGATGGGTCAATAAAAGAGATAATTCAGCTTATGGTTGAGCAGAAGAGATTAAAAACCTGGACTTCCTATTCCACCCAGTGGTCCCAGGTAGAAAATGTGGAACAGATCATGAGGAGAGAGATCACATAGACATGGTACAATAGGTATTAACCATTAGAACACACATGGAGTAGAGCAAACCAGTTCAAGACTCAGTCTTCAAGTAACACAGGACTGGTGGATAGGAAGTAGATAGCTTAGAACATTAGAATAGATGAATATCTGTCCAGTCATAGTGCTTAAATCTTGTTAATAAATTCAATACAACTTTGTATCAATTATATGGGAGCTAGAATGGTAACATATAAGGCTCTCACGCTTAAATTACTGATTATGGGTTAATTAAAATGGATAAAAAATTATTCTGTTTGTAGGCTATACCTTTCATGATCTAGGGGGTCCAGACAGAGTAGAAGGGATGAAGAAATATGAGAGCTTGCATTCATCTTCCTTGGCCTCTGTTTATAAATACAATATAGTCAGCTCTCATATTTCATTCCTGCTGTCATGGTGGACAGAATCCCAAACATGTTAAAATAAACATGCCCTTTACTGAGTTGCTTGTCTCAGGCATTTTGTTAACAACAGTTAAAAACAATTTATATAACCTCTCAGAGTAAAGTAAAGTATAGAGCCCCCAAAACAATCAGACTAGACATTATGAATCACATGCCCTTAAGGGACTGCCATTATTCAACATTGCTTCATGGTGCTAGCCTTTCTCCAAATTTGTGTCCACTAGTAAATCCTGGAGCCATAGTCATAGAAGTTGTGTCTAAGTACTAGAAACAGGATTATGTGGGGAATGACTATTGCTTGGATTTCATGTAACCCTGTCACATACACCCTAAATGTCACATATTGAACATCTAGCACCTTAATAATCAGTGCTCAGAGACAGGGCTTTGAGGAAGTGATTGAATCACAAAAGCTGTGCTCTCTTCCACTGATAGATTCTACATGTAAAAGATGAACTGGGTGTTTGATGGAACTGTGGATGGTAGATGATGATGGGAAGAAGTAGTTCAACAAAATGGATTTTTAATAGACATATCTTACCCTGGCTCCTTTGTCATAAGTTTGGCTTCCTGGCTTCCATGAGGTTGTAAAACCTGATCTACCATCCGTTTCAGCCAGGATGTTTTAACTCACAGCAAACCTAGAATGATGGGGATAAATGACTATGTATTGTATCCATGAGCAAAAATAGATACTTCCTGTGTTATATTGTTTTCCCTTGTTTTGGTTAGTGTGACACTAAAGCATGCTTACACAGTCTTAAAAAGGAGACTATAGCAGGCTCTATCCTTAAGTGCTTGAATCAGAATTATAGGAGTCTGGCCCCTAGACCTGTAATTTTTCAGAACACTGCATTACTCTTAAGCCTGCTACAATTTCAAAACAACTAACAAAGAGTAAAAAAAGACAATAGGTACATAGAAAGAAGGGGAGTCACTAGGTCTATAATAAAATGTTCTATTTTCAGCAAAGTCACAGAATCCAAACAATTTGCTTTTACTTCCTCTTCCTAAACTCATGTGAAAGCAATACTTTGAAGTATATAAGACCTGTCCATAATACTTCCTCTGTATTCCCAATGTCATGGGTATTTCCCATGGAGGATACTTGAGTAAAGATGTCAGGCAAAGAATAGCATTTTCTTCTATTTTCCTGGGCTTGCTAACTTTATGGCTGGCAAGAACAGTGACAGCAGGAAACAGGCATAACTGTGTGGTCCTTCAGTACCACTGTTTGGAATGACCATAGCTTGAATCCAGACTGAGCCACTGTTAACATGGTAACCTGCGCAGCCCTTGGTTCTCTGAGGGAATACGTATATGTGGTGCTTTGCGTAAGAGTAACCTAATATCTAAGGCACTTAAATACTTGTTCTCCAGCCGGTGACATAAATGGGGAAGTTTGTAAGGTGTCACCTTTCTGGATGAAGCGTGTCACTGGGGGCAGGATTTCAGAGCTCAAAAATGCACAAAATTTCTAATTCACTCCCTCTGATTTTGTATTAGTAGTTAAAGACATAAACCCTTAGCTTTCTGCTTCTGCCAGAAACCAGTTGCCTCTGTTCTGCCATCATGAACTCTAACCTCCTAGAAACTTAAGCCCAAATAGAAATCTTCCCTGTATTATTATTATATTCATAGTGTTTTATCAAATCAATAGAAAGGCTATTAATATAATGAGGATCTTTCAATATATCTAAATACTGTAATATCTGTGTGTTTTTTTTTTTTTTCATGTAGAAAGTGTATTGGTCATCATGCTATGATGAGACAGGAAGGGAAATCTACTTCCAAACTTCTGCTTCACTTCATCATCACCATGAAAAAAAAAATTCTAAGATCACAACATCACAAAACCTCTCATGGATCTCACATAAATTCTGCTTCTATTAAAAAGAAAAAAGAAAACACATGAGATGCCCTAAGATAAGCAAAGAGGAAGGAAGGGTTCTGTAAAGGAAAGAAAAGAAAGAGGAGAACAGAAAAGAAGAGGAGGAAAGCCAGGGAAATCAGTTCTTGTGCCCCCTATGGGAAGCAGAGTGCCAAGATCATACCTCACCTTGGAAAATTTTTGCAGGCTATGCATAGACATTTCTTCAAAGTTTCCTTATCTCTAACCCCCAAGCCTCTGCCACCAATCTCTGTGTCCACTTAAAATATTCTTCTTACATTTTAACCAGCATACCTAAACCCTTCTCATAGTGAGCAAGTGTAAATCCTGACCTTCCTTCCTCTTAAGATCAAAGCGTGATTTCCTTAGTTTAGCAAAAAACAAAACAAAACAAAAACAAAAACAAAATATAGGTCTTGTTCCTTTCATGCTTCTGGAGCTTGGCGTGGACACGCCATCTGTATGGGAGGAAGCAGTCTAGATGCACATTTGTCATGTTTCCAGCCATTTAGACTTTTCATATTGTTCCTAAAACTCTTAGGAAGAAATTAATCTGGACAGTGTGATTTTTTTTCCAATCTAACTCTGGTACTCTATTTCCAAAGAAGACAAAAAACTGCATGGTTAATATTACTGTGATTTTCACCATCGCAATCTTTGGAAAATGATTAATTTTAGTATTATGGATATATTATAGTTGCATTGAAGAACCACTAGGGAAGATGTTGAATAATACTAATGTATCCATCCTATCCCAGGCAAATTGAATTAAAGCATTAGAGCTATTTAAAATTTTCCCCCAGGTGATTTTAGTGTTAATGGGACTTGAGGCACTGTTAGAGAAGTAGAGCACTAGTACACTTGCTAGCCTGCCTTCATTAGAAAGAATTCAATGGAAGCCAAGAAAGTCTGGTTAACTCATTTATCCCTGAATGCATGTGATCTGATTTCAAAAAATCATCTGCTAGAAGAATAGGCTAACAAACATATCTAGCACTTTGCCAAAATTAAGTTGTTGCTCAGATTAACTACATTATACTTCATGTATTTGTGTGCATATGTGTCTGTCTGTCTGCCTGCCTGCGTGTGTGTGTGTGTGTGTGTGTGTGTGTGTGTCTGTGTATCTCTGTGTGTCTGTCTCTCTGTGTATGTCTGTATGTGTGAAACCAGTTCCCAACCTAGCTTGTAGCTGTTAGTTCAGTAGTTTTTAAATGTATTTCCTCTTTTTTCGCATAACTATAACATCAAGAAGAGACCATGTGCTCACATTGATCTGTTCCTGATGCAGGGGCTTTATACACCTCTCAATATTGGGTTAAACTTCTTCCTAAGTCTACAGTCCTGAAAGTCAGTTTACTGGTATGAAGAATGCTTCAATAAATCTATTTTATAGAATTGCATGAGTAAATCCACTTGAAAATGACTGGAGCACAGGAGATCAGTAAATGTTGGTGACCCTACCTGTATGCTCCATATTTAACACTGTTTCTGTTTAGATGTCTGGAAGAGTCAATTTTAAGACTTCCATTTTCTATAGATTTAACATCTCCCAGAATACTAACAAATGTCAGCTCCCCCTAGTTATTTGTGGCTGCTCTAATTCTTGTTTATAGAAGCTGCCAGCCAGTGCTTTTAGCACATCCTAATAATCACAGCCTTTCTATATCCCCATTAAGGCTTCTGAAATGGCTGCTTCCCTCTGAAAAGGTCTGTTGTGTTGGTTGCTATACCAGTTTTCATAGAGCTGAAACCAGGTTGCTCAGAGTGCCTTCATATTCCAATTTGCCCAGCTGTCTCTTCCACCAATAAACTGTGTTCCTAGTAAGTATAGTTTGTTTTGTTTTGTTTTGATTTGATTTTTTTTTGCTATTAATAAGCATTCATTTCTTTCAGTCAAATGGACCACCTGCATAATGACATCTGTCTATTCACACAGATTCTAAATGTCTATCCTGACATTTGCAGTTGTTTCATTTTCCTTTGGTCTTTGAACCAGACTCTATGTTTTCATGTTTTCCATGGTGTTCGCAATGGCCAAGAGAAAGGCATGTTAGCAACCTGTAACTTCCATAAGCCTTTTAGGATTCATCTTTTTCACCATGTGGTATATTTCTCATATCACTTCCATGTTAAAATTAACTCATTTGCAAACCATTGTAAAACCCCTTGGATTGTTTATCATCTGATATAGTTTGATGATAATGGTCCCAATAGTCTTATGTTTGATGACTTAGTCCTCAGCTTGGGAAAGGATGAGGAATTTTGGCCTTCCTAAAGGATGTGTGCCATGGCGAGAGATTGGAGGTTTCAAAAGACTCTCACTGTACCCAGTGCATTCTCTGTATTCTCTGTGTGAATTAATTGTTGCTTCAGTGTTGCTTACCCACTGCTATGCTCACCAACATGATAGCTTTGGACTTCCATTACTCTGGAATCATAAGACACAAATAAGCTCTTCTTTCTTTTCATTGTCATGGCCATGGTGTTTTATCACAACTCATACAGAAAAGGATGTCATGGAGTGGCTTTCCTCTGTGAAAAAAAGGGAATTGATCATGTCCCATTTTAGAGGGATTCGAGAGACTTTGAACTAGAAAAGTAGTTGACCAGCATAAGCTTAGCTTAATGGGTTATCCCAGAAGGAGCTTAGAAGACAGGGCTGGAAGAAACACAGGCTGTGCAGATCAAGAGGAATCAGAATGGACCAATATCAGCAACTGAGTAAAGAGACTGTTACAGACTGCTATTGTGGTATTTTGGAAACAAACAAACAAACAAACAAACAAATAAAACCTTAAGTGACTATCTTGAGGTATGTCTCAATAACTTGCCTCAGGATAAATTTTATAGCAGAATAAATTCTTTGGCAAAAAATGTTTCAACAGTGTCTAAAATTGACCACACTGCATAGTTATTAGTAATTACTATGATGCAGATCTATATTGAAAAAAGGCATGTACCCACAAAAGAAATACAAAATGTACAGTTTGAAAAATATTTAGAACTAAGACTCACCCTTAAATGTTTTATATGAGTTCTAATCTGCTTTGAAATCAATGGAGAGGTGCTCTCAGAGTGAGTCCTCAGACCATTTCTGCCTTACCCCCATTAAGCTTCCACCTTCTGAAAGAAAAGGACACGCTCTTCCCCCCCCCAAAGCAAATCAAAATTGCTGTAAATGTGATACAAACTGGGGGGAAGCAGTATTTATCCAGTTACTGGCAAAATTCGGAAGTGTCTTCCCTGTGCTTCAGGCTTTAGAGGCATGAAGGATATATAAGTTAAGGGGTTATAGAATCTTCCTCCATGATTGACAAACATCATGTACAAAGCACTGTTGCCAGGCAATGTGTGGCAAGGCAAGATCCTAACAGAGTAAGAGGCCATGAAAGTTGAGTAGATGAAGCTGTGGCTATAACACTAGGATTGTGTTGGGAATCCTATGGTATTAGGAATGCCAGAGTCATAACACATTTGCCAGAGACACTGAGTGGAATTGGCCAAGTGTCCCAATACCTCCCCCTGGGGGATGATGATTATTTAATTTCCCTGTCTTATATATCAGAGGTATGTAATTTTCTTCATTGTTTTTACAGGGGAATTACAACTAAGATATTGCTCAAGTGACAAAACAAAAACAAAAACAAAAACAAAACCAGCCAAACAAAACAATTACATTTGTATTTTAAACATGGTTGAGATAAAAAATCTATGGGAATATTGAAGTTGGAGAAAATGCATTATGCTTTTTGAGATGGCCTGGAACTTATGGATATCAAGGAATAAAATAAGGAGGTTCAAATGTGAATGGCACCCATATGGTCATATGGTTGAATTCTTAGTCTGTAGTTGGTGGATGTGTTTGGAATAGATTATGAAATCTGGCCTTGTTGGAGAAAGTATTCCACTGAGGTGGCTTTTAGGCTTCAAAGGACTTGAGACATTCATATGGCATTCTCTACTTCCTGTTTATGACCTGGTTGTGAGCTCTCAACTGAGGTTTCTGTGACAAGTTTGTCTGCTACCCTGATGGCGATAGTCTGAAATCATCGAATAGTCTTCCTTCTATAAATTGCCTTAGTTATATGGTTTTATCACAATATTAGAAAGTAATTAATGTGTCAGCCTATAATCAAAATCTACTTGTAGGAATTGCATTGTCAATCCTGTTTCCAGTTGAAATATTACCAATAATGCTTAAGCCTCAAATATTTCATCCCTAGCATTTAAGAACAGTTGTCCTTAGTTTCTGATCTCCATGCCTTTATGCAATTTTCCTTTATGCTCTTAAGCTAAGAGTGCACTATCCCTGTTTCAGCCTTCTTTCAATACTATTATGCCTTCTTAACTATACTAGAAAACCTTGACCTGGGTCTGGACAGATGGCTGAGTAGTTAAGAGTACTTTCTACTTTCCCAAAGACTTGATCTTATTTCTTAGTACCTATATTGACAATTCCTAAATGGCTTGTAACTCCAGCTCCAAGAGATCAGTTTCCTTCTTCAGGCATCGGCACCTAAGCACACACACAAGCACACATACACAATCTCATGAACATGCATACATGCAGGCATACACATTCACAAGTGTTTTAATTAAAGCAGACTTTATTTTTTTTTAAAGGATATGGTTCTTATTCACTCTGCCACAAACTTTCATGTAAGCTCATGTGCTCTACAGATTTTGTTGAGCTATATTTCTGAAGTAATAGCATAATTCCACAATAATGTAATTACCATGAATGGCTGAGTAAATCCTGGCTGATACTGTGGATCATGCTGCTCCCTATAAACATTCTTATCATTTTTTAAATTTATTTTGAAATTGTGACTTTCAGAATTGGCATAGCTTTTATATTGTTATTCTTCTACAGATTTCATTATTCCTTCTTAATGCCTTTCATAGAATCTAGTTTTTTATTTTGTCCTCATGAACTTCATTTTTTTTTTTGTAGTTTTGATGTGGGTTATGTCCTTAGTGTTTATTTTGTTGCTTTCTCATGTCAAATTAGTTCATTCTCATTGCTTTTTCAAAAATTTTGTATTTATTTACATCCAAAACACTACCACTCTACTGATTACCCCTCACCAAGACTCTCACTCCATTCCCCCTTCTTCTCTAAGAGGTTGGGACATATCCTGTGTTTCATCCAATTCTGGCATATCAAGTCTCTGCCAGAATAGACACACCCTCTTCTACTAAGTCCAGAGAAGGCAGCCTTGCTGGAAAACAGATATCACAGTCAGGCTACAAGTGTACAGAAAGACTCTGCTCCAGTTATTGGGGGACCCACATGCAAACTGAGCTGCATGTCTGCAACATATGTGCTGGGGTTCTCATTACAGCCTATCGTGTGTTCTTTCGTTGATGGCTCATTCTTTGAGAGCTCCCAGAGGTCCAGATTAGTTTTCTCTTGTTGGTCCTCCTGTGGCATTCCCATCATCTTCAGAGCCTTTAATCCTTCCCTCATCTATTTTCTATAAGATTTCCTGACCACTGTCCAAAGTCTGGCTGCGGGTATCTGTATCCATTTCATTCAGCTACTGGTTAGAGCCTTTCAGAGGACAGTTATGCTAGGTTTATGTCTATAAGTATAGCAGAGCATCATTAATAATGTCAGGGATAGGTGTTTGCCCATGGGATAGATTTCAAGTTGGGCCAGTTATTGGTTGGCCATTCCTTCAGTGTCTGCTGAATCTTTGTCCCTGCATTTCTGTTATAAAGGACAAATTTATAAAAGGAACTTTACCAAATCTCAAAACACACATTTACCCCACACAATAATAATGGGAAACTTCAATACCTCACTCTAACCAATGGACAGGTCACTGAAACAGAAACTAAACAGAGACCCAATGAAACGAACAGAAGTTGTAAAGCAAATGTATTTAACAGATACCTACAGTACATTTTACCCCAGCACTACACAGAACCTTTTCCAAAATTGAACATATAATCGTACACTAAATAAGCCTCAACAGGTACAAGGAGATTGACGTATCCTCTTACATTCTACCAGCTCAACATGGGCTAAGGCTGGACTTCAACAACTGAAACAACAGAAAGTCAACATAATCATGGAAACTGAACAACTCTGTACTCAACAATAACTTGGTCAGGGAAGATATAAAGAAATTAAAGACTTTTCTAGAACTCAATGTAAATGAAGGTACACCAGATCCAAACTTATGGCACACAATAAAAGCAATATTAAGAGTAAAATCATGAACACCTAATCCTCAAGAGACTGGAGGTCCCAGGGAGTCTAGAGGTCAGGTGGGTGGGGGTGGGGGTGGGGGTGGGGGTGGGTACATCTCATGGAGACAGGGGCTGAGGAGGAGGTATGGGATGTGGAACAGTTGAAGGGTGAATGGGGGGATATAAAATTTGGAGTGCAATAAAAGGAAATAAATAAATTAAAAATAAATTTTAAGAGGGAAATCCCTGTATTTAAGAGGATGTTTTATATTACCTTTAAAGTCCTCTCTCATGTTCATGAGATGGAGTTTAAGGTCTCGCTCCTTGTCTGGGTGAGGATACCCAGGGTTTGCTGTTTTAATAGAGCTGGGTTCTGATGGTGCCATCTTGAATTGGCTTCTGTTGATCATGTTCTTGTGCTCACATCTCACCATCCTGTTTCTCTAGTGTTCTTTGGCCTAGGTGTCCTGGCTTGGAGCTGGGCTCTCAGGAAGCAGGTGGAGCTGTGTATCCTGGGTTAGTACAGACCTGGGAAGTAGTCAGGGTTGTGTGTGGGGTATGGCACACCAATCCCAACTGCATGTATAGGTCTGGACCAGTAGGATGAAAATGGAGGGCAGAACTTATGACTACTATGCTTGCTAGGGATTCAGCAGGCAGGTGATTGATTGGGAAAGGGCTGAAGTGGGAAACCTCACCTGTTTATCTCAGATTAGAGCAGACCTCCTTGAGGACTGGAAGCAGGCAGAATTATGGAGTAGGGTAGGGCTGATCCATGACTGCAGGTCTTCTCACAGCTTCATTATATACAGATTTCAATGATGTTTATGGATAACATAAAATCAGTATGTCAGATCTGCACATCTGCTTTGAATATCATCACCTCCTATAGGACATAAAAATGGAGAGGC
This sequence comes from Mus caroli, assembly GCF_978045245.1. NCBI lineage: Eukaryota > Metazoa > Chordata > Mammalia > Rodentia > Muridae > Mus > Mus caroli. Next base: position 27,857,945 of record NW_028227265.1, read on the forward strand.
TTCTTGAAATGTTTGATGAATGGATCAGTGATTAAATGGATTTTAGCTTGGCTTTGTATGGAATCTGAGAAGATTTTGGAAAATCAAGTGAAAATCCTTTCATTTACTTCAGAGTATTATCACACCATAAATATAATAGAAGTCACAGAGTTAATCTATACTTTTCTGGAGATCAAATTTATTAAGCAAAAGAAATAAGTAAATATAAATGTAAAAACAAGTTATTTAACTCAATGTATGGGGCATATTTCAGTATTTCATCCCATTAATAGATCTAAGCATTAGTGTGATGTGTCTCTTCATCTTCTTACTTTCTTTTACATTCGGTGTGCATTTCACAGTCATAGTTCATCCAGACACAAAAGTCATTTTCAGTTTCTCAGTTGAGCTAATTACATTTTTGAGCTCATTAACCACATGTGGCTAGCCATCCTGTGTCAGGCATCATGGCCAAAGTGAAGGGAACTCACTTCAGGTCCTCAGGCAGGAAAAAAAAATGCAACAAGATAAGGGTTTTGAAGTTAGATAAAATATATATACTGTCCTAGCTTAACTGGCAGCATTAATCATTTTTATTCACATACATAGACACTTAGCTACCTTTGCAGGGAAGAAAATAAGACCACACCAGCAGGAGGAAATCATAATCATGAAATTATTCAGACTTAAAAAAGAAACAACAATATTAAAACATGTGCCAGTGGGTAAAATAAATTATACATCAAGATTTAGAAAAAAAATGCCATCTATTTTCATGCAAATCACGTGTTGGGAGTGGGGTTGTTTATGTTTGTTTGTTTTTTTCTAAGACACCAAATTCCCTTACTTTACCCCCTTTTCTTGCAGCCCCTGTCTATCAAATCTGATAACAGATTGGATGGGAAGTAGACCTCCCAATATGAGCTGATCAAACCTGATTATCGAAAGACATTTTGTAGTTGAAAATAATAAAAGAGAAACAATGTCCCAAAAAGTAAATGTGTTTCACGTTAGATTTGCTGCCGTACAGCCTTGATAAAAATAGGATTTTTCTATTGCTAAATAGGAATTGAGTTGAGGACTCAGAACCATCCAAGACACTTCCTAGTTTTTGAGCATGCTTGTCACAGAAATGCAAACATGCCTCCAGCCTTTAGCTTACCTCCTCCAAGGTTTTTGACCTTGGATTTGTCCTCACTCCCACATGTCAGGGCAAGAAAACCAGGCAACAGCTTGAAAGAGGCAAGGTGTATAATATAAATACAATGAAATCTCGGCCCAGATAACTCGTATTGATTCTCCGGAGCTTTGAGGCATGCCACATTGAATTTTCTTTCTTCCTAGTCAAGCGGACTGCACATGCATTTCTCTGGATTTATGTGACTTTTTCAAGCCACTGGAATGCCAATTAACACAGTGCTAATGCAGTACAAGATCCAGTGGTCACAAACAATTAATCCATCTCTGGGGAAACCTAAATCCTGGGGAATATTCTATCCTATGGGAGAAGGGACCAGGCTAGAGGTTGGGGGCCATGGACCCTCCATGATGATGATATTGCAGCATGATTTTGTTTCCTTTCCTCCCCCTTTCCTGCTCTTTCTGAATGTTGAATGTTAACTACTGCAGGTCTATTTCTGATGAACTTAGGAAAAGGAAAATGAAGAGGAAAAATAAGCCCCAAAACTTGTAGAACCATGAACATGGATTTAGAAAAGGAAGTGGGTTCATATGAGCACCTGTAGAGCATTTGTTATCTCCTGGCTTTTTAATCAACAAAAGCAAGCATTTCATGCCTTCTTCAGGTAAACCATGAGGTAAACTTAAATCAAACCTTAGTTATAACTCCTTATAACTGAGTCTTTCAAGAGTTATCATTTGTAAAGAGTATTTCCATGCCTGTGCAATACTATACATAGACTGAACACCATGTCTAAGGACAAAGTAATAGAAATAATTAGAAAAATAATTTATTTGGGTTTCTTGTTTGTTTCTTTAGACATTAATCTCCTTAAATGCCAAGATTAGCTGAGATATAGAGCCACTTTTAAAAGATATTTAAAAACTCTAAAAATACAGTGTCTTTGACAATATTCAGATCTTACCAACAATTAAGCAGCTACCTTAAAAGAGAGAGGCCAAATGAGTCATTTAAAAAGAAATTGGAACATAATTTAATGTTAGAATGCTCACCTATGTGTGATCCTTCACGTCAACCCTTTTTATTACAAAACATAAAATAAAACCAATTAGCCATAGATTAAATATTCATCTTTGGAAACTATTAGAGGGAATTTAAATACCAGGAGAAAGAAACAATGAAAGCATTATCTTCCCCATTCTCTCCCTGGAATTTGAAGACTCAGTTTAGAGAGTTGTTACTATGAAAACTCTGAAACCAATTTGTCTCAAGGACTGGAAAACTACTTCACAAGAAGCCCAGGAATGAGCCAGTGGTAACATGTGTAGAAATTTCTAATTAAGAAGGGTCAGAGACATACTGAAATAAGGCATAGGCCGAATATATCAATTTATTGTCTATAGAATCTAAAAAGGGGGCATAGAAACTAAGAACAACAGAGTGAAATTGCTCTGTGCTCTCAGGTTCCCTGATACAGAAATTGTTATGTGATCTGAAATGCCATGTTAAAATGTTGAAATAGCTCTGTTGATGGGTTCTGCCTGTAACTCCAGCAGTACAAATTGTGGTTGGCAGGGGGAAACATGTCTCTTTCTAGAGCCATCAGCATCTGCTCAATCAGATGACCTAATAAAATCAACACACAGATGCATTTTATGGCTTGAGGGGTGTTTTCCCAGGGAATGGATTAGATTCCAATAATGAAGGCCAGATAGTCAACTTCATGCCCAGGCTGGCCCTCGGTGGCATGCCTGGCCAAGAAAAGCTCAATAACTAAATGGCAGAGAGGAACAGATGAGTTCCATAATTGGCAAAGTGTAATGTACTGGGAGGAGCTACAGGGCTGGATGAAGTTAGTGGTACTATTTTAAGTGTGATCTTTTGTAGATGCTCCATAGTACTAAGATTCAACAGGATTCTCTTACGTTGCAAGGAAGCAGAAGGTTAGCATTTGGTTACATAGACTACAAATACTCACTGTGTTGCAGACTGGCTTCTAAGTTAACCATGACAAATAATTTCCTGTGTGTTTATCTATGTGTTATTAGTATTATATTTTAAATTATATAGCTTCTAATGATCTATTACTATGGTCAGAGCTGACATAGGAAAAAGATAGGGTTCAATTCAGAATGTTTCTGTCTTATGGTTACTATTGCTGTGATGAAATACCATAACAAAAAGCATGCTTGGAAGGAAAGAGTTTTTTTTTTTTTTCTTATACTCTTCCACCACTGTTCATTATCAAAGGCAATCAGGGCAGGAACTTAAGCAGGTCGTGCATGTGGAATAGGAAGCTGACAGAGAGAAATGTTGCTTATTGCCTTGCTCATCCTATATTATACAGCCCCCAGGTCCACAAGCCTAATGTTGGCATCACCAATGATGGGTTGGTTGCCCCTGCATCTATCATAAATTAAGAAAATACCCTACATACAGCACTTTCTGTTGGAAGCATTTTCTCAAGACAGGTTTTCTTCTCACAGATCACTTTAGCTTATGTCAAACTGTCATAAGTTATGCCCCAGTCCATATCAATATAGACTGCACATAAAATATGGGATTTATTCCTTAATTCTTCTTTGGAATTAGCTAGGAGACTCAAATGGAAATCAAGATTCTGAGTAAAAGATCTATTCTGACGGTGTACACATTGAGAGGTAACGCCAGTTTGGTTCCTTGTCTGCACACTGCCTTTTCCGTGTATGAATCTGTTAGCTGGTGTGATGCTACTTGATCTCTACTCTTTCAAAGTTTCCATTCTATTCCCAGAAAACATATCAAAGCCACCATGTTCTGTAACATATCTAGCATAAGAATTCTATACTGGACTCAGATTTAGCACTGTTGATGGTGGGACAAATTAAGTACAAAAGGAGAGAAGTAGAGAAGAAATTAATTAAAAAGTAACAGTTTGTCGTCATGTACCAGGGTGGCATATAAGGAGTGTGAAATCTATCTTGTAAGTGATAAGGAGGGTTTGGGAAGTTGGAGACAGTAGTTAAGTAACAATGCTAATAAAGGAAGTGGAAAAAAGAAGGGAAAACAGGAAGAATATGGAGGATAGAGAAGAAAAGGAAGGAAAAATAAATGACTTATTGAAAACATACTATGTAGAAAGGCTATTTCAGTAGAACCTGGTCTTTAGAAACTCAATTAGAAAAAGAATATCTGATGAAACTTAGAATTTGTTCAAAATGTTCAAGCTGGGTTTGTTGATGCATGCATGAAGGAATCCAGGCATTTGAGAAGTACCAATAGAATCAAGATAACTAGCCACACTCAGATACATAGTAAGATTGAGGACAGGCTCAATTACATAAGCACCTATATTTTGTCACATATAATTTTACTTATTGTGCAGTTCATCAGAATCAACATAGGATTTTAGAGTTTGTATCTTTCCCGATTCTCCTACTTACTTTCAGTCGCCTTGCTGTTTTCTATTTAGAAGCTTCCTTGTAGACTGAATGCTCATTGAGGGGTTACAAATCACAGAATTACCTCTACCAGACGCTGGTGTCATAGAGTGATCCAGAAATCCAGGGATAAAGGTGAATTCAGGTTAGATTTCTTCTTTTTATACAACAGTTTCAGCTTACCAGCTACACTGGGCACTTGTTTTCCTTCAGTCTTCAGATATTAGAAAAATAATTTTATTTTAGATTTGCTGAAAGATGTCCATCTTCCAGCCTAACAGATAATAGATATTGGTCATTGAGAGTGAATCCTTCTGTCTCCATTTCTTTTCCTATTCCTTGCTTTTCCTCTTTCTTGTTCCCATCCCCCTCTTCCTCTTTCTCTTCCTCTTCCTGTCCTTCTCTTCCAGCCCTATCTCATCTCCCTCTCCCTCTCTTGTTCTCCATGAGTGTGCATGAATGTGCCTACATGTAAACGTTCCTCTGTGTTTACTGTTATTTTAAATGGTCCCAATTGTGGTATCATCCCTGCTAATGCCTTAATGGCAGTGCTCAAAATTATGCCATTTCCATGTGCCAGCTGAATTATTTCCAATTGTATTTGGACAGTGGCTTTCTGTTTAGACATGATGTGTGAAAAAATATAGATTTTTATTGACTAATATTGATATCATTCCTGAAATACCTGAAAAAGGCCATTCTTTATAAGAATTATGATGATTTTTTTTAACTACACAGAGCAATATTCTACTTTTGAAGAAACTCATGACTGGTAATCAAGAAATTCAGACTGAAGGAACATTATTGTACTTTTATAAAATATTTCATACTGTGTTTTTAGTCTCAATATTTTTTTTTTATCTATTTTGGAAATGCAACTCACATTAGCATTGGGAAGGATGGATAATTTAAAAATGACTGGTAAGAGAAAGGAGAGAAGTGTTAGTAAGCAAAGTGGGTAAGGATGGAGTGGGAGGTAGAGGAGTGTGAGGGATGGTAGAAAGGGAAAAGGAAAGGAAGGATAGAAGAAGCAATGAAGGAAGGGAAGGATGGACAGAGAAAAAGGAAGGAAGGAAGCTATAGTGATTTGAATTGGAGATTTGAAGTAGTACTGTTTGATGGGATGGGGGTTTGTAGCTTTATTGGAATAAATGGGGCCTTGTTGAAGGATGTCTGTACCTGAAGGTGAGCTTTAGGATTTCAGTTGTACAATTCAGGTAAAGTGTCTCACTTTTTGCATCTGCCTGCAGATAAAGATGTTGAACTCTTATATACCACTCCAGAACCATGACTTCTTTTGTGACCCAATGCTTCCTGTCATGATCATAATGGAGTAAACCTCTGAATAGTAAGCAAAGTTCCAATTAAATATTTTCCTTTCTAAGAACTGCTGTTGTCATGAAGTATCTTTGAATAGGATCTCTTTTCAGTTTCTTCTTATTGGGATAAGGAGAGCTGTAAGCATATTCAGGGTCTTTCTTATACGATGTTAACTCTAGGCGCTCAGTGTCAGAGCTGCTTAAAGTAAAACCTAAAACTAAAATCACACTCATTGCTTATATGGGCATTTGAGAAATACTTGAAAAATATTTGAGAAACTACATTTATTCCTGGGTGTCAGGTGTGAAAACAAATGATCCTTAAATGCTAATAAATTCACCTTAGACTGCTTCCCATCTATTTCAACTACAAAGACCCAGAGGCTATATCTGTCTAGGCTCCTATGTTATATGGCCACAGGCTTCTATTCTTTGCAATAATTTATGAAATTAAAACATCTGACTTCAAGAGATCTAGAGAACTTCTCCTATTTGTGTTTGTCTGGTGTCATGCTTTAATCTCGTGTTAGACAGCATTGGAGGGCTGGGGGGGAGGGGAGGGTCTATGGGTATTGCTGTTGTCCAGCTAGAGGAAAAAATTTAATTTATACTTTGAAAATGCAGTTCTGTGATGTACCATCACCTCTAAATATAATTATGTTAGTTTAGGCTTTCTGTAGCAGAAAAAAAATCCCAAGATACTTATAACTCAAATTTGACTGCACAGGACAAAGTTTCAGGGACATATAGAATTTTTTAAAAATACAAATATATCTTATAAGCAGCAGTCAGAATATATTGTAAGGCAGAAATGGCATTTAAAATATTTGGGGCATGGGGCTAGTCTATGAAATATTAAACTATCCAAAACAATGTAATAAATATGAAAGCATGAGTGCTGGTTGTAGTGGTACATGCTTTATATCCCTGCACTCAGGAGCTAGAGGCAGGTCGATCTCTGTGAGTTGAAGGCCATCCTAATTTGCATAGTGAGCTCCAGGCCAGCCTGAATTTATAAGGAGACTCTCTCTCAAAAAATAAATAACCCAAAGCAATAACAACAAAACCAAAATTAACCAACCAAACAGAAAAAGTGAGTAAAATCTAGTAATCATTAATACTCATGCTAAATGTCTCTCCTGTTTGGGCTGTATTTAGCATATAGAATAAAAACAGATAATATACTTTGATATAAAATACATGGAATAACATTTATTCAAAGTTCAGATTGATATTGTAGAGCAGACATGTTGAGATTTTTATACAAAGTAATAAATTTGTTTGAAGTTTTGTGTTAAACTTCCCAGATATCAATTAAAAACCCATCAAGCATGGAAGAGGAAACAGTAATATCTATTCTTTCTATATTAAAATATGAAACATTGTTATAATTAGATACATGATCTTCAACATCATTACTCATTAGCAAAATGAAAATTTAAGCGATGAAAAGATACAGAGGAAAATAAATATAAAATGTTTTTTAAAAAAAACTGATAAATTTTCGATCTATTCTTAGGAATAGAAACACAGGGAAGGCATGTCTGGCTAACAACTTTAATCCCAAAACTGACAAGGCAGAAGCAGAAAGATCTCTGTGATTTCAAGGCCTGGCTGTTCTGGAGTGTGAGTTCCAAGATAAAGGGGTACACAGTGAAAACCTTTCCAAAAAACAATCAAACAAAACAAAACAATACAACAACAAATACTAAAGCTGAGGGAATCATTTCTACCAAGCATAGTAAAGCAAGACCTTCAAATAAGAAGAAATTAATTCATTAGCAACAAAACATTAAGCTTTGCAGTGGTGGTGCACACTTTTAATCCCAGCACTTGGGAGGCAGAGGCAGGCAGATTTCTGAGTTCGAGGCCAGCCTGGTCTACAAAGTGAGTTCCAGGACAGCCAGGGCTATACAGAGAAACTCTCAAAAAAACCAAAAATACATACATACATACATACATACATACATTAAAAAACAAAAAACAAATATTAGAAATCTAGCAATGTGTTATGTAGCAGTTTTCTCTGAGATAGATACCTTCCACCCTTCAGGGAAGCATCTAGGATGATGATGATGATGATGATGATTATCCAGAGCTTTTGTCCCCACCGACAAGAACACGCTCAGCACAACCGGAATCTTCTTCGGCAAAAGCTTTATTGCTTACTTCTTCAGGAGGCAGAGAGAAGGGGCAAAACCCCGTCCCTGATATGGAGAATTGTCCTCCGCCTCGGACGTGTTGCTCCCTGATTGGCTGCAGCCCATCAGCCGAGTTGTCTTCACATGGAAGGCAGAGCACATGGAGTGGAAAACTACCCCCGGCACATGCACAGATTATTTGTTTACTACTTAGAACACAGGATGTTGGCGCCATCTTGTAATGGCGAATGTGAGGGCAGCTCCTCACATCTCCCCCTTTTCTTTTATTTAAGAGCAATAGGCCACCCATTCTAATGAGAGTGGAGATAGAGGTCAAATCCCCAGTGTGCACACAAAACCTCCTCCCAGGCTCATCACCCGGAGGGGTCCTGGTCTGAACCCGTGTCATTTTTCCTGGGGAAGGACACTTGGACACTCAACCTTCTTAAAAGATGACATGTCTCCCAAGAATAGGCTCATATATGCTGCAGAGCCCTTCTACTGCAGTGCTTAGCCGTGCAACTCTCTTGGGCTGCTGAAGCACACTCACTCTATCCCATGCAATGAGACTAGCCTCGTGGGGTGCAAGAGCTGAGTGGCCAGCGACCTATTGCTTAAGCATAAATAACCATATATCAGGGGAAGCACCATGTTCTAGTGCTGCAAGCGTCTGGGCAATAACCACCTTGTCTCTCCTAGTTTGGGCCTTAAGCTTACAGACCAACCAGAGAAGCAACACTAATCCACAGCAAAGTGTAGCTCCAAATAATCCCATCCCCACCCATTCTTTAAAGAAGGAAAATGTTGAGGAGATAATCCTTTGGTCAGGGACAGGTCCAAGTGCGTGGAGTTGACCTGAATGATGGCAAGTCTCAATTTTCGAAGGGTCTGTTCAAATTTAGCCGTCCAATTCTGTATCTCCCAACACTGCTCTCCCTTTGTTGTTGTTGCACTGGACATCACCAAGTCGAGGGACATGACATCAGTATTCCCTTGCTCAGTCTGGATTTTTCAGGTGAGTCTTTCTGGTATCCAAAATGGGTTGTCTTCATTCTGTGGAAAAACACAAACAGCTCCCCTGGATCTTATTAAAATAGGATCCGGTCCTTTCCATTTGTTACTTAAAACATCTTTCCATTTAACCATCTCTTTGGGCCTATTTGGCTCTGAACAATGACGTTCAGCTGCAGTATGGCCATGAGCATCATGATTTTAAAAAATGAGTGTAAAGAGTGCCATAGACACAGACACTCTTGGTACTCGAGGTAGAGCCTCCTTGACTCCCCCTTTCTGCTTTATTAGATAGGATTTGAGGGTGCAGTGCGCACGTTCAACAATACCCTGTCCTTGAGGGTTGTATGGAAGTCCAGTCAGATAGGTCACATCCATCTGACGGCAGAACTGCTGGAATTTTTGAGATGTATAAGCTGGTCCATTATCAGTCTTGAGGAGTTTGTGTTTCCCCCAAGCACTCCATGCCTCAAGGCAATGTTGAATCACATGTGAGGCCTTTTCTCCAGTTAAAGGAGAGGCAAACATGATGCCAGAGCATGTGTCAATGGACACATGGAAATATTGAAGTTTTCCAAAGGAAGAAACATGTGTAACATCCATTTGCCAGACCTGTAGAGGTCGAATACCACGTGGGTTAATTCTCACATGAGGAACTGGCAAGAACTCACAGCAGCTTTGACATTGAGTAACAATGTCACGGGCTTCTTTTCTGGTCAAGGAGAAACGACGGCGTAATGTTTCAGCTGTCACATGAAAATTGTTATGAAAATTTCTTGCAGCATCTACCGGGGATGATAGGGCAGCAGCCACCACTTTATTGGCCTTATCTGCCAAATAATTTCCCAGAGCCATGAGGCCAGGTAGGCCTGAATGGGCTCTAACATGAGTAATATAAACAGGAAATCTTCTAGATAACAAAACTAATTGTATCTGCTGAAAAATATTGGCAACTTTACTGGAAGGCTTAATCACTCCAGCCACTTCTAAAAGATTTACTGCATTAACCACATTACAGGAATCTGACACAATATTAAGGGGTTCTAAAAAGGTTTTTAAAACTTCTAAAACTACTAAACATTCTACCACTTGAGGTGAATTTTCATTATATTGTCTGGATACTACTTTACCATTAGCCATATAGGCACCTATGCCAGTTTTTGATCCATCAGTATATACCACAACCCCATTTTTAACTGGGTTTCTTACTGTTATTTGTGGAAACACAACAGATTGATTTTGGGCAAACTGTAAAATTGGATGTTTTGGATAATGGTTATCTATTTGTCCTGAAAAGGAGGTAACTAAAACTGCCCAATCATTAGATGTGGCTGCCAAGGTTTGAACCTGTGCAGTAGTATAAAGTACAATTAAAAGATAGGGACTTCATCCAAAATGGGTGATTGCTGCTTTTAGGCCTTTAAGGGCAAGCTGTGCAATTGCATCAGGGTACCAATCTATTATTTTAGCTGGGGATACATTTGGATGGATCCACAACAATGGCCCATTCTGCCACAAAACTGCAGTTGGCAATTGTGCTGTCTTAAAGACACACAAACTAAAAGGCTGCGAATCCTCAATACGTTGTAATTGTGCATTCTGTAAGGCATTTTCCACCTTTTGTAAGGCCTGGTTAGCAGCTAGAGTAAGAGGCCTAGGGGAGGTGATATGAGAATCTCCTTCTAAAATATCAAACAAAGGCCTTAACTCAGCGGAAGAAATCTTCAAAAAAGGTCTGAGCCAATCAATATCTCCCAACAGCTTCTGAAAATCATTTAAGGTATGGAGGTGATCTCTTCTTATTTCTACCTTTTGGGGCACAATCTTATTTGGGGACACCACAGAGCCCAAAAATTGTCCTGTATCAGAAATTTGGACCTTTTCTGTGGCTATCTGTAAACCCCACTGACTTAAAGTTTTAAGTAGAAAAGGATATGCCTTTTGTAGCATGAGAAGGTTTTTATGGCATAGAAGGATGTCATCCATGTAAAGGAGCAAAATTAAAGAGGGGAATTGTTCCCTCACTGGCAAAAGAGCTTCTTGCATATAAAGTTGGCACATTGTAGGGCTATTGGACATTCCCTGTGGTAAGACCTTCCATTGATACCTCTTATCAGGTTCCATGTGATTAATAGAGGGAATGGTAAAGGCAAATCTGGGCCTATCCCTTGGACACAAAGGTATAGAAAAGAAACAATCTTTAATATCTATAATTATTAAATTCCAGCCACGTGGTAAGGCAGAAAGTACAGGGAGACCCCTCTGTACCGGGCCAAATAAGTTCATTTGCTCATTAATGGCTCTGAGGTCATGGAGCAGTCTCCACTTTCCTGACTTTTTCTTAATTACAAAAATTGGAGTATTCCAAGGTGAGGTAGATGGTTCAATATGGCCTAGTTTCAATTGTTCCTTCACCAGTTGAATCACTGCTTCCAGTTTTTCAGAGGATAGGGGCCACTGAGGAACCCATACCGGATCCCCTGTTTTCCATGGTATGGGTCATGCTGCCCCAATGGCCCCTAGAAAAAAACCCAGACCCTGTCTGTCTTGGTTTCCATTAGGTGAGATGGGCTCTGTCCTTCCTTGCTCTTGATGTCCTAACCCTTTTCCTTCTTTATAACCCATCTTTGCCATGATATTTTTTGCTTTAGCTGAATACCCTCTTGATGGGGCATTCTCATTGTACAAAATAAGGCCCAAATGCTGCATAATATCCCTTCCCCAGAGGTTAACAGGAAGTGGGAGCACATAAGGCATGAATTTCTCTTGCTGCCCCTCAGAGGATTCCCATGTCAAAGCAATGGAGCTTATAGTGGAACATGATTGATATCCTAGGCCCTGTAATGAATGAGATGACTCTGTGGTGGACCATGCTTTGGGCCACCAATGTGTAGAGATTATACTTTTATCTGCTCCGGTATCAAGGATGCCTTCAAACTCTTTTCCATTGATCTTAAGGCAGAGCTTAGGTCTATCATTCAAAGATATAACCAAATAGGCAGAATCATTTCTGGAGGAGCCCATTTTCTTTATCTCAGGTCCTGCAGATTTCTCCCTGGTATTATCAGGGAGGAGCTGCAGCTGAGCTATCCTATCTCCTTTGCTAATAGAAAAAAAAAAACCCTTAGGGCTTGAGCACAGGACCTGTATTTCAGGGGAATGTTGACAATCCATAACTCCAGGGTGGACTACTAAGCCCTGCAAGGTGAGTGAACCCCGGCCGAGAATAAGTCCCATGGTTCCAGGGGACAAGGATGGCATAGGCTCCACCGGCACCAGCTGAATACTCATTTGAGGCATTAGTAGGAAGTCGGAGGCATCACGCAGGTCCACCCTTGTGGGTCTTCCTGGGTCGCCTCTCTGACTGCTTCCTGGGTCCTGACAAACCAGTTCCCATATCTTTGAGGGCCCTGGGACCGAGGGCCTGATGGCCCGTTTTTTGACACATCAGCTGATTGGTTATCAGGTGGGGGAAGGAGTCTGCCCTTTATATCCCTCACAGAGCTACACTGGTCGGCTCTATGATAGCCCTTGCCACACTTAGAGCAAAGAGTGAGGGCCCCCCCCCCTTTTTATCTGGAGCTCTGCAGTCTTTCTTAAGATGCCCAGGCTTCCTGCAGTTAAAACATGTTCTCCGATCATTTCTGCCTATGGAGCGTTTTTTGGGATTGGAGGATGGCAGCCGCTAAACCTGCATTGGTGAGAGGTCCCCTGAGCTCCCGACAAACCCTAAGCCAGTCTTGTAAGCCTTTCTTCTTTCTTGGGGCTATGGCCGCTCGGCACTCCTGTGTGGCTTGCTCATGAATGAGCTCTTCTACCAGAGGCGCAGCTTGCTCCGAATCTCCAAAAATACGCCCTGCTGCCTCTGTCATTCTGGCCACAAAATTTGCGAAGGACTCCTGTGCACCTTGAGTAATCTTGGTCAAATGCCCACTTGCCTCTCCCTTCTTAGGTAGTGCTTTCCACGCCTTAACAGCGGCAGCTGAGATCTGAGCATATGCTCCCCAATGATAATTTGTCTGGTTAGTAGTGTGTTGTCCCTGACCTGTAAGTAATTCAAAAGTCCACTTTCTTTGATCCCCTTCCATGGTGGCATTGGCCCTTGCTTGTGTCTGGCAGGAGTCCTGCCACAAGGCTTTCCACTCAAGATACATTCCCATACTGGGGGTTTCAGCTTTTACTACAGTCTGCCAATCACCAGGAGTCATAGCGTGATTCACAAGCCTTTCGACTTGTGCTATAGTGAAATTAGCACTGACTCCATAGTTATGGACCGACTAGGCAAGCTCTTTAATCTGTATATACTCTACTGGAGCGTGGACACGCCCACCCTCAGCTCCTTCAAAGATCGGAAATGCCTGTTGTATTTTCCTTTGTTCCTCCTTTGGAATTAAGGAGTCTGCGCATTGCCTCTCTGCCCATTGCCTCTCTGTGCAGGGCTGACGCACTACGCAGGGCGGGGGCTCCACATAGGGCGGAGGTGCACTATGACCTTGAAGCCAACTGCCTGGAGGCTGAGCAGCAAGCTGGCCTTTGCCAGCCGCTTTTGGCTTTTTTCTTGACTGATTAGCTCCCATTTTATCTGGATGGTACTTTTCTCTCTCATAATGAGCTGCTTCCTCCTCCAAGTCTGTTTCCTCAGAGGGGCTAAGTTCTTCATCTGATTCACAGCTACTAAGAGCTGGCTCCTTAAACTCATCTAGTGATGGGTATAGGCTCCTTCTTCTAGAAACCTCCACTGATTGATCTTTTTCTTTTGTTTTTTCTCCTCTTTCCTTCCAATCTCTCCCCAGGTATTCTTCCGTGACATTAACTTTTCCTCGGGTTCAAGACCCATGGAAAGGCCTGTATACTTATTTGGTGCACCATGTTTCCTCTTTGCTCCTGCTCTCTCTCCCCGCTTTACTTCTGATAGACTGTCTTGAATTTTGTCCAGAATTCTCCACCCTGCCTTAACCACTTGTTGACATGTGAAAAGGAACAAAAAGGCTTCTAACACTAGAGAAAGTTCAAGGCCAGACATACCTCGTAAAGCTGTAATGTGTCCCACAGTTCTGGTTCCGCCTCGCAAACGAGGGATCTCCCTTGCGCTGGTGTGATAGTAGTTCCCGGGTTTTGGCACCACTTATCCCGAGCTTTTGTCCCCACCAGCAAGAACACGCTCAGGACAACCGGAATCTTCTGCGGCAAAAGCTTTATTGCTTACTTCTTCAGGAGGCAGAGAGAAGAGGCAAAACCCCGTCCCTTTTATGGAGAATTGTCCTCCGCCTCAGACGTGTCGCTCCCTGATTGGCTGAAGCCCATCCGCCGAGTTGTCATCACGTGGAAGGCAGAGCACATGGAGTGGAAAACTACCCCGGCACATGCGCAGATTATTTGTTTACTACTTAGAACACAGGATGTTGGCGCCATCTTGTAATGGCGAATGTGAGGGTGGCTCCTCACAGATGATGATGATGTGATAACCCAGTTGATGCCCCATTCCAGGTCCACCATTCCTCCTCCTGTTGTTTCCAAGAGAATGTCCCCCCAAGGCCTTCCCACTCCCTGGTGACTCAAGTCTGAAGAGTTTGAGTCTACTACCAGTGAGGTCAGACCAGGCAGTCCTCTGCTGTATATGTGTCAGGGGCTATCTGGTTGGTGTCCCAGTGTCTGAGAAATCTCAAGGAAACTGCTGGTTTTCCTATGGTGTCACCTTTCTCCTCAGCTTCTTCCAACCTTTCCCTAATTCAACCACAAGGGTCCCTGACTTCATTCCAATGATTGAGTATATGTATCTGCACCTGAGTCTTTCAGCTGCTTGTTTGGCCTCTCAGAGAACAGACATGCTAGGTGCCTGTCTGTAAACACACCATATAATCAGTAATAGTGTCAAGACTTGGACCCCTTGCCTTGAGGTGGATCCCAAGTTGGGCCTGTCACTGGACCAACTTACCCTCAGTCTCTTCTCCATTTTTGTCCCTGCAGTTTTTAGACAGGGACAATTATGTGTCAGTGTCAAAGAATTGACTGTGGGATAGCTTCATATAGTCACTAAACTGACCAGGATTCTGGAGGTCCTCTCATCCCAATACTAAAAAAGCCAAGCTGCCTACAGTATCTCTTAGGCATACCAAGCTGCCAAAGAAAGCTTTGAGATCAGCCTAGCTGCCATGACTAAGCAGAAGTGAGTTGAGCTGCCTGGAACTGGCTTGGACCAACTATATCAGTTGAAAATGACACCTTCCAGTCTGTTCAGCTGGCTTTCAGCTGTACAATATGCTCCAGGTTCCCAGCTATTGTGAACTGTCACTCAGACTAGTATGGGCTTTGATGATGTAGCTGTCTTTTAGTTATTTCTGCTCCTAAAAATAATTCCTCGCTCAGATTCCTGTAAGGAACCGCTATAAAACTCATGTTTTACAGGTTGAACTTTGCAGATATCTTTACTTTGGTCTCTTATGGGCTTCATGTCTTGGGTTAGCAGATGTGCGTGCAGGCATGTGTGCATTCATGTGTGTGTGTATTTTGTCTAAGCAGAAAACGTCTTGCTCACAACTCTATGAAGCTCATAAGATCAACAAAATACAAACTCATAATGATATTTTGTTTTGAGTATGATACAAAAGCATAGATATCTTTATTAGGAAGACCAAAAAGTAGAAAAATAATGTAACTATTTTTGACATACATGCCAAATTGAAAGATGTAAAATCCAAATTTTGAGGCTGGGGACATGTCTCAGTGGAGTGACTCAAAACACAAGGAGGAGAATTGAAACTAAAATTCTGGTACCTATGTAAACACCTGGCAGATGTGGAGGTCTGACAATGATCCCAGACTCAGGAAGCAGAGAGAGGAGATCCCTGGACTAGCAAAAAAAAAAAAAAAAAAAAAAAAGAGGAGCTTTGAATTCAAAGCAAAGACTTTGCCCAAAGTATAAGGTAGGCATGCATTGAAGAAAACATCAGCCTTAACCTTTTGCTGTTTCCTGAATACCAAACTTGCATCCAGTCACCCACATACTTGGAATCTCTCTCTCTCTCTCTCTCTCTCTCTCTCTCCCTCTCCCTCTCCCTCTCCCTCTCCCTCTCCCTCTCCCTCTCCCTCTCTCTCTGTCTCTCTCTGTGTCTCTCTCTCTCTGTCTCTGTCTCTGTCTCTGTCTCTGTCTCTCTCTCTCTCTCTCTCTCTCTCTCACACACACACACACACACACACAAACACACCACAGCACACCTCTGTCACCATCAAACATTTATGCACAAATTTCAAATTGCACATAGGGGTATGACTCAAAGACAGAATAAAAATACTTCAACCGATTTAATGGTAATATAAATCAATTAAAAGTATCCAAGAATGGCAGAGGTATCTCACTCGTTAAAGAGAACATCTTGGTCTCCTAGAAAACATAGTTTCAGCCCCACAAGACCTATATTAGAAGGCTCACAGCCACCTAGAACTTCAGCTTCATTGGCTATGGTGTCTATTCTGGCTTCCAAGAGCGCTGGGTCATAAAACCACACACACATAATTTTTGAGCATCGAAGATCAGGTGCTTAAGCTTCATACAGTTATAATATGTCCTAAATTTCTAGATTTTTATCTAAGAAAATAAACATATATACATTTACAAGTGAATATGTATAATGTCATTATTCACTGTGCCCCAAACTATAGAAACATGAAACATCTACTGTTTGCTTTGTGTGTAAATTTAAGGTCTCAATTGAAGGCCTGTGTGCCCAATGGCTTCTCAGAAATAGCTTATCATAGATTCATCTGATAGCATGGATGGGTCTCCATACACAACAAACTGAGCAAAAGATACAGCCCTTCTTATATGCCTTTGTATTTATAAAGCAACAATTCAGAATAGAAAAATAATCCTTCACCCCAGGCTCTGGGCTGTCAGGGGAGCTACATTTAGGAGATGTGAAAAAGGTTTGCAAGTTTGACAGGAATGTTCTTAATGTAGATTGTAGTAGTTTATATATTATGCATGTGTTTGTTAAATGTCATTGAACTATACACACTGAAAATTTGTAAATTCTATTACAGGAAAATCATACTTTAATTTGTTCTTAAAATGTCTGTTTACTGACTAAGGATATTTTGAGGGAGAGGTGGCGTCCAAAATCCCTATGCCTTCTTGTAAATTGATATAAGGACTCTTGTTTTGACTCTGAAATCTGTATCGCAATCATAGACCAGAAACAATAAAACTGCCTCTCCATGTGTAGGAGGGTGAATGGAAGATTTAGCTATAAAAGCATCTCCTATAAACTATCCAATTACTGTCTTCATGGTACCATTCTCATCCTGAGCATCTGGAGTTATATTAAGACCTTCCATCATACTTGTCCATGAAATGTCTTTAAAGTCAGGTTCCAGCTCCTCCCTTGCTCCAGTGTTCTCAAGTCCTGGTGTCTGCTTTGTCAGACCCACCCCAGGGCTTCCCTGGCATTGCCAATGCTTTTCAGGCTCCAATGTGAAGGTCTTTTTGTAGGAACTGTTGTAGTTAATTTTAGCTTCCAGCAGTTTACTGACAGACTATTTAAATTGCATTGAATCTTCAGTCTTCACTAGTCATTGCAGGTACCAACCCAATGTGCCTTGGGCAAGTCATACAAAAAGGTCAGTTATAAATGTACCCCTTTCTCCACATCATATCCCACACCTCCTAGCCCTAGGCCCAATTATTCCTATTTTGAATGTCAGTGTCTTCATCAGGATTGAATAGCATAATGAAGAATATACTGAGGTGACAATTTGTAACTGGCAGCAGATCTGATTACTGAGGAAAGTCTGAAATTAACTTTTCCTCACGCCATGTCGATTTCTTGAGTATGTAGAATTCCCTGTGTTATGTCACCCATTAACATCTTCACCACCAGTAACTGTGTTGAAATATAATCCATTTTCACTGAAACAGCCATTCATCCATGTCCTATTACCCCTGTAAATAAAATGTGGCATGATTTGATATTAACACATACTTTTTTTTTTCCATTTAGGGAAATACTTAGTCAATACAATATTTTCAGATTACATGTTGACTCTACATATATACTAGTGTACACAATATGTATAAAACATTAATAGATGCAACCCAATGACAAACATGGAACACTGCAAGGCATCAATATTTGACATGTAATTACTTGGAATGGCAGGGGTGCCATACACATTTAAAAACGTAATCAGCCATGTAACAAAAGGCAGAGTGCTTTTCCCATTTAAAATTAATTGTCCAGAAGAACTCTGTTCTGCATGCTGAAATTGTTTTCAGAGCTCAATTAAAAAAAAAAGTGGTAAGTGTTCCAAATCTCTTCATTGTCTGTCTATATTTAAGAAAATTCATTTGGCCCAAACCCACAGAGCTTAAAAGCAAATGGTGCATATTATCACATAATTAGAAGCAAATAAGTTTGAAATCTGCTGCTAGGAGATGTGTTTATAATAAGTGTTAGTTGACCAAAAATTACCAGAACGTTTTTCAAAAATGTTAAACCATAATTACT
The DNA here is from genome assembly GCF_978045245.1 of Mus caroli. Classification (NCBI taxonomy): domain Eukaryota; kingdom Metazoa; phylum Chordata; class Mammalia; order Rodentia; family Muridae; genus Mus; species Mus caroli. The sequence continues at coordinate 27,876,458 of NW_028227265.1, forward strand.
CATCTCTTTTTGTGTCATATTAACACAGTTACTTCTGAGGTTATCATCCTAACTATAGACAATTAAACTGAGGTCAATTTTACCTGGAAGTAATTATTACATATCAAGTGAGAAAATTATAGGTTATTTAAATCGCCACAATTCCAGGAGAAAGCAGTATCTGTTTTATAAGGTTATAAGAAAGTAGTGGGCATGGTGACACATGCTCAAATTCCCAATACCTGGGAGGTAAAAGGAAGACAACCACAAAATCAAGGACAGCCTGGGTTCAGGAATGTAGATCTTGCATTAATTAATTAATTAAAATAGTTATTACACATACAATTCTGATTCCATACCACTTGACATTTTGTCTAATACCTAGTTTTCATACATAATAGCTAATAATTATTATCATCATTATTATCTTTTATGTATGTTATCTGTACCATGTGGGTGTATAAACACACGTGTGAGATTGAGTTCTCTGATTAATTTACTAGACTTTGTGTAAGACAATATGTTAAGGTATGATTGGATATTACTATAAATTGTGTAAAGGGTATATGCATGCCCAACTGTAAAAATCCACATATTTACTAAAAGTGAAATTGTTTAGCAAACAATTCTACTCTTGCTCTAGTTTCTTAAAACATAAACAGGTCTTTCTTAATTGTGCTACATTTTCTGCTCCAGGCTCTTCTGTGGTTTTCGTAAACACCACAGTTGTTTTGTGGATATTAAAGGAAGAGTGATGGGATGTTTCCTAGGGAGAAATAGAGTCAGGTAATGCCACTGATTCGGCAATCAGGAAGTTGAGGCAGAATGCATGAGAGTTTTAAGCAAGTCTGGTCTACATAAACAGTTCTAGGATAGCCTACACTTCAAATATAAAAACTTATCTTAAACAAATAAACAAGGAGCAGTGAATAATTAAATAGATAAAGGTATGTAGGATGGCTTACTAGATAAAAGTATATGCTTTATCTATCTGGTGATCTCAGTTCAAGCTTCCCAAACCAGTACCTTGAAGGAGAGAACCAACTCTATGAAGTGATTTGATGGTCATCATTGTGGGCATCATGGCCCCTGGGCATCAAACACATGGGATTAAAAAGATAATAACTAAGCCGGGCGTGGTGGCGCACGCCTTTAATCCCAGCACTCGGGAGGCAGAGGCAGGCGGATTTCTGAGTTCGAGGCCAGCCTGGTCTACAAAGTGAGTTCCAGGACAGCCAGGGCTACACAGAGAAACCCTGTCTTGAAAAACCAAACCCCCCCCCCAAAAAAAAAAACCTAAAAAGATAATAACTAATGATAATAATAATAATAATAATAATGTTAGTGGATCACTTTATTTTAGGAAAGTGAAATTAACCATTTCTCAAGAATTTGAGATATTTCATTAAGAAATTTTAACTGAAATGGTACCTAAGTAGGATATTTAGTAATTGGGAACTAGAGTATTTTTGTTACTTTATTATGGAACAATTTTCAGAAAATATATAGGAAAATGTTGTGAAGCATTTCCTACTTCTTATTAAACTATGCAGTATAAGTTGCTGGATTGTGAGATAAAACTATAAATGCTCAAGCAAAAGTGAAGTCCTGCAACATTCATTGGGTACTTTGACATCAGCTCAAATGAGTTTAAGGAAGGTGGTAGAGAAGAATGGAAGGTAGGAAAGGGAGAAGAGGGGAAGGAGAAGAACTTGGAAAAGAAGCTGGCAAAAGAAGAAAAAAATGTATGCAGCAGTAGCAATTTCAGCATAAATAAAATATATACATATGTTGCATTTTTGTATTTATGATAGATATTTCAAAATAAAATTAACTATCTTTACAAGATATAACTCAAATGTTAACTACATATTCTTTCTCTAAGCATGTAACATTTTTCTATTTTCTTCTCTTTGAGCTCATAATTTATACTCTTGTTAAAAGTGGTATTGTCAATAATATAACATTTAGCCTCTCAAGCTAAGGTTTGGCCAACATTGCTTTTTAATGGTTAAATAAAACAAACTTCCTCTGTGATCTTAAACATTGTAAGTATTCTAAGAGGCTGGACCAGCTAGAAGCCAGCTGTAATGTCTGATAAGTAACTTGCAGACTGATGATAATTCTCATGTCTTTTATGAATTTCCTTCAGACTTCTTAGTTTTTATGTCTTTAGATCCTCAAAATTATGCAAAAAATCACTATTTTTACACATGAGAAGTACAAACCCTAATATTGAAAAAGATAAAATAGACCAGCCAAAGTTCCTTAGAAAATTGGACATAGTACAACCGGAAGATCCAGCAATACCTCTCCTGGGCATATATCCAGAAGATGTTCCAACTGGTAAGAAGGACACATGCTCCACTATGTTCACAGCAGCCTTATTTATAATAGCCAGAAGCTGGAAAGAACCCAGATGCCCCTCAACAGAGGAATGGGTACAGAAAATGTGGTGCATTTACACAATGGAGTACTACTCAGCTATTAGAAACAATGAATTTATGAAGTTCTTGGGATGGATCTGGAGCATATCATCCTGACTGAGGTAACCCAATTCCAAAAGAAGTCAATTGATATGTGCTCACTGATAAATGGATATTAGCCCAGAAACTTAGAATACCCAAGATACAATTTGCAAAACACAAGAAAAGCAAGAAGGAAGACCAAAGTGTGGATACTTCATTCCTCCTTAGAGTAGGGAACAAAATACCCATGGAAGGAGTTAGAGAGACAAAGTTTGGAGCTTAGATGAAAGGATGGACCATCCAGAGACTACCCCACCCTATGATCCATTACATAGTCAGCCACCAAACATAGACACTATTGCACATGCCAGCAAGATTTTGCTGAAAGGACCCTGATATAGCTTTCTCATGTGAGGCTATGCCAGTTCCTGGCAAATACAGAAGTGGATGCTCACAGTCATCTGTTGGATGGAATAAGGGCTCCCAACGAAGGGGCTAGAGAAAGTACCCAAGGAGATGAAGGGGTCTGCAAACGTATAGGTGGAACAACAATTTGGACTAACCAGTAACCCCAGAACTCATGTCTCTAGCTGCATATGTAGCAGAAGATGGCCTCATCAGCCATCATTGGGAAGAGATGCCCCTTGGTCTTGCAAACTTTATATGCCCTAGTAGAGGGGAACACCAGGGCCAAGAAGTGGGGGTGGTTGGGTAGGGGAGCAGGGCCAGGGAAGCGTATAGGGGACTTTTGGGATAGCATTTGAAATGTAAATGAAGAAAATATCTAATAAAAAATTGAAAAAAAAAATAGACCAGCCAGGATTCAAAGCCTGTTCGCTGGGAAAGAATGTGAATGTATGTGAAAATTTAGATGATGCTATACTAAAAGAGCAAAAGCATTTATTTTGGAATGAGACCACAAAGAGTTCTATTAAAAGGGAAGTATGATTTGACCTTCATCATTCATCTATGAAATGGGTCAAGTCTTCTATTCTCTGCTAGCAGTTAAAACACTTGGACATGAAAAAACTCCAAAGATCCCTAAAATCTTAGTAAAGTGGTTGGAAAGACTCTTATGTGATTAGAACACTTATTGCAGAAACATGAAACCTGGAGTTCAATTTCCAACACAATATAACAAGCCACAGTTCTGTGTACATATGTAACTGTAGGTAGGAGAGGGAAAGTGACAAGTGAATTATGGAAGTTGGTAGGGGCCTTACTGAATTATAATTAAATAAAAACAAACAAACAAACAAACAAACAACAACAACATGAGCCTCACTGTCAGGGAATTTCAAGGATTCAGGAGAAAGGTAGAGAGTATTAAAAAATACCAGGGAATTTGTCTAGCCTCTAGAGGCATAAAAGCTTCAGAATGCATACATACACACAAATATACATACATACATACATATGTACAAACACATACACTATTAACATACACTCAAAGTATTTATAGACACACACATGCATTATATATATATATATATATATATATATATGTAAATGAGGAGAAACATGGCTTATGTAAGCAGACTTTTGCTGAAGAAAGGGCTGATAGACTTGTATATCTTGACTGTAGGCAGCATAAGGAGGTTGTGTGTTACACTGTCCATATGTTGAGCATATAATTATTCAAAGCCCACCACCACAGTGCTATACTTCTGCTTAGAAGGCCAACCCTCATAATAGTTCCATTCCTTATGGGTCAAGCATTACAGCACATGGTCCAGGGGAGTCATTCCTATTTATCACACCACAAACCTCCACCAACATTGTCCATGCTTTTTTCCCTGAAGCTTTGTGTTTTTTATTCCTGGAGTTACAGATATATGTATAAGAAAATATTTTTAGAGTTGTTTGTATTTTCCTTCCCCCCCCCCCAATTTATGTAATTAACACATATCATCATAAAGGCTCTGGGATTTTTAAAATTAAAGACAGAAGATTGTCTGATATGTGCCACTCTAGTGCTTTATTTCTCTTGACTTATTTACTGTGCTTTAGTACTTTTATATAAAATATTTTATAACACATTTAAAAAAACAAATGATTGTTTCATGATGTTTATAAGTTTAGAAATGTTTATGGAACTGTAAGTTGAAAACATTAATTTAAAACAATGATTTAAAAGCACAGAGATGAAGTTGAAGGTGGTAAAGTGCCGTGGAGAAGGAGCACATCAGTGATAGAAGTGGGAGAAAACCAACGGTACGTGAAGTTGACTGAAGTGCATTGTATGAATGAAATGGACAAACAATAAAAAAAGAAAATACAGAAACATTCCCTCATTCAATAGCTAAAGATCTAATGTTTAAGTTATTTTAATATAATTTATTGAAATAAAGTTATGAAACATTTCCCCTTCTTTCCCTCCTTCCCTCCTTTCCCAGATATAGCCCTTCCACTTTTAAGATGATAGATTTGATTGGCATGCATCTATCCCTATTTCTCTCTATGTCTATCATTGTCTCTATCTCTATCATCTCTTTGTATCTCTCTATAGATATACAGATATAGATATAGATGATATATATGTATCCAGAGAGAGAGAGAGAAAGGCAGAGAGAGACAGAGAGAGAGACAAAGAGAGAAGCAGAGAAAGAGAGAGAGAGAGAGAGAGAGAGAGAGAGAGAGAGAGAAAGGAAATATGTGGGAGTCTCAGATTGATGGCAGTCAACAGGTTTCTATGTGAACAAAAGACTCAGTAAACAGGAAGGAAAGACTGTCTGGTACTGGAAACCTAGACTGCTTTCTGGGGTTACTGAGATCATGAAGTTTAGTGAAAATGCTACTACTGCTATTTTCCTGGGTTACCATCATTTCTCACTACATTCTAAATCTTCGCCTTGGTCTCCAATATGAATGTAGCTACCACATCTAATCAAAGGGGCTTCTCATTAAAGAAAATAGAGACCATCAGAGAAGTATAAAACTGGGCATGGAGTGGTGCAGAGATCAATAGATAATGTGGAGCTTTACCCCAGTGGATGCATGTATATTGTGGCTTCTGCATATAAGATATGTGCAATATCACTGAAGGGGCAAAAGCAGTATAAAGGCCAGAATATGAGGAAGTCTGCTGTAAAACAATATCTTATAGCAATAGCTACATAAGTAGACAATCCTTTTATGAATTCATCTATAAAATGACTATAATAATATGAGGTTGAAATTAAGAGTCCACACTTTCTAAGCCACTATTCTTTCACTGAGTGATCCTCACCCACCCAACTGTCTTTAGGTTTTTATACGTTTAATGCAGAGTTGCACTAACCTTTTCACCATGGCAGAAGCACAATCTATAGCCCAAGTAGTACTCTAAACTTGTCATTCTCTTTCTTCTGCCTCATGTTACTACAACAAAAGTCTCTGCCACAAATCCATTCATGAGAACAAATATTGAATGAAAAGCCCTACATTCAAACCTCAGCTTGTCACTTCATTCAATAGTGATAGAAATCTTGTCCTCTTTGAGGTAACAGTCACTCATATGACAACTAGTGCATTTTATTCCAGAATAAGGAAATTCAGTGAGATATTATACATAGAAAACCTCATGAATTGCTAGACCATAGTAAGTGTTCCGTGAATGTCCTTTTTCTCTTCCACTGCAGGATTCATGTGTTTGTTAAACCAAGATCACTGGGAGCACAAACATTGTCTATTAGCCAACCTGTGTTTGTGAACACAATTTGTGTTAAATCATGGTTAAGAAAAGAAGAGTCACTAACTTGTCTCTGTCACATTGACAGGCACCCATCTTGCCCTGATATTCCATGGAGGTAGAAAGGAAAGCTAAGTAGTAATATTTAGCACTTCCTATTTATGGAAGGAAAAAAGTCTAAACAATTTGTACTAAGACTCACCATGCACCCACTTGGGCCAGAGGGAGATTGACAGTGATCTTTCCTTACTAAATTCTCCCTCCTTACCCTTTCCCGTATCCCAGCATCCATCCTCCGTGCTCCTCACACTTGCAACTGAAACCATTCCTATTCCCTCAGTAACTTGGATAACCCAGTGCTCTAACTTACAGAGGAATTCATCAGTTTGGTGTGTGTGTGTGGGGGGGCGGGGGCATGTTGATCTCTTAGGTCTAGTAAACACTTCATCATTTGCACTGGTATTTGGAGAGAACCCAACAAAGCAGATCCTTACCAAATGTCTCCTCAGTAATGACCACTGGTGTTATCAGATACAGACTTCTTTCCTCCTGCCTGAGTCTCAACTGGGGAGCAGAGAGAGCCTGAGTTAGCCATTTTCACAAACTGGGAAGACCTAAATTCAACTCAGCTGTCCTTGCAGTCTGGCAATCACCCATGTCTAAATGTGTCTTCCCTATATTTGGTGCTAATCCTCCTGAAATCACTTTGGACTGGAGGACAAACTGCCAACAACAGAATCAAGCCAGTTTTTTTTTTCCCAAGACAACACCTGCCCATCAAAAAAAAAAAAAATGCTTTGCCTTAATGAGAACATCCTGTGTGCTCTACAGCTGTCTTCACTGTCTTTACCTGGCATTTCCCAGAAAATGTTTTTTTTTTTTTAGATTTTTTGCTGTTTCTGTGTTGGCTCTGTTTAAGGGACACATGCACAATTCCCCCCCCCCCCCATAAGTGGTGTTAAAGTACAATTTCTAAGAACTTGCAATTTTGGGCTTGTTAGCTGGTTGGTTTTGTGCCTCCTGTGCTAAGCTTCACTTGTAAGGAAAGAGATGTGAAAAGAAGGAGTTGGACCTTCAGAACCTACATTAAGCATTACTTTCTGCCCTTGACCACGATGTGACCTTGAAGAAGCAATGTGTGATTCTTTGCCTCAATTTGTCCCACTGAAGTAGCATGAATGGACTATGGTCTTTGATCTAAAGATAAACAGGACAGACTAATTTTTTTTCTCTTCCTGGTTGTGCTCATTGGAAAATCTGGGGAGAAAACAACAACAACAACAAAGAAACACCACCACCAACACCAATACAACTAAAAAAATATTCCCAAACAACAAGCAAACAAACAAACAAACAAACAAAATCTCCAAACCTCAGGAAACACAGTGGGAGGAAGAAAAAAGCTTTGAGACCTTATGTAGGAAGAAAGACCAAGCATCTCAAAACAAGAACACAAACATTAATTAAAATTAAGCTCCCATTGGAGGCCTATTTTACAAGTAACCTAGACTCACCTGCCAAACCTAAAGGTGATTACCTGCTAACCTCACAGCCTAAAATTAGCATACGGAGAAGTCAGAAGCTGAGTTCTGTCACACATGACTACAATCTTATTACTTAGGGATAGTGGCAAGAGGATGAAGAAATTATGATTAACTTCAACTACATTGAAAGTTCAAGGTCAGCATGGACAATATGATTCTCTCTCTCTCTCTCTGTCTCTCTCTCCCTCTCCCTCTCCCCCCCTCTCTCTCTTAAAGAGGGAAAAAGAAAGGAGGGAACGAAGGAAAATAAGACACAAGAATAACAATGACAAGAGCAAAAATCCAAGAAGAAAATTTGGCAATCAGATATCCATCATCCCAAATACCAAGAAAATCACATATGTGGAAAAGGAGAATATACTTAGGCTAACACCCACTTGACTCTCATATTGACAAAAATTTGGATTTAAAAATCACTGCCCTGAAATGGTTCCAATAATCAATTAAATTGTTTTCTTGAAATAAATGAAAAGGAAAGCATGTTAAAAAAAACTGAAATTTACATATAAAATAGAATCAAATGGCCATTAAGGTTCTCAAAATACAGTAACGGAGATAATGAAAGTGCCCACAGAATGAGCTGAATTGTGGCATGGAGACAAGAAGTGGCACAACAAAATCATGGCGATGTTCAAATTATCTTAGAACCATGAGGGGAGAAGAAGCTGGAGAGTTGGAAGAGTGCTGAAAAATAATCCATGAAAAATTTCCTAATTTTATAAAGTCACCAATGTACAGTTACAGGGACATGAGAAAAGTAGCATGAAACCAAAGAAACTATAGCAGGAGACACCATTATTAATCCTTTGAAAAGTGAAGATAAGAGCCAAAGCTCCTCTGCCTCACTTGTTATCAATCTGACAGTGGTATTATATTGTAAGTCTGAATATAAAGTGTCTAACTAATTTTTCTCAACTAGGTAGTTCTTATAACCTATATATAAATAAAAAAATACCAGTATACAAATTTTAAGTTGAAATAAAGTCAGGGCCAATTCAACAATTCAACAAGTACAATATGCACAAGAGACCCAAAAACATGTTCAAATCACACATTTATCATTTTTATAATTTTTTATATTCCCATTTTCATTTATGGCTTTTATCTCTTCCTTAACTATGCATGCATGAATCGATGTCCAGAAACATATAATACTAAATATGATGGCTCACATACCTATAATGTTCTGGAGGGAGAGGGAGAAAATCAAAATTTCAACTCCATCCTGTGCTACATAGCAAGTCCTCAGCATGTCTGGGGTACAGGAAACCCTGTCTCACAGAAAGGACAATGAAAGCCTGTGAGATGGCTTAATTTGCAAGAGCTCCTGCTGCAAGCCCTGTGAACCTGGAATTAATTCTGGCCCTACATAGTAGAAAGGAAGAATTAATTCAATGTGTTGTAGGCTGTTATAGGCTGATCTCCACCTGCAAACCATGGAAATGTGCCGCCCCAACTAGCATGCTACATTAACTGTAATAAAATTATCAAAAAAGAAAGAAAATATTTAACAAAACAAACAAACAAACAAACACTAACATAAAGCCAAAGAAGTTTCCTAACTCTGATGGTTTGCAGTTGTGTCTTGTTGAATGTGGATCTGATGCTCTGAAGTTGTGCCAGTTTACAAACCATTTTATGAACAATGATTCACATGAAATTGTTACAAGTCATTTCACATCAGTCCAAACAACTTAGGCTAGTGCAAGCAACTGACAACTTTTAAGAATAATTTTCTCAGGAACTGAAGAACAAAAGTTATACCCTTTTCTACCCAATGCAAAACCAGCTACCTGTTGGATGTTTAAGGAGCTTAAGCCAGTCTTACTTTGAGTCTAATCCTATCATTCCTGTTAGAGCTTTTACTAGTAGAGGCAGTAAATAATGTATCACCCTTTGAAAATGTTAGAATAATGTGCCTTATTAATAATGTACTGTGAACAATCCACTGTTTGGATTTAAATTTTAACTCTCATTTATTATTGACCAGTTTAGGGAAACAAAATCAGATTATCTTTTACTTGAATTGTCAAGAGTTTCACATAATATCCATCCCGAGCCTTTAGATAGTCAAATGGCATAACAAATGCGGAATCAGCAGCACTTATATGTAAAATGTTTTTAAAAGCATTCAAAGTTTTGAATTTTAAGCTTAGACTGGTGAAGTGATCATCCATCTTTCATATCTTTAATAATGCTTTTACCTTTCCCATTTGTGAGGTTAACTAAAATACAAACTTTTGCAGATAAATGTGAGTGTGATGGTGATGCTGAAAAAACTCTGAGCCCACAAGTTCATCATGCTGCAGAGACACAGTTTTATTGTACAGAAGGCATAGTTCATGGTTCTGCTTACTGAGAGGTTCAAAAAGAGCAAGTCCACCTGTCTTCCTAAGAGAATCATGGGTAGTAAATATTTCTGCCCAATTACATACCATGATAGATTAGTACAATTTATTATACTTTTGTAATTTTGTTTGTTCCAAAGGAAGAAACACCAATGGAAACAGATTAATAATTTTGAGTGCCTAGGATATGCATGATGTCTATTATAGTCTAGAAATTCATTGAGATAACATCCAAATGTTTATAAACATAAAATCTAAACTTTTCTAGACTTTTATTGTCCAGAATCAGACCCAAGGATTTGAATTCATTACCTGTGCCTCTTTATGATAATATTTTAATTTCATATTTCTGTTTTCCATTCTCAAAGTACAAAGGCAACAAACAATGAAATATTCATCGGTGAATAAGTAAATGTATACCAATAAAATGGTCTTTCTTCCCCCATTATTCAACAGGGTTCTGTGCAAACAGGGTCTTTAACTATGTGTTAGCTACAGTTATTTATAATTTCAAACCTGTAGAGAAGTGTTCATTAGTTTCAAAGATTATTTTAAGGCTTAGGAAAGCCAAACAAACAAACAAATCCATAAGCTAAGCTTCAACACAGATCTGGTGAGTTCAAAAGCTTTATCATTTCTATTCTGGTCATGCCTCACCCAAGATTTGCCCAGGTAGAAAATCCTCACACTGCCAATAAACTGAGGACTTGGAGTCCTGCTGCTTTTTCACCATCTCTAAATATAAACTGTAAATCACTATCTGTGGTTGGCAGGAACAATTGTACTTTGGGTTTTCAAATATTTCCAATCTGCTTTGCATAGTTTTTAAATCACTGAACATTCTGTTCTGGAAGACTGATGGTGGGATAGACTTAAAGTTTTTAGGGTGACTGATTTGGAACAATTAGTGATGTGATATTTTGCCACATTTGGAAAACACAGAATGGGATGATAACCGTAAGTAGGGAAGGATTGATTGATGACTTTTGTTGTGGTCACACTCCCTCAATGATATGTCCAGGGTCATATTGGTTTAATGAGAACTAAAATTTCTCCATATTAAATTGGCATTCACCAAATCATCTGGATTAACAAGGTTTGAGACATTATGTCCAAGTATAGTATGGGGGCTCTTCATGTGTGTGATGATTTGGGTTTTATGAGGATGTTGTAGAGAGAAAATTTTAATTTTGGGATGATTGAAAAAGTTGTAGTACCACTTCTCAACATCACTATATCAACATGTAAAATAGAATAGGTATTGTTTAGTTATGGTAGGGGATGATTACATCATACATGTGACTCTTGTAGCTCTCAACATATTCCCAAATTTGCCACCTTTTTCCGGCAAACACAAGATTTTGGATAGGAGGCTTTGAATTGGATGCCAAGCTTAATGTGTTATTACTTCAACAATGATAAAGTTTCAGGGTCATTTCCTTTATTGCTGTCTTGTAAGCTCCTAGGAGCACCTGATAAATTCAAGTCCTGGTCGTTTAAGAATTAAAAAGTGCTTGCCTTGTGTATCTCACTACTCAAAGAGGACTGCAGTTTCAATGTATTTGTTATGCAATGTGAGCCCAGTGGATCACTGTGTGGAACTGCTATCTTGATAGACTGAGCTTGCGTACCCTTTATTTCATTGCAGACCCTCAGGGTAAGGGAAATATTGTTTTAAACTTCATAATATAATTCCTTTGTTGAATGCATATTAAAGCCATACTGAAAAAGGCTTTTAAAGAATGCTTCCTGTGCCTGCAGCTTTAGCTGTTTTCATGAACCTAATATATTAATGAGCTTGTGTATGATCACCAGTTTAGGTCAGGCCTGGAAGCAGAAACTGAGATGAAGGATCTTGTGAAGCTACTTCATTACAGTAATATTCATAAGAAAAAATAGGTAGAGGTTGTGAAGAAGAGAAGCAAGCAGGAATAGGAAAACAACATAGGTAGAGATGTGGTTCCAAATTCGAAACTGATGCTTACATTGCAGAGAGCATTGGAGTAAATGGGTATGACTGTGTCCTGCTCAGGAAAGAAGTGATGTTTTAATATATCACGTTTTTCCTCAGCTATTGGTAGCTGTGGGGATTACATTGTCCAGGCATCATAGACAAAAAGATGTTTTCTCCTGCTAGTCATGAGGTGTACTCCGGTGAAAATGACTATAATATTAGTCATAAGTAGGAAAATCAAAACATAAATGTATAGTGAGGACATTATTCTACTAAAGTAAACAAAGTAGGAACCCCAGGGTATCTGTTTAATTCAGCTGATGCATCCAGTCCAACTTCTAAAGTCCCTGCAGTCTATGACAGTCTCAGCCTTATTTTATAGCCCAAATTTCAAAGTCTTTTCTGAGATTTTTTTGAAATATCCCAACTGTAATCCCTTATAAAATAAAAATAAAAATCAGATCACGTACTTTGAAAATATAATGACAGAATTTTCTATTCCAAAATGAAGGAATGGCATAATAATGTAGAAATACTAGACCAAAGCGAGATCAGCTGAGGAAACTCAGAACTCTGCATCCTTTCAGAACTTTGACTGCTCTCAGCTATCTATATTGGTTTCATCACATTTCTTTCCACTGGGCTGGTTCCATGACCTGTTAGTAGATTTCTTCCCTTAGTATCCCACGACACTCGCATTTAACATCTTGGGTCTCCTAGGCCATACAGGTTTCACGTTCATAGCTTCACATAATGGTCTTTCTGGGCCTCCATGCAGGGACATCTCTGAGATACCTGGTCTTAGTCTGCTGGGATACCTCTGCTACACCTCTTTCCTCAACCATACTCCTTAGTCACCCAGGAATATTCCATAGTCCCTTCTTGTATTCTTGACTCAAAAGCCAGAGTCATGTAATTGAAGGTGCCAAGTTCTCCTGCTTACTAGGCCTGGAACATACTCCCTGACCATGTGCTCAATTGTATCTTTACTACCTTTCTGGTTTTGTGCATTTCCTTCACTGCATAAGTTGGCTGTCCTGAAACATGTTCTGTAGATCAAGCATGAACTCAGAGCTCTACATGCTTCTGTCTCCTGAATGCTGGAATTAAGGTATGTACCACCACCACACTTGGACCTAAGTTTTTCTTTAATTCCTTAACACAAGATGGAAGCTTAGCTGACTGGGATTTTGCCCCTAGGACACCACTCCCTTAATTACATTTAACATCTTTCATCTGTTTATCTCCATAAACATGGGATTTAGATTTCTTCTCTTTCTTAGTGCTACTTTAATCCTTGAACCATACATTTTTGGTTTTTTTGGTCTTTTTGTTTTTGTTTTTCCTTTCTAAGCTTGCTACATTCCATCAAAAACACTCTTCATCAGAGTGAACCACAGGACAAAGTCTGTGCTAGGTTGTTTTCAGTTCTCTTTGCCAGTGCCATCGGTCCAAATCTCTTCAAATTAGACTCAGGCTAACCCTTCAGGCAAGGGCAAAAAGCAGTCACATTCTTCACCAAAATATCTCAAAAACAATCTTTAGGCAACATAGTAAAGATCTTCTCTGAAAACACTGTGCAAATCACCCTAAGCACCACTCTCTTCCAGGCTTCTACAAGAATAGGCCCATTAAGGCCTACTTAAATCCTTCCACTGCTTTCCTAATCTAAAGTCACAAGATCCACATTCCTCCAAATAAAAGCATGGTCATTCCTATTGTAACAATACCACAGTCCTTGTTACCTGTCTTAGCTGGGGTTTCCATTGCTATGAAGGTCACCATGTCCAAGGGAACTCTTATAAAGGATACCACTTAATTGGGTTTCAGAAGTTTAGTTCATTATCATCATGGTGGGAAGCATGAGAGTGTCCTGGCAGACATGGTGCTGAAGAAGGAGCTGACAATCCTATATCTTGATTTGCAGGCAGCAAGAAGGATACTGTGTGAATAGGCATAGCTTGAGCATATATAACCTCAAAGCCTGTCTCCATAGTGATAAAAGTCCTTAAGACCACACCAACTCCAACAAGACCATATTTTCTAATAGTGCCATTTCATGAAGGCCAAGCATTCAAACTCATGTGTTGAGGAGGGCTATACCTATCCAAACCACCATAATTATTTCCAACCTTATCTATTTTCTTGCAAGTGAGAGAACATCACTTGTCTTTATGGCTAAAAAAAATTTTCCATTGTTTGTACATATGCACCACAAGCTCTTCATCCTTTTCTCTTTTGCTGGACACCTGTGTTTTTCTATAACTCAACTATTGTAAATAGTATTGCAATAGAAATTGATATATAAGAATTTATCTAACATGTTGATTTGGAGTTCTTTAGGCAAATACCCAGTAGCACTGCAGTTGGTAATATAATAGATCAATTTTTTGGAAGGAGTTTTATACAGATTTCCACAGTGCACAGTGATTGGGTGAATTCATTTTATGGTTTAACATTCATTAAAAATACTTGCTGTTGACTGTAAACCCAGTTGTGCTTGGACATATTAACATCTGCTAATACAAAATTTTCCTGTGCCTCTGAGGTGAGAGAAAAAGCTCAAATGCAGGCTTTCTCAGCCACCTATATAAGGCTATTTGGTTTGCTTTGCAAATATAATCCCACATTATGTAGGCTTATACCTTGTTTGTCCATTGTTCCATCAGAAGAGATATAATTTTTGGTGCCATTATTTCCTAGAAACCATGTTTGTAGAAGCATATAGGTAGATAGAAGCAACCAAGGAATTCTGAGATAAGACAATGAGGACAGCTGCTCTGAAGAGTCATCTAGACCAGCAGTTAATGTTGCATGACCATATCATTTATTATGGTTTGATACTGGTACTTAGTGTTAACATGAAAACCAAATATGACCCCGTGTGCTTTCATCAGTGCAGGGAACATTTTATGCACTTCTTGTAGGCAGGCTTGCTGTTTTGCCAATTGTAAAATTTAGGAAGTTGAGCTATAGAGAAGTTTTAAGATTTTTAAACTGGTTGATACAGGAAGTGGGGGGAAACAAGTACTTAATCTTAATATTGTTTTATGACAAGTGTTTTCTTTTTGATTTGTAGGATTTGAGTACTGAACCATCTGCACTGTCATCTTATACATTTCTCAATATAATTACATATCAGTACACTGAAGGCTGCCCCCAATAATACCAATGATATTATAGTGAAGCAATTTATATGATATGGATCTTTTGTAACAGTGTACATGGTTGATGAATCACAATTCTACAGATTTGATAGTCCACACTACAGAGAGAGAACTCAAATACAAATCAAATAATTAAGAGTAACCATCATGGCAGAAGATGTTACCATACTAATGGCTAATTATTCTTGAGCTGCTACTCTTTTTAGTATATTTTATTATTAGTTTGTTGAGCATTCTGTGTGTCAGGGGGTACACATGTGTACATGTGTCATATAGCATGTGCTTCTATGGAGGCAGAGGTCTCTGTACCCAACCATTGCCACATAATAATGAACTGCAGGAAGCAAGGAGGTATTTTGATTCAACAGAACCAGTTTTATTCAAATTTCACGAATCTGACAGCAAGTAGTTAACTTTTGGAATATCTGCTCACAGCATACTTTAACTAAGTTTTCCTGGTGATTATTAATGAAATTTTGTGTGGGCAATTAAGCTTAAGACATATTTGCTACAAAGGCAAAACTCCTTATGAAGTACATGTGACATCATCCATAAAGATGGGTTTTATAAAGTACATGTGGCACCCACCATAAGGAAGGATTATATAGATTGACAAACTCATGAGTGTCTGGCAGAGGACCTGGTGCAGTGTCAGTCACACCAAGAATGGGCAGATTTCCAGACTGTTAAGTAGGTCTAGTCCCAACTTTCTGGGCCAATAACAGGTTATTCATCCCTTCCTTTGAAGGAGCAATGCTATGTGTTTAACATTCCTAGTTCTACTAGTGCTTATCTGTGAGTTCCCCTAGTGCTTACCTCTGTGGCTCACACATGGCAGTAAATTCAAGACTTATTTAATCTGAGTAAGTCTTTACTTCTCCAATTCAAAAGTCACTTACTGGATGATCTGAAATAAGTCCTTTAACTGCTGCATTATTTCATTTTGTCATGTGAAATTAGGGATAATAAGACCTCCTTCCATGACAGTGCAGTAGGTATAAAATGAGATGACTCATTTGCAAACATTGGCACTTTTTATGAATTCCTATCAGGCAATGTAGCTTTCTGCTTGGCATTACAAATAATTGTGGGAATATTGTCTATTTCATTATGAATCTACGCCACTCACATTGTTTTACTGTAGTATACACTTTTTAAAAAGGAACACTTATTTAAAATAAAAGCACCTGTCTTGAAAGTAGTTTTGTAGAGGGCAAGTACAGGAAGTTAGTGAGGTTGACAACTCTTCTCTGAAGGGTATCTCTAGTGAAAAGCTGTATGGCTCACTGGAGCAA
Organism: Mus caroli; assembly: GCF_978045245.1. Classification (NCBI taxonomy): domain Eukaryota; kingdom Metazoa; phylum Chordata; class Mammalia; order Rodentia; family Muridae; genus Mus; species Mus caroli. Next base: position 27,892,883 of record NW_028227265.1, read on the forward strand.
TCAAAATTAAAAATGCATATGTGAGGCTAAAACACTCAAACATATCTCAGAGTTAAACACATCAGACTGCTTAAAATTTTAAACGATGTAATTAGCTTCTTCTTCTTCTTTTTTTTTTTTTTTGGGGCAATCACTGACTATTCCTTGGCTTATTGGTGAATATAAAATGGTTCCAAACAGTAATTTATACCATAGTTTGTTAAATTTTAATACAGATGGGCACATTATATCTTTCTTTTACTATAATCTCTCGCAGTTCTCTTCAGAATATAATAGTTCCTGAAAATAGATCTACTTCTCAAATTTAAAAAAATTGACATAGTTATAGATAGAACACTGTTTTTTAAAAATATATGAAAAAATAACCGCCGTACTCATAATATAAACACACACACACACACACACATGCTTGTGTGCACACGCTCACACTCAAATACAGCATTTTACAAGACTTCTTCTTTATGAAATTCTCTGAAATGTATGCAAGTTCTTTAAAATTTAACCTTAGGATTTGAAGCTCTTACGATATTCTTACTCATTACTGAATCTGATAGTATTAGGTTAAGTTTGCATGTATATTTTTCATTTTTCTAAGGTCATTGACAGAAAGATGAAAATAAAGATGATACCTGTTTTCATACATATATTCATTAGTATATGCTAGACATTATTCTAGGTGTTAGCACATCAGTAATAATAATAGTCTTTTGACTGTGGATCTTACACTACAAGAAAGAAGAAAGTAAAAAACTCTTAACCAAATTAAAAGGATAATAAACTCCCAAGGGAAGGAAACCCAGCTAAGGAAATAATAGACATGTGGCTTTTGAATTTTCCTTTGGTTTGTATATGGGTTCGTAATCTCCAGGTACTATATAGCACATTCAAATCAGGTTTCAATGAGAGAGTCATGTATTTTAAAGATATGAACAATGTATTCAGAAAGGCATTTTTGTACCTCAAAGGGGGCTCATGGTTGTATATTGTGCAACACTAGATCTGCCAATGTCTAGTATATAAGAAGTTAAGTTTGTAAAAAGCACTGCCTGACAAAAACTGATATTGTAGTGTTGACTCTAACCTAATGAAACAGAAGAGAAGAGGGTTCCATGGTGCAACAGATCCCTCTCCTGTAGTTTGCTGCAAGTGCTTCACAGGGGATAAACCTTATGACAAATTAAAAGAAAATAATCTAAGATGCTCATCACTGCAGACAACTTGTAGGAAAACAGGCACAGGAGTAGTCTAGAATGGAAAACAGGAGAGAAGCACAGATGGTCAGATAGCTCTCTCCCAGGAGGTGACAGTGAAGGCCAGGCAGGCCTCAGTAGACACATTAAGACAGATGGCCTGGCAGGTACTTAGATGATTCCCTTCCAGTGCAGAGGTTACACATAATTGAGAACCTAAGAACATCATTATCAGAAAGAACTTAAAAAAAAAAAAAAAAGAAGAAAAGTCTACTTATTCCTATTGATGCTTGCCAATCTGTTAAATCTGCCCTTGACTCTGTAAATCTCCCATGGCTATTTGAACTAAGCTCATCCAAAATATCAGATGCCGGACAAGAAAGGCATCAACTTCGACTTTTCATTTACCCTGACCTTGCCCGCATATTTGGCATGTTTCTGTTATCTTTTTTACTGAATCTGTAGCTCTCCTGTGTTTCTGCTGCTCTCTCTCTCTCTCTCTCTCTCTCTCTCTCTCTCTCTCCTTCTTGTCTTTCATTGTCCCAATTCCATCCTTGGATTTCTGTGTTCTTGTTTTTTTTTTTTTTTTTTTTTTTTCTCTACTTGCTTTATAGCATCAAATTCCTTTCCTTTTCTTACCTATATAACCAGAAAGAGGCTTCTTGAGTACTGAAGTATTTCAAAAGACAAAACTACTATTTAAAGCTGCTTCCATGATATCTTGCCGTCAGTGTTTCTAAAATAGGTCCATAGAGCAGCCTCAACTGTTTATTCACAGACAGGGGAATTTTTATGACGTTGTATGACTGTCACTACTTTAATAGTCTATAAAATTTAAATTCCGTAAGCACAAACAAATATTTTTTCATACATGTCCATGTTACTGGAATATCCTTAGTGGAGCCACTCCTTCATCTTTTTAAGCTTACAATTCTACCTGTATTATCAGTTTCAGTGGATGGTACCAAAAGTCTTCTCGTTCTTGTGTAAAAGCCTTATCATTTTAACTACTGTTCATTAACACCTAACACATTAGTTATAGCTTCTGTTCCAGGTTAGTTTCTATTCTCAGACTCCCAGTATTGCCACCTTAGTTTACGTTCCTAATTCTCATCAATATTATGGGTATTTACCACTTCCTCATACCTAACATGCAGGTGCAAAAGACAGTCATGAACAGTGGCTGCAAGAGAGTGAGAAAGTCAACAGAGTGTGAACAACATCAGGTCAAGCCTGACCAGAGTAAAGTAATCCATTTACAGTAGGGAAAGAGAGGGATAAGTTGATCCATGGTGAATGTAAGGGAAAGATGAGGAAGGAAGGGCTCTGTTCAGGGACAAAGCCATCCTTTGCATGTAAAGGAGTTAGGAGATTCTTTCATTGGCACTTCCAGTGATGATTTCTAGCTACACACCTATGGAGACATTAGAAACCTAAAAAGAGTGAAACATATTCACTTTACCACATAGCCACTCAGAAAATATGCTGCAAACATTCAGCACCTTAGAAGGTTAAATGGTATGAAGTAGCCTGTAGTTTTGTCTAATTTAAAACAAGAAAGTAAGAGAACTATTTTTCCTTTTTTGTTGGTTCATTTTTGGTTTTGCATTTTTTTGTTTTCTTTCTTCTTATTCATTTACTTTTAGTTTTCCTTTGTTTTCTGGGCAGATATCATTTTAAACTTACACTGCAAAAGGTCAAAACGAGTTCAAGACTCAGACGCCTTACATACATAGTGTTATTTTAATATGCCTCGTCATTGTGCTTCCTCTATTAGTATAGATTTTATTTCTTGAGCTAATGCTGATGACAAAAACGATGATGGATCTATGATGAACTTAGTGCTATCGGAGATGGCACTAATGACATGGATGGCAGCAGAAAATGACATAGTAAATCTCTCATGGAAGCAGACGCCTATCTATTTTTTTCTGTTTAATCTGCAGCATCTATCAACATTCCAGACACAGTGTTGTTATTCAATAACTGTTTCTTGAATGAACAGAAGCATGAATGAAAGATGATGGTAATGACTAGGAGTGGCTCAATTCAATTGAGTTGATGATAGTGCATTATCCTCCGCAAATCGAGAAAATGTCATTTTTTTTGTCTGCTTCAATAGCTTTTAAGGAAATGAACCATTCCAGCGATATCTTATCTCAGACAATTAATTTTCACCTTATTCCGTTGAGCATTATCACCTAGTATTTAGCACATTGTTAATTATCACTTTGTAACCATTTGTAAAGTGTGAAAAAGCCTAGGATACTGATTCTTCTCTTTCACTAATTGTGTTTTTCTCTAACCCAGCACAGTGACAAGCAGAAAATAAAGTGTCTGTGGTAGCATATCAAAAATAAACGGGTTGTGACTTCCCCATGTTTAAAGGAAATGCCAGTAATTTCTCTCCATTGACTCATAAAAGACAATAAGGAGATATTATCACTTCTCTGAAAAACCCACAGCAAAGTATCAGGGACGAACGAAAAAAAAGCAAGATAGGCTAAAAGGGTGATTCCAGTATTGATGTACAGGTGACTTCTCATTACTCTGTTTATGATTTAAATTTTAAATTTGATTGAGTTTTGCTTGAGGCCTAAGGAACTTTAAGTAGTGATGACAAGGTAGTATGCCCAGATATCTAACTGTGATCCCACCTTGGCATATTTAACTTTTTTTTCTTTCAGGTTTAACAGAGTGTCCATTTGACTGTGATCTCTTGAAATTCATAGTAAATGGAAGATTCCTACTTGAACTGTGCAAAAACCTAATGATTATGGGCAAATTATATGAAAATTACTATTAATGTAATTATCATAGGACTCATGTAGACATTCCAGAAAGTTAGTAGTCATTAGATAATAGCTATACATGCCTTTTTATTTCTATACTTAACACAGTGTCACACTTTAATGTAACCTTTGAGTAATAAATCATGCTAAGTGTTATGATGTTAACTATTCAAATAGATTCTTAACTTACTATTCTTTCTACCTACTGACTGCATAGTTAGGCACTGACATCTTTTAAAACACACTAATATGTAAACTATGGGTCCTGACATAAGCTTGTAGTCTGTGAATGGATATGATCTTATGCAGTAATAACTTTAAGCCATGTTTTTAAGACAAGAAAAGGAAAATTGTAAAAAAATATTATTTTATGCTGTGATATCTATATGCAATCATAAAATTATAAAAATCAGTTTTATTTATCTGATGATAGCTACTATACAACTTTATAAGTATTCAATCATGGTTCTATTTCCTCCAGAGGTACCTCTCCCATAAGTGCTAATTTTTATCACCTATTTTCTGATTTATCAGTAACATGGGATAGCACTTTATCTTCAATTACTATATCACAGTTTTAAACAATAAAACTTTTATCCTTTATCTGTGGATATAAATCTATTGCTGACTTTGGACCTAAAGAATATACAGTCTAGCTGTATAAAAACCTAATACAATATAAACTTCCTAAAATATATACATACATGAAGGAGATCTAAATTTATTTTGATAAATATTGGGGGAAACTAAATGTCAGATGGACATCACTTGTCACCAAATGAATCCTCCAGTTCTAGAAATAAGTTACATCTAATTGCTTTGTTGGACAAGGGTCCCATGAAGAGTCTCAAACAAAATAGACTATTTTCCAGGCTATTAGTTGTCATCCATAAACTTCTAGTAATACTCTGTTGTTGGATATAATACCTATGCAATTCATTGAGTATGAGGAAATCAAGCTACTGACTCCATAACTCCTGATTAGTCTTCATAGAATTGGCAGTTACTCTGCATAATACCAAAGGAAAAATATGGTAGGAACAGTGTTTTTCATGGTAGAAGGGTAAAGGTCATTGTGTCATAATGGGACAGTAAGAAAATCCACTTCTGAGTTTTTGTTTCACTTAATCATCATCATGGAAAAAAAATCTAAGATCAAGACATACATCATACTTTCACATGGAACTCTCATAAATTCTGCTCTCATATCAAAAAGAAACCAGGAAATGAATAAGATGAGAAGATAAAGGAAAAGGGAAAGGGGGTTATAAGGGAAGGAAAATGGAAGAAAAGAGCAGAAAAGAAGAGAAAGAAGAAATCGTTCACACATCAGTACTTATGCTCTCCATAGTAAACAGAATATGAGGATCACATCTCATCTTATAAAACTTCTGCAGGCTATGCATATAGACAAGCACACACATTTACATTGCTTGTATCTCCTCAATCCTCTTTAACTGATCATTCTGTCTATTTAATAACTTTCCACCACTCTTTCTTAGGATGCATTAACCCCTTCCTGTGCTAAGCAAGAACAAGTTTTGGTCATCCATTAAGACTGAAATCATATCAACAACATTTTCCTTTACTGTAATAAAACAAAATGTAGTACTTCTTCCACTCATACTTATGGAACCTTGGATGGATGCTCCATCTGCGTGATAGGAAGAATTCTAGCTATCTGTCCATCATATTTCCATTCATCCATAGTTTATGAGGGCCTTGATTTCTTAGTGATACAATTGATTAGTAACAAAAAATTTACCAGGGCATAACGACTTTTTTCCAATAGAAGTATGATACTCTTTGTTCCCAAATAAGAAAAAAAAATTCTAATTTTACTGGGATTTTTCACCAGCCCAGTTTCAGAAAATGATTAAGTTTAGTGTTATGTATATACTATAGCTGCATTACAGAACCACTGGGGAAGATTTTTGAATAATATTAATGTATCTACCCTATCCCAGGAAAATTGAATTTAAATGTTCATTACATAACTTTAATTTTATTAGGACTGATAAAATCTTCTAGAAGTACATCCCAGTACCAGGATAGGTTACATTCAACTGTTGGCCAAGCAGGTCCCATGGGAACCCCTGAGAACACAGGTTGTGACCCACAACATATATTGCTCTCCACAAACTGATGGTAGGTAGGACCTTATTTCTGAATATATCACAAAGCCACTTTCCCTCAGGAGGTAAGTTCTGCTCCCTCTTAGCATTCAATGCTATTAACTACAGCTGCAGACTCTGCTATCTCCTATAGGGTTATAATTTTCAAAACCTAGTTTAATACAGATACATAAATAGATGAAGCACCCTTCTAGCTCACCACCCACCAGAGATAGTTGAAAGTAATGGTAAGTGGCACAAAAGAGCATACTGGCCTGTTTAGTTGTAGTTCTTTGTAGGCAACCTCAATCTTCGTTGGGAGCTCAATCCACTCACAAACATGGTTTGGGTATCAACAATAACAGTTTGATGCAACAGCACTGAGTCTGAAGAAGTAAAAAGAAGCCACCGGAACACACCAGAAGTTCTTCTGTGGTGAAGAAGGCAAGACAGGCAAACCAGTGTTACAGTGTTGACAGCAAAGAGCAGTATCAACAAAACCAGGAGAGAGTGGCAAGGTGAACCAGTGCCACACAGAGTTGTCCACTGTTGGGTTATATTTATACCCTTTCCAAGCATCACATAGTTTTTCAAAAGTCTTCTATAGGTAAACATCACATGCTCTTTAGTCAGGCAGCTTCCTGAAAAACACCACATTTCTCTTCTCAGCAAGACCTTCCCCCACATGTCTGCTTTAGCAAACACATCCTCTGATAAGAAAATTCCAGAGAAACATCACATAACATAACTGTAGCTCCAAAGAAACCAGAAATTTCCATTTAACTCTCCTCTACTATTGCCAGGATCTCAGGCTGATTCTCAGCCTCAGTCTCCATCTTTTCTGAAACTTATTTCCACTGAGGACAACACTCCCCTCTGCTTCCAGTAACCCCCAGATCTTGTTTGGCTTTCTCTGCATCATTTTCCCAAGGGACCTCTATCTCTGGTTTCCTCTTCTTTCTGACAAGATGGGAAATATCAGTCATACAACTTGAAGAGGAAGCATCATCTGTTGGTTTTCTAGTGGCCTTCCTTTGTCTCTTGTCTTTAAAAATTACCTTTGTTAAATCAAGCATATTCCAGGCAAGTTCTAGATTCTGCATTTTCTTAAAAAGCTTTGTTTTCAAGAACGGAGTCATCTGGTGATTCTTCAGCCTTGCAATTTTCTTTGTCTTCTTTCTCTGAACCTTAAATTTCTTGAGTATAGGAATTACAAGCATGCCAAAATGACCATAGGCTTTTACATGACTCCTTGCAGTTCAAACTCTGATTCTCAAGCTTCTTTAGCATGCACAGTATTACTGATCCAACATCTCACTGTCTACAAATTTTTTTTTTTTACAAAATTGCAGTTGCATTTGGACAATAATTTACCTGGCATGTATATATACTGCAGATATATTAAAAGTCAAATGAAATTGGTGGACTCAATATCTATATCTATATCTATCTATCTATCTATCTATCTATCTATCTATGTATATATATATGTATGTATAATTTTATATTATATATTAGCAATATTAACAATATAATATATTCATTCTACCAGCCTTTGTTTGAGTACCTATGTAAAAAAAGTTGGAAGATGTCACTAAAATGTGGGAAAAATGAAGAATTTAAAAATATTTCAGCTGGGCAGTGGTGGCGCATGCCTTTAATCCCAGTACTTAGGAGGCAGAAATAGGCGGATTTCTGAGTTTGAGGCCAGTCTCATCTACAGAGTGAGTTCCAGGACATCCAGGGCTATAGAGAGAAACTCTTGTCTTAAAAATATTTTCATAAATTCACCAGCAAAATGATTATGAGGGAATTGCCTCTGTAATCTTTAGAGGAAGGTGAATGCAGAGTCTCTTGAATATGACTTGCTTCCCAAGATGAAAGATAACAGAGAGATAATCTGAGAATCAGAACTCCTTGTAAGCGTGATAAGATAGCTGAAGGAATAGGAGCTATTCTGTTTCTGGAAGTATATCTTATGAAATTACACCAATTTCTTGTGGCAGCAATCTGAGATTCTCCTTTGCTTCTGGCAAATGAATGAGATCTGTCATCATAATTTAATATTCTCTATAGGAGAGAATTCAAGTTCAAGGCAGAATTTGCTCATGCTTTTATTTAACATGGAAAACGAAAAGCTAATTATTTTCAAGTGATGCTAACATTTGTTTCTCACCTATGTGGGACCAAAGAACTTGAGAACAAGATGAACACTGCAGCTCAGTGACAGACTCCTCAAAATCCACCATCTCATGACAAGAGAGTCTGTAAAACAACTCTCATAAATACTATTTCTTGATGTGAATAATCCAATATCTGAAGAGTCGATTACAGCAGGAAAGGCATCAAGTCACAGACTTCCTCTGGAGATGGTTTCTTATAGAAACTCAGGTTGTGCTGTGAGACAGTAGCATGGACATGAGAGGACTTTGAATCTTTCAGGATCTGTAGCCACAGCCTTCTCTGAAGATGCCCCAGTTCGGGTCACACTAAAACAAATTATCTATACTAGAAAATTATTTGCCTCATTTTCCATTATCTGACATAATCAATCAAAAATTTCACTACAAAAAAAGTTGTAATTCATGCCAAAATTTAAATGAACACAGACTGCTCCCGTAAAGTAAGGGGCAGATACAAACTCAGAAATGACAGAGAATTGGAGTATCAGATAGAGAATTTTAAATAACTATGATTAATATGTTCAGGGATCTAGTGGGGATGTAGACAGCATGAAGGAACAGATGGTTAATTGTGAACAGTGGGATGGGCATAATGGTGAATGATCAGAAGTAAGGGATAGAAATGAAAGCCAATGTAAGGGAAAAGAAGGTTCTATCTCAGCAGTCCCTTGAAGTTTGGACAGCGAGGAAACCTATGAATTTAAAGACAAATTAAATTCCACAACTAAAACAGAATAGCAATGAAAAAACTAAATAACAGATAATATTTGGAAATTGTGCCAAAACTATAGAACAATTATTATTACATATCAAAATGAGTGGTAATATTGAAATACTAACATATCTTTATAATATGTATTCAACTGGAAACATAGAAAAGAAGAAATGGAACTCATGGAATGTATGGCTATAAAGTTTAAGATTAATTAACATATAAAAGGAATATTCAGAAATTTCAGACAATACCGCATAGGAAAAATACTGAACAGCAAAGCAACATGCATCCAGGGCTGTGTCCTAGTCAATGGACAGAGTACTTAAATAAGCAATTAGATTTAAAAGAAGCCACAGGGATTGAAGAAGCTAGCTTACCTACCTGAAAATTAATCCAATTTTCCCAATCAACACTGTATAAACAAGAAGAGAATTAAGTATAATAGTAAAATACCGAGTGAAAAAATAAAGACCACATCAAATAGAATACTCAAAAACAGATGTAATCCATCAATGGCAGACATATTCAGCAATTTTTAGAAAAATTCTAGAAAAATTCTTCACTGTTGTATATATATATATATATATATATATATATATATACACACATATACATATATATACATATAAATATCAGGTATTTCAGTTTATGTATTTAGTTGAAAAACATGGAAAAAGGAGTAAATGTTAACTTTTTTCATTTTATTTTATGTCTATGGTTGTTTTATCTGCATGTCTGTATGTATACCACTTGTGCTGTGGTCATAGCAGCTGAAAGTGCGTGGGTAACTGATCCTCTGTGCATGAAGCCACAGATGTTTACACCATACAGGTGTTTGCAATCGAACCTGGGTCCTCTGGAAGAGCTGCCAGTGCTCTTAAACACCGAGCTATCTCTCTAGCCCTATTTTTAAAAATGATCAATTTACCTTGAAGCTAAAGGATGGCTTTGCTTTGCAGTAGCTGCATTGGATATTTCTAGGCCATGTAAATAAAATGAATGACAGTAAAGCCACAACACATCAGAGGAAGCCAGCAGGACAGTGTTCAGTTTGTGAATATAGAATAATATTAGTAAAATCTCAAACTGAAAACTCGGAGGAAAACACCTTAAAGTACACTATGTTGCTCATGATCACATACCTGTAGCTTACGAACTTGGGAAGCTGAGGAAGGAGAACAATGTGTATTAGAAAACTGGCTCTTTTGATAATAAGCAAATACATGCATTTCATATACTAGGAGGGAAGAAAAAGCAGGAAACATTTGAAACAGGTTAATTGGAGAAAGAATGAACACAGAGTAAAAGAACTAATACTATCAATATAAGAGAGAAACGGGGAATATATTATTTATCTGTGTCAAATAAATAGCTCTATGTTATAACAAAGCATAGCAGTTAAAGGTGTGTATGGTGGCATCCACCTATACATTCAACATTTGAAAAGCCGAGGCAGGAAGATTGTTACATTCAATACTGCTTGGATTACATAGCAAGGTTCATTTCCAATTAAACAGAGGCTGGGGGTGGATGAAAAATAAAAGTATCTCAATAAACATGTTTGGGCCACAAAAAGTGGGATATTTTAGTTACATGGAGACATGCAAGCTAAAGTAGCTGATAAAAATCATATTCAATTTTTAGGGCAAGCAGAGTAATGTTATAGTTACATGTCAGTGTAAGGAAAATTTAGCATTGGATAGTAAAAAAAAAGTTGAGATAAAAGTGAGCTTTAAATATCATAAAGAATTCAATTCTCCAATGAAAAAAAGTATGTGTGTGTCCAGCTACAGGGTATGAAACCACAAAAGTTAAATACTGCAAAGACACACAGACATATTTACTACTGTAATTAAAGATTCACCATCCCTCCTTAAGTAACAGATTGATAAAGGAGGCATAAAATCATATTTATATTGCTGACTTTAACCGGACTATCAATCAACTTAATCTAATTGACATTTATAGGGCAATCCATTTAGCAACAGCATGGGCTAGAATACATTTGGTCACATAAGCTTACTTGATAGGGTGTAAAAATGGCCAAGCAGGTAAATATCTACTACCTGCACAATTAAGTAAGGGCTCGAGCTCATATTCTAGCATCATAAGCCAGGAATAACTGTATACACACACCTGAAATTTTGGTCCTATGAATAGCAGAAACTGGAGTTTCCTGATCACCACAGCTCCAGGTTCAGTGAGGTATCTTCTCTCAAGAGAATAATGCAGAGTGACATGGAAATGCATACAACATCTTCCTCTGGTTTCTGCACACACACACACACACACACACACACACACACACACACACACATAAGGAAAAATGACCACCTTAAAAATTTGAAAGGAAAGTTAGTCATTCATATTATACATATTCGCAACCTAACATAAAATCAAGTAATTAATGCAACTCAAGAATCATGAAAATCTACAAATTCCTAGAAAATAAAACCAAACTAAACCAATCACCCAACCATCAAACAAAATACTCGAGTAATTTTTCAATCAGAAATCATAAGAAATTTCAAACTGGTTTTACTGAAAATAAACATTTAATGTAGAATGTTGTGAGCTGGGGATGAATTGGTGAATAGCGGAGAATTTATATAGTCAGTTACAGACGCCTGAAAATGACATTAAAATGACAAATAATGTAAAAATCATGTAAAATGTAAATTAAGCATCCAGATAATAAGAGAATACTCACTGAAGACATCAATAATACTGATAATTATAAACCAAAGGAGAAACTCGGGTTTAAACTTGGTTATTAATAATATTTCGAGAAGTGGAATTCCTGGTTAGCTAAGGAAGATGAAGAAATTACATCTAACTATAAACATGGGTAGAGTGTCTTCACATCTTCTTCATTAACCTGAACTACTAAAACAAACACTTTATACTGAGACACTAAAAGCAATAGTTTATTTCTTACAGGTCTGAAATCAGACAAGTTCAAATCTAAGGAATCCACAGATTTCCAGTGAAGGCTTGTTTTCAACTTCAAAGATGGCAACCTGTTGCTATGTCTCCACCTGCTGGAAGACCAGGAAGTGGCTCCTTTCTATCTCATGGCACTAACTCTGTCCTTGTACTTGGAACCTTAACGTCCCAACAATGGTTATCTTTATTTCTAAGTTTTAACTATGTCTTTAATTATCTGTATGTGTGTGAGAGTATATGGGGGTGAGGGGGAGAATGTGTCCCCAGGAACCAGTGGCCCATATCTGGCCACACTCAGTGAGGCTGAGCTCCAAAAACCACAGAGTCCTCCAAGTCAAGTTTTATGCCTGTGGATTTTTCACATTGGAGTCTTTGTGTTAGGACGTTCTACACCATTAAAAATTTTTAAATAATAAGGTGATGGAAATAATTCTGTATTCAGGAGCACAGGAATGTTGAAAGCCCTGAATGAATGAAGTAGTGTGTGAATGTGTGTGGTTAACACGGGGATAGTGATGTCAAGGACCTTAGTCTTAGAAGAAAACAGCAAAGCCTTCAGTGTTTAGGCACAGAGCAATGGCAAGCCCTTCCTAAGATCTCTGTGTTAGAGTTAATAATATGTGGAGAAGGTATCCACCAGAGCTTTCTCCCTATGGGCTGTCTATGGCCCGAAGACCATTTTTCCTAATAGACTGCTCTCACTGAGATCAGTTAAATCCAACTGACTCATTGATTCAGCTGTATGTTCATACTATGGTCAGTCTCCATATATGCAATGACATTGTCATTCTAAGTATATATACCATTCTTTATTTCCATCTGAGGACTCTTGATAAAAGATCGTTGAATCCATAGATCTAGCAACAGTCCTTAAATGCAGTTAACTCCTGTGTAAAATGAGGTTATCTCTACAATACTTCTTTCCCAAGCTTTTATTGGGTTCACCCCTCTGTATCAATCAGTAAGAATGAGATGAACTTTACACACATTCATCTCCAAACATTCCCAACTTCTTCCATTGCCAAGTACCAAAGCCATGCCACAATTTTAAGAGTCCTTTACAAAAATATGTTATTCTTTCTACCAGGTGCTGTTTAAAGAAGTGTTAGTCAATTGTGTAGAGTTTAGTGTGGTGAGAAAAGAAGAGCTAGCAGGCAAACTATTTAATTTGAACTCCTTTTAAGTCAGGAAGTCCAAGATGAAGTTTCTAGATTTAACTCACTCCCGGTTTTTAAAAGAGATGATTTGTTTTGCTGATGGCAAGAGGGATAAGACATTTCCTTTCAACATCTTTTATAAAGACCAACTAGCTGATGTATAAACATGAAACCTTCATAATATATTTCTCCAAATACTCCACTTCTTAGTTCTATTATATCAGGTTTCATATTCCATATAAACATATAAATTTAGCATTCAGTTTTACAAAGGGAGTACTAGTTGTTACTTACATTGACGCAATCCATTCCTAGGATAAAATAAGAGTTTATCTAATAATTTCTTGCCTTTTCATTTCAAATCTAGTCTTAGAGGGGGATAAACTATTTTTGCTTTGCTCTCCATATATTACTATTTTAAAAACTCCTATATATATATATATATGTAAGTGAGCAATAAATTTAAATACCATTCAGTCTTCAGTCAAGTCAGGGTATAGATAATTGTTCTGTGAGAAATAATTGAGAAAATGTTTCAAAAGACAAACCAGACAATGTTGGTGGCTTTTACAGAGCAGAATGACAAACTATGATAATTTATTTGGCAATTAGAACATGTTGGAAGTTGCGAATGAAGCCAATTATATGATTAGAGTTACAAGTCAAGAACAATCGATTTTGCAGATACTTCACAGTTCTAAATATTGTTCTCTTTCAGTCTAAGATTGATTTTACCATATTCCAGGGAAGTGCTCCATTTTTCTTTAGAGGGCCATCTTTTCCCTAGTGATAAAACTGCCTTCACTGTGTTGAAGGAAAGAAGAAGAATTAGGTAGTCCTGTTTTCATGTTGGTAATATTGTCAAGACAAGAGGGCATGAAATCCTCATCAAGAAGACAGTGGCAAAGCACGCTCTGCAAGAATTATTTAAAATCTGTGGGGGAAGACTGCTGTGGAGGATTAAAGTATGAACATATTCTGAACATGTTAAAGTCAGTATGCCCTTGACATACTTATTGGTATGTGGTAGAGAAATTATTTAGGAAACTGGTACAAGTTGTTTCCTTTCCACCAATAACCTTGTGAATTTAAATGAAATCTTCTACCTTTTCTGTAGTGTGAGGGTTTCACTGAGAAGTAATGAGACAAAGACAAAGAAGATATAAACTGTTTCTCTGTGAGTCGGATCTAGATCTACAGTCCATATTATAACTTAAATGACCACTTTTATTTCACCATGGAAAATTCAATTTCTTGGCTGATTACTTATTATTTCACATCCTTATGTGAGCATAAAGTTCATTTCATAGACTATTGCAAAGGCAGATTTTAATTAAACCTCAGATCTCAGAAATATTGCATTATGTGCAATTTCTGTTAGCAACAACCAAGAACAACTCCTTTGCAGGAACCAGTGCATGCTTGTTTGTCAACATTTCCTGGTTCTCATACTCCATTCCTCCTTTTCTTCCCCAGGAGAATCTCACTATCCAAAAAGATATGTGGAGTCAAAGCCTCAACCTCATGACTATAGTGTGTATAAATAATGTCCATTAACTTCTGGAAATGATGACAAATATCTTCTATCCAAGGACTAGGGATATTCATAGAGATGTATGGGGTAGTTGGTTCTTATTTCTTTTTTCAGGGGGCGGGGCGTTATTAGGTATTTAGACACTATCTCAAGATTGTAACCAATCAATCTATCTAAAAACTACTGTGTTATACTCTTCCAGCATCCTACTGAGTTAACTATGTTGGTCAGCTTGTTGTAAACTTAACTAAGCATATTTTGACATTTAAGGTAAAAGTCCATTATATTTGATATCTGGAATTAAAGTCAAGCTGGCTCCATTTGAATCTATTTTATTTACTATAACCAAAAAAAAAAAATAGTGTTTCATTTCAATATGGCAAACCAAAAATACATTCATTATGTTAATTAATACTGGAGTTTATGTTAAATACTTTCTCAGAAGCTAGACAATGTCTTTAATCTACTTTCTTGACACTGATGTTGTCATTATAACAGTATTGTGCACTGGGTTATCTGAGATATATATCCTTAGCCATGTATGTGTGTACTTGATTATGAATGAACCTAGAGACTGTTGCATGGGTATTAACAGTCAAATGCCTTTCTACAGCAGCTTCTCTTGTTTGGGTTAGCAAAAATTTACTATACATTTTGTTGGTATTTCTTTGCCTACTTTATTTACAAGCATCCTTTAAGACAAATCTCAAATTAAGGTGAATATATACTTCTGCCTTTTTCTGTGTCTTTCATTAATATAAAAGTGTTTGGTAAGGTGAAGGCATATATCTATTGTCAAACAATATGTACTGAAAAGATGAATTGAAGGAAATGTCTTTGTGTCAATTGTTGTCACTGTCCTAAAATATGAAATAGGACAGCCACTGTCCTTAGTTAACTAGAAATTTCCAGCATTTTTATCTTTAAACTATTCATATTATACATAGAATTATCAAACTGTTTGTTTGTAGTAAACTAAAGTAGTTCAATGAGTTTCAGATTATATTTTTGGTCATTTTCACATATATTATTCTGTTTCTAAATATGAAGACTCCTTTGTTTTCAGTTTTGTTATAATGCACTAGAGTGAAATTAAGACTTAGTTAGATTTCTTTGGACATATCTTTTTCATTTTCTTTTATTTTCATGTATATTGATATATTTAATAGTATTGTTATATATATTTTGCTTTATTTTGTTATATTATCCCATGATCTCCACAAAAAGCAGAGAAAAGTGGTTTCTCAGCCTTTAATGGGGTAGTTATTACATCAATTATTGAGTTAATCATTTCTGTCACAGATGCATACAGGTACCACACTAATTGGTTCAGTCATCACTTCAAATCATCTTCATTCCAGTAAGTACTGCATGGCAATAGTACATTCTTTAACTTTATTTATATTTTGTAAACATATTAACAAAAATTACAAAAGATAAAATTCATTATTTCTAGTGAGATTACATGAGTAGTTGAAAATTGAAAATGTGAAGAATGTATAACCAGTGATGATATAGAAATGATATGATTACATGTGCATACAAAACCAGGGCTCATTAAGGTAATTTTGTTCAGCTATTAGCATGGTAACTAGAGTTATTTAGAAAATCACAGAGAAACCATACCGAGTTATAGAGGTCAAAGGCTGTACTGACAGTAAACTACTTCCTTTAACTGGGCAACACTCTGTATCTATTATGTGCTAATAATTCCATCAAATTATGTATCCATTGGTTGAATAGTCTACTAATATATCATACCCTTCAAAATCCATCCCTGCTCAATGATTTTTCCCAATATCCTTAAGCACTTCCTACCAAAGTCAGGTATATTGGTCAGTATTTTATTGCTGTGAAGAGACATAATAGTCATGGTATATCTTCTAAAGGACAGCACTTAATTGAGGCTTCCTTAAAACTTTTAGAGTTTTAGTCCATTATCAACAAGGTTAGAAACATGGCATCATGCAGGCAGACAAGGTGCTGAAGAAGGAGCTGACAGCTCTAAATCTGAACCTGCAGGCAGCCAAAAGAGGGAGAGCAAGTCTCTGGATCTGGCTTGGGATTCTGAAACCTCAAAGCCTACCTTCAGTGACACACTTACACCATAGAGTCACACATACCCCAACAAGGTCACTATTCCTCATTCCTCTCATGTAGTACCACTCCTTGATGGCTTGGCATTCAAATATATAAGGCTAGAGGGAGCATTCTTCTTTAACCTCCATACTACAACACCTACCAAATCACACTGCCTAGCAACACCTACCATTTTCTTAATCACTAACTAACTGGCCAGCAATGGCTGTCCACCACAGTTTAGTATCAAGAGGAATTTTTATGCTTAATACCCTAAAACTAGGAAAACATCTTAATTTAACACTTGACATATTGCTTATACTTACAACTTTGGGACTATGTTTAAGTGTATACAAATCTTAAGGTAAACTTGAATGAATGTATTCAGTTGTATGTTAAGTTTACACACACAGACACGGACACACACACACACACACAAACACACACACACACACATATTTCTATGGACTTAATCTGAATCTGAATCATGAAAACAAGCTTTGATCTTCGTCAGGAATAAAACCAGTCACCTAGTCCATTGACATCTGTGGCACTGCTTGCTGCATTTTAGTAAGTATGCTACATTATCTTGTCATTCTGTCCACCTCCTTGACTTAATTTGTTGCAAGTACAATTTTTTTATGTGATTGTTTTGTTTTATCTTTGAGATCATCTATTTGTATAGCTCAAGATGAAGGATGGCCTGAAACTCATAATTCTCTGAGTGATATCATTTCAGATATGAACTAATATTCTTGTGAAACTATGGATCTACAAAAGAACAAAGCTAAGCAGGATGAATTTTCATGTAGACAAAAAGGAAATACACGTATAACAAAATAAATATGTATGGAAATGTGTTTTGGACTTTTAATGCTTAAAGAAGTATGTTTCGTATTTAAACATCTACTGTTAATATCTCAACATTTAATTATAAAAAACCATTAGGAGTCTAATCTATAGAATATTTATCCTGGTAAACTGTAAGCTGCTTTGAGTTCATATGAGTTCTTCAATACATTCTATAGAATGTCCAATACAACTGAAGACTGTTAAAGATACAAATATACTACAAATATACTAGCTAATATTTTCATTCATTATACACAAAAGGAATAGTTCACAATCTTATATAACTTAAAAATAACTAGATATATTTTGTGGAGTTTTTTCCTACTCTGTGATATTTGATGGGTCTTTAGTGAACCTTTCTTCACACAAAAACCAGAGGATAAAAAAACCCTAACAAAGATAACCGAAGTTACTTTTAACTCACTATGAATCATGGACAATTTGAAGTGACTGCTAACACAAAATTACACTGTAGACGCCTCTTAAGTTTCAGCCAACTGAAAGTGATTGTATTGCCTTCAACTTTATATTTCATCCTTATAGCTGAGATAATAATAGTATCTAGGTAAGGCAGTCTTTTCTCAATGCAGATGATTTTTGAAAAACACTTTATATTTTGCTGAACAACAATGAAAACTCAGTAAACATTTTGTACTTGTATCACAGGGTGCTATTTCTAATGCTTCTAACAACTCAGTCAGAGACACATCATTGTCTCCCATTTCATAGACTTAACAGATCCAGAGCCTGAAGGTGGCACTGTAATTGACAAACTATTAAGTGATCAAATCAATTCAAACTCTAGTGTGTAAAGCTCCAAAGCCTATGTATTTTCCACCCCACTAAGCATGACATTACTGAGACATTCAAGTAGTACACCTAGGAGGTAAATGAACCTGTTAGCAAGGCTCCATTAGAAAGAACAGCTCAATTTCAACCCTGCCAAAACTCTGACCATTGTATTTGGCAGAAACATTTCAGCTTCCAGATGGATAATGTTGAGCCAAGACACTAATCAGGTCACTAGGTCAATTCTGACAAGCACTTTGTAACTAATGTAGCCTGGCATGTTTATCAAAATATGGCTGTGTTCAAATATGCTACTCTATGGGCTCCGTTTCAAGAGGACTTCATGTAGACATAAATGCTGGGTCATTCCTCTTTTCAAAATTCCAATGTTGAGTTCACTTTTCCCACATTTCATGAAACAGCACTGCAGGCATAAGTCATATATGTGAACAGACTCTGAAAGAGCTAAAACCTTACTCTTTAAAAGTCTTTATTGGAGAATAATGGATTATTTCTATCTTTGGGGAATGTACTTCTAGATTTTACTATTTGAACAATGATGTAAAGTATGCTCCCAACCAAGAGTTGGTCTACTGGAGAAGCACTATGTAGGCTTGGCAGATGTTGATTTCATTCTATTACTAATTCCTATGGGTTACTGATCTCTACTGACTCTTGGTAGTATTTTAGTTAACATTTGGGAAGCAATAGTATAGAGTTGCTGTGGAAAAGAAATTGGAGAAACAAAAAGTACAAAGAACAAAACCACGCTTGGAGCAATTTCTATAGTCCTTGATACACAGCACCCCTTCACTTCATGCCTTCTCATTACCATTTCTTAACTGATAAATTCTGACACTTTAAACACCTTCATGGAGTGAGACATTTTGCACAATCCATGAAGCTGATTTGTTGAAATCTCACTGACTCCTTCAATAGGAAAGAAGTGAGACACAGCGTAATACAACTGCAAAGTGTTGCCAAAGGTATTGACCCTCAGCGATTTAACATTTTTTAAAATACCCTTACCATTATTTTTTTCTACTTCATAGTTATTTCAGCTTAAACAATTATAAAAGAAACAATCTATAAAGTTTTATAGTGCCCAGGCATTTCCTTTGTGCTATTGAAGTTACAATTATTTATTGGGCATGATTTTCTTAATAAAAGAAATATCACATACCAGTCACAGTCTTTAATACAAACATGACATATCAGCAATGATATTCTAAGAAATAATGGCTCCATTTCATTAGATTAGAACAGAACCATTTCAATATTAATCTAACAAAACATCTCATCATATTCTGCCACTTATGCAATGTGTTTATTTTGAAACCTCACAAGTATAATATGGAAAGGTGAGAAACAAATATTGAAACCAACTATTTAGAGACAAGAAGCTGCTTTTCAGAGAAAGTATCTTGTCTTTAAAAGATAACATTCATTTTTTCCTTGTGTGTCACACAATATAATGCAAGGTTTATATTTGCAAGTAGCACATGTCTGTTGAAGATATAGTGTGCCCTGGGCTTATTATACCTAGCAAGTATGCTAGAGAGGCTCAGTTTGTTATAAATTACCTATTCAAGGTTCAATGATGGATAGATTGAATTGAGCAATATTGCTTATGTCTTAGATACTCCTTTCATTTTTATAACATTCATTCATTTTTCTAAATCAAACGCATACATGTAGATCTTGAACAATATCTTTCAAGTGAAATTTGTTGCTTTCTCTTCCTTTCTGATAAGATGCAGAAGTTCTCTATTATAGAATTATTTCTTGAAAAGAATATATGGCTTTTAAATTTGTGTTCAATTTGATTGAGCCATTAAGTGCTTGTCATAAGTTTTTCTTTGATAATAGATTTAGATAAGATTATTATCTATATCCTGAGACTCAGTATAAATTATGAGTCGTGCTTGATTTCGGTGGGCCTCCTTAAATACTTGAAAATTTCAATAGAATGAAGACATCAAACATCCATGAAAAGAAAAAAAAGTTTTAAACGGCCTTTGAACTAGATTACTTATTTATAGAATATTAGATAATGTAGGTTTTGATTTTGAGTGCTGAGTGCAAGCTGGAAGTTTTCTCTTAAAATATTCAATTTTACTGTTGGAAAATTTTACATCATATATTTTGATCATATTCATGACCCTCCCTCCACTTTTCTCATAGTCCCTCCCACTTCTCTCAAAAGAAAACAAACAGTATCCCCCCAAACAAAACACCCCTCAAATAATTGGACAAATAAACAATATAACCCCTAAGCAATAGCTCACTATATACCCTTTAGGGTTCTCCAAATAAACAGAGCTAATTTTATTCATTCATTCTTTCATACATACATGCATGGTTACATACATAAATACACACATACACACACACACATATATATATACATATATATATATACATAAATATATGCATGTTTATGTATGTACTATGCATGTATGTATGTGTATACATATATTTTAAGATTCATTAGATAGGCATACAGGCTATTATCTGAGTACTATAACGATGTATTTCTCCTGACAGACATGCCAATTTCTACAGGTCTTCTCATTCAGACTACCCTCATAAGGGTGAAAAAGTGTGGCTGATATTTAGGGTAGATTTCCTCAACTCAATTTATAGAGTCAAGAAAATCCTTCACAAATGTCCCCAGATGCTTGGATTTATTTGATTCCAGATAAGGTCAAATCAGCAGGTAAGTTTAACCATTGCAACTGTGGAGTCTAGGTTGTGTTGCTGATTATTTACAGGTGACCCATAGTGTAGTTGATACCCCAGTTGTCAATGCATTGGATAAAACTGACAATCTTTGACCAATAGCAATAAAATACAAATGCTGACATAGCTGGGGGTTATTTTATTTTATGAATTTATTTTTCATACTAGGAATTAATACCTGCGAACTCAGGATTCTGAACAAGTCTCTCATTGAGCAAAGTCTTCAACTTCCTCTTGCAGTATTTCAGCTTCTTTGGTGCGATGAGAGTTCACATACTTTCCCTTTTGCTTATTTGTTAGGTTTTTTTTAACTTTATTTTTTTTAATTAGGTATTTTCTTCATTTACATTTCCAGTGCTATCCCAGAAGTCCCCCATACCCTCCCCTCCCACTCCCCTACCTACCCACTCCCACTTCTTGGCCCTGGCATTCCCCTGTATTGAGGCATATGTTAGTTCTTAAGAGATCTATATATTTTACAAAGAAGATCTACATTGTTTGGGCATTTTGAAAATATTTTCTCCCACTCTAGCCTTTTCTTGTCTTGAATCCCCACTGTCTTTCAGAAAATAAAACACTTATTGAATTTTTCCTTGTTTGTTTGTTTGTTTGTATGTTTGTATGTTTTGGGGTGTGTGTGTGTGTATGTTGCCATATATTTTCTTTATTTAGATTTCAAATGTTATCCCTTTTCCTGGTTTCCTCTCTGAAAACTCTCTATTTGCTCTCCCTCCTCCTGCTCAGCAATGCACCCATCCCCACTTCCTGGCCCTGCCATTCCCCTACACTGGGGCATAGAACCTTCACAGGACCAAGGACCTCTCTTCTCAATAATGACCAACAAGGCCATTATCTGCTACTTATGGAGCTATAGCCTTGAGTCCCTCCATGTGTACTCTTTGGTTGATGGTTTAGTCCTTGGGAGCTCTGGGGGTACTAGTTGATTCATACCCCTACAAAACCCTTCAGCTCCTTGGGCCCTTCTTCTACCTCCTCTATTAGGGACTCTGTGCAAAGTACAATAGTTAGCTGAGAGCATTAACCTCTGTATTTGTCAGGTACTAGTAGAGCTTCTAAAGAGGCTATATCAGGATTCTATCAGCAAGCACTTTTTGGTGTCCAGCATAGTTTCTGGGTTTAGTGACTGCATATGGTATGGATCCTCAGGTGGGACAGTCACTGTATGGCCTTTCCTTCAGTCTCTGCTCTGCATTTTGTCTCCATATTTCCTCCTGTGAGTACTTTGTTCTCCCTTCTAAGAAGGACTAAAGTATCCACACTTTGGTCTTCTTTCTTCTTGAGCTTCATGTGATCTGTAAATTGTATCTTGGGTGTTCTGAGCTTCTGGGCTAATATCCACTTATCAGTGAGTACATACCATTTGTGTTCTTCTGTGACTGGGTTACCTTACTCAGGATATTTCCAAGTTCCATCCATTTGCCTAAATTCATGAATTTACTGTTTTAATATCTGATTAATACTCCATTGTGTAAATGTATCACATTTTCTATACCCATTCCTCTGTTGAGGGACATCTGGGTTCTATCTACATTCTGGCTATTACAAATAAGGTTGCTATGAACATAGTGGAGCATGTGTCATTATTACACCTTGGAACATCTTCTGAGTATATACCCAGAAGTGATATTTCTGGGTCCTCAGGTAGTACTATGTCAATTTTTTTTGAGGAACTGCCAAATTGATTCCCAGAGTGGTTGTACCAGCTTGCAATCCCACTGGCAATGGAGAACTGTTCCTCTTTCTCCATGTCCTCATCAGCATTTGCTGTCATCTGAGTTCTCTCTTGATAATCTTCTGACTTTTATTTGGAAATCCTTCATACTTCTGTCGCTCAGTGTTTGCCTTTCTAGTGAATATTCTGACCACAATCACTTCCATAACAAGAGCAACATAATTAAACCAAGGAGACATTGAACATGCTAGTGACTACTTAGAATCGAGAGTAAATGACATCACCAAGTTGTTTACACAGAATGGTGCACAATAACCCCTAGAAACCCCTTTAAGCCTCTTAAGTACTTGGCTGTTATGAATATACCACCATTTCATCCCATTAAAGTTCTAGTTTTAAGTTGTAAGGACTTAATGTCTTTTAAGGCCCCTCACTTTTGCAAGTGAACGATGTCATTTTGATGTTTTCTCCTAGGCCATTGAAGCCCTAGGAGAGTTGATCATTTTCTAATATTTATTGTGCATTACCAGGGTGTAATAAAGAGGGGAAAGCAAACTGACCTGACAAATGATGTGCTATCTGCAGAAGAGGAACAGACTGAAGAATGATACAGACAACTTTCCTAGGCTCACCAAGATATAAGCAACTAGGAGATTCTAAAAGCAACCTACCATGGAAGTCCTGCATGAGTTGGACATCTATAGAGCAGAGTGTTCCTGGAGATGTCAATAGAGTAGTCATGACAGTTTTTAAACCAATAGCATGAAAGTGCTGTCATAAAGAATTTAGAGCGATGCTCTTGTTTAGGAAGTATGTCACAGTGACCTACAATTTGATATGGAATAACAGCTTTTCTCTCTACTATAATATATGAAGGTAGCTTCCCAGGCAGTGGTGGAAATGAATGAATGCAGAAAGAAGTAGCTACATCTGCCCCATCAGACACAGGCTGTGAAGTGTGGCTAATGAACATCAAGGCTTGTTTAAGTTCACAATCAGGTTTTATCTCTCAATGAAAACAAATGATAATAAAATGTTTTTCTCATATTAACTATATGCTGAAAGTCTGTTTTCTTGACACACTGGGTAAAACCAAATATGAAAATTAACTGTTTATATGCTTTCCTTCATCTACTAGAAATTATTCAGTTAATATGGCGAATGCATTTGTCATTGACATTGTTTATGTGTTAGACAGCTAATGGTATAGCTTCAGGCAAAAGCAAGGTGGAATCAATAAATGGCTCAATATATAAGACCTGTGAGGTGGGAGTTAGAGTGCAAGGGAAAAGACTACGTAGTAAAGAATACATAGCAGCAGTCACAGTCTCACACCTAGGACTCCAGCGAGTCTGACTAAAGCCAGATACCCTGAACCATTATGCTATTGTCTCTAAATTGTGGCCAGCATCTCAGCTGTCAACACATTCCATTCACCCAGGTATTTCCATTCACTTTTTCTTTAGACTCCCATGACTAGTGTTAGAATACATTTTCTCCATCATTACAAGATTCTCAGCACAGATGAAGATCTAAGACACTCAGAAATATGTTCAGCTTGTATGTTCTACAGTTTATCTCCTACGATGTATAATACAAAATTGGAGCAATATTTGGGAAAGGTTTTGGGGGAAGACATCATCTTTTCAGAGTGGATATGTTTCTGAATTTTTCCAGTGTCAGCACTTGCATCTCTGTTTGACATATCCCATAAGTTCAAGTCAGAAAATTTTTACCAATGTTCTAAGCAAGAGTAGTTTTGTTCATCTGTGAATGAGGTAAACACATTACTTTTTCTCCTTGGTTTTATTAAAAATCCACAATCCTCTTGAAGTTATTTGCACCTTCCTCTTTTTCCTAATTTACTCTTTTGTGTCTTGTATCGATCCCTAGTTGTATTCTCCTGAACAGATTTTCAGTGGTCCACTTTCTTATCTCCCATACTAAACTAGCATTCAGAATGAGATAATCCCATCTCCATGCAGCATATTGTTTCATCCTACGTGTTTGAGCTTCAGTGATGAGCTATATTCCCCTCAGCGAGATAAGTGAATATATATGCACAGAAGTAGTAGTGCTAACAGGATGCTAATCATCATATAACCAGGTAAATAAAGAAGAGAAGGGAAAGGAAACAAGTAGAAGAAATATAAAGACAACTTTAATGTTGATAGAATAGGCTGTATATTTTTAACTGTTTGTCTGTGAGTAGCAAAGGCAATTTAAAAAGTATGTCTGAGAAGGCACAAGAATGAGTGAGAAAGAAATTATCACATGACTACACTGAGGAACCAAAATGAGTATTTGCACTTTTTTGCTATTAGGGGAAAAATGCATGTCTTGAATTTGAAAGAAAGCAGGTGGTAGAATTAACATTTGCTGGATAGAATCTAATGTGGCCTGTGCCTTTTTATTTATCTGTGTCTGCATCATATGAAAATGAAGGTCAAAAATAACGTTCCTCCTAAAATATATGTAGCTAATCTTTATGATCATAGATTTTATTAACTTCTGATCAGCAAAATATTTACTGAGTGGCTTATTACTGTGTTTACAAATGTTATTGTACTCCCTGATAGAATTTTAATTTGGAGGAAGTTTAGAGTAAGTTTTACTTCATCTATTTGAGAAGCTTAAGACAATGTTAGAGAGTGCATATAGGCAGTTAAAAATGCCACTGTCATGACACATTGTAACACACCAATCGTTTTACACAGTTCTCTTTTACGGAGAGCAAGTGCGTCTATATTTATTAATGTAGCAAATAAAAAAATCCTGATATATAATTTTAATTCTTTTCTTTTATCCATCCTTTATGTTTTAATTTTTCTATGTTAAAAAACAAAGCCTTAATTCATTATATTCCATATTACTCTAGTAAGCATTGTCTCAAAGTTATCAAGCCCAACAAAAAAAAAAAAAGATGTAGCGTAAGAACTAACTTCAGATACAAATTGGTACACTGGGGATGGCAACCAACAGAACACACTAAGAAAGTTGGTTTTCAATGATTTTTGATAAATAAGTGTTCACATTTGAAAAGACAGAAAGAAATCCCAGGTATAAAGTGCCGAACTGAGAAAAATTCTAGAAGAGTTGGGGTAAAATTTAACTCTAGACAAATATAAAAATAAATGTTCAGTGTAACTAGTATATAAGTCATGCAGAATTTACCATGCCAGAAGTGATGGTTAAGACACTGTGAAGGGTCACATTGCTGCAAGGTCATTCTGTAGATATGGAAAGACACCAAAGTTCTTTGAATACTGTTGTGTGTCATTAGCTTTGAATCCGAGAGAGCATTCATAGGTGCTTCCTATAGATATAAGATTCCTTCCTACATGCTCACCTTGTAATTTATACGTAAATACACTGAGCAAATAGGACCTCTTCCCTTTCATCTGCTCCCATCCTTAAGAACCATGTATAATTCACAGATAAAATAGGATTTCTTTATCTCTACATTAAAATTAGAGAATAGTACTGGTTCCTGTTACTGTAACGTAGTATGTTTTTTTTTTTTTCACAATTGTGACCTACATCAACCACCTAGTTGTATTGTTAATAGGTATGGATTGTTTTTATATAATCTGATTCCTTGTCATTCAGAATGTGAGTGATAATGGGACTTAAATGATTACACTAAGAAAAGATATCAGGTACATAGTAGTCCCACAGGTACATTGCTTGCTGTACGTGGGGCATATAACAATTCTCTTGGCTTGTTAAATTATTCCTCAATCTTGGAATATATTCAAAATGAACCAAATGAAATGCTGTTAGATTTAGATTTCCATAAAATGAAGAAACTGATTACTATGGAAAAGAATTGGTTGTTGAACTTTATTAATACAATATGTCAGCGTCGGAGGAGAGATTTTACTGTTCCTGCTTCAAATTCCAAGTAGCACACAATCAGGTTTTAGAGCAAGAATCAAAGCCTAAATACACATTAGTGTTTTAAGCACATTTTAACTGACCCTGAACAAAATTCCAAACTTTATTCTGCACAGATGGCAGGCAGCAATATTCTTGTACTGCCAAAAATATGTGCAGACTGGGAGAACTTGATGACTTATTAAAATTGTTCTTTTAGCATCACCTGTCATCAGTGATTCGGGACATTTCAAAGTAAATGGAAAACTTTCAATGTCTTATCAGAGAATGGACAATGGTTTCAGGTGCGTTGACAGGGTATATTCTTATGTAGAATAAGATGTCAATGTGGATTAGTATGCAAACTCAAATCCAGAAAAAAATGAAAATGGAAAAGAATTTTATTATCTGGTCTAAGGGATAAATGAATGAGAATTATTTCAACTCAATGCATTGGATATAGAGACCAGCCCAGTCTGTCTCATGCTGATCTTCAGGGAAGAGGTGTTTACACCCAAGGGAGCCATGGCTAAAAACTTCTCAGTAAGCAACTATGGCAGAAATCCATATTTGTGAAACCTAGAGATGATTTCTTAGATCTGTCATCTAAATTGAATTGTTTTTCATACTTAAATTAAGGTAATTATTTTAGATAACTTAGATAATAGCTTGAAGAGGAACACCTCCGCACCCCCCCACCCCCTTAACTAGTTCAATGTACTTGAGAAATAAATGGTAATGACTGGGGTGACTGCTTATTTAAATAAGTCAAAATAAGAGGTCAGGAAGTTTTCAAATATCCCATGTAAAATGAAGCATGACTTGAATTTTATAATGTTTTCTTAGCATTTTATTTAACTATGATTAGCTTTGAATATTTCACTCACATGTCTCTAATTCACTCACAATAGCATCAGAATATTTTAAAATTCCTACTTGGTGCAATATACATTAGGAAAATGTGTAAGGGGCGGTTCTAGTATTGGAAAATGAAAACTTTTACTTAATTTTGGAAATTTCTGGGATGTTGATTTCAAAAACTATCTTACACATAAACACATTATTTCAAAAAAAATCATTTCCCCATGGGTATCATTATAATATGGAGTTCTATGAGTGATAACAACTACACCTTACTCACTTTTTGCAAAAATAAAATGGATTTCCAAAGAGAATTAGACATGGAGATAGTAGAGCTAAGTGTGAATAAGATATCAACAGTAAGGTGAAGAAATACTCAACTGGGAAAGCAGTTATGATTATAAATTAATTTTGTTTGATCATAATTTTGGAATCCACACACAATATATTAAATCTTAAAGCAGGAAACTGTGTTGTGTTACTCATCAGAGTTTTAAAAGAAATGGAGTCAATCGGGTGTCAATGATTATCTTACAAAAGTTACTGAAAGGAATAGGTTTCTGGTTTTAAGGGATTAGGAGACAGACACATCCCTGATCACTGGCACTCAGACAGTAAAAAGAGACTCTGGGAGGATTAATGAATTATTCACTTAAGGATTGAAGAAGATAGTGGACATCCTTATTCATTTTACTTTCTAGAACAAAGAGAGGTTGGACTTTTTTTGGCCAAGACAACTGTTCAATGAGACTTTCAAATCTCCCACCAGGAAAAATCATGTCCAGTGATGGAACCAACAAACTTCCTTTTTTTTCCTTATCTTGATTATGTGATAGTCTCATCTAGCCTATTCTAAAATAGGAAGTGAGTTCATCTCATCCTTAATTATTTAAAAGTTTTGGCTCTGCCAGACAAACCCAGATAGTTGTTGGATCCCATTTCCTTTGGGAAAATCATTCTTTCTCTGTTTCCTTCTCCATGTCTTCTACCCCCTGTGTGTATATGTTCTCTGTGTGTTTTCAATAAAACTGCAGAATTATGAGACCTTGCTGCTCTTCCTGCTCTTCCATTCTTTGACTTGTTGAAGAGTTTATTTCTGAAACTACAGAGTACCTCTCCTTGGGATTTCTTTCTAGTTTTGTTTTGTTTTGCTTTAATTCTTTTATTTATTCACTTTACATCTGGATCATCTTGCATCTATCACTACTCCCTAACCCACCCTGTCCTAATCCTCCCCTCACACAGCCCCCACATCCTACTTTCCCTTCTCCTTTGAAAAGAGGGAGCCCCTAACCAGAAACCCTGTCATCACCCACTCTGGCAGGTAAAGTTAATATAGAACTAGGCACATCTTCTACTGGGGCCATACAGGGCAGTTCAGTTAGTTGGACAGGATCCACAGGCAGGCAACAGATTCCAGGACACTTGGAGCACCTGCATACAGACCAAGCTATATATCTGCTGCACATATGCAGGGGCTCTAGGTTCATCACTTGCTTGCTCTTTTCTTGGTGGTTCTGTCTTTCGGAGCCTCCATTGGTCCAGGTTAGTTGATTCTGTTGGTCTTCTCATAGTATTCTTTTCCCTTTCATGACTCCCTGAACTCCATCAAATGTTTGTCTGTGGGTCTCTGCATCTATTTCTATTGGCTACTAGGAGATGCTTCTCAGAGAACAGCTTTGCTAGGCTCCTGTCTGCAAACACAGCAGAGTATCATTAATTGTACCAGGGATCGTTTTTTGCCTATAAGATTGGTCTCAAATTGGGACAGACGTAAGTTGGTAGTTCCGTTTCTACTCCATCTTTGTCCCTGTAATCCTGTAGGAGGACACATTGGGTCTAAGGATTCATGGATGGGTTGGTAAAATTCCTGCCTGGTTAGAGGAAGTGGCTACTTCAAGTTCCACTGCTAGAAGTCTCAGTTAGAGTCACCTGGATATAGACTGCCTCTGTCCCTCTCATCCCACATCTCTGGCAAAACCTAGAGATCCCCCACCCCCTGCTGCTGATTTCTGTTTTCTCTTCCCAGCTTTCACTACACCTTATCCTCCCTCCTCTTCCTCTCCCAAATCCCCTCTCCTGCCCAGAGATTTCTTGTGGTAAGAGATAAGTCATTTTTAGGCAGTCTATTAACTAATGTGACCTACCTACAATAACCTCATTTGGTTTTAAAAGTTAATTTGCTTCGTTGTTCATCTCATGCAAAAGCATAACAGGTAACACATGTTTTAACTCAACAGTGAAGATAAAAATTCTTAATCTATTAGTTCCCTACATTGCTGAGAGAATGAAATATCTGATGAATCTTAATTATAGGTATTCATATTTGGTAAAAATTTGAGGAACCACCATTAGCTACCAATTCTCCCTTGGTGTTTGGTAAAAGTTTGTGCTCTCCAGTCAATAGATTTTATTAATTATCTAAGTGATTGTGTTTTACTCATTTAAGGCATCAAAGAACCAAATATTTCTAATTTCTCACCAATCGTTGGAAAGGTTGTCAAACCTGGGTGGCTTAAAGAACGAATTCAAACCCCTCTCTCCTCAGGATTTTACATAATAACTGGTCTAGAATTGTTCTCTTGTAAGATTAAGTAATGTCTGAGGCCTGCATTCTTCTGTTCCCATGTTTGAAACTCCTTTGACTCAATTCTAAGACTAACAGAAACGTCCTGGGTTAGAAAATCAGTAAATAAGAATTCGATTGTTGACTCTGATAATGTTTACATTTGGCTTTTAGCTCTGAGTCCTGGCTTCATTGTACTCAGTAAATATATTGTTACTCTACTAAATTTTCATTATTTTTATGAGAAAAATACCATTCTAGAATGTGGCTTGACTTTTAGCATATGATACTAGTTATTTATTACATATTTCTTTCTGGGCCAAATTTTACATATTATTTTAAGGGAGCTATTAGAATATTGAAACATATGCATTATGAGTTGGACTGCCCTTTTTCTGATCATATAAGCAATACTCTAGCAAGTAAAGATTTAACACTATATTGGTTTTATGCCCATAATCTAGCAAATAAAGGTTTAACCCTTTATTGGTTTATGCCTTAGAATATTAAGTAGTAAAATCAGTTACCAAAATTATATTTTCATTTTATGTTTTGCTGTACTTACAACAAATATTTAGTATAAAATGAGCAAGTAAAATTGCACAATGTATCTAAACAAGATGTAACCCATTAAATGCAGTGTTCCTTCTCTTTGTTCACACACTTTCTCTTCATTTTAATGTGAAATTTTGTGTAACCAGTTGGTTCTGAAACACATTTTTGTCGCTTATGATTTGAATACTTCATTATTTATGTCTTACATCATAGTCCTTCCTATCCAAACTCACTTTCATGTTTAAAATGTAAACCACATTTGTTTAAAGACAAATCAATTAATAGAATTTAGAGACTAAACAACATACATATTTTAACAACAAACTTATTAATAGCTTATAAATATTCTTAAACATGTAATGGGCAAGATCTCAGTCTCTTCTCTGCTTTACCTTTTCTTCTCACACACAAAAAGCAAATATGTAGGGCTTCTTTTTTAATAATAATAGTGATAACAATAATAATTAGAAAAGCAATAAATTGTACTGGCCATGTCAGTCATTATAGTCTTAGTTATTCTACATAATTATCTCAAATATGGAAAATATTTTCTGATTGGAGAAATGACACTTTAATTTTATGTTTTCCCATTTAAGTACACGAAGAAATTTAAGATATTATGCTCAAAAGTAGAAGTTTTCTCATAAATGAGCTTTTAGTTCCACCAACTTTGATAGAGAGGATGACAAGCCTAAGGGAAAACATGTGTGGTCTGGAAGTATAGCTTTAGGTACATCTCGATATGTGCAGGTTGAGTGGTAGGCATTCAGGAAGAACATGGGTCCCGAGCATAAGAACACTGATATCCTTTACTTTTGACTTCCAACCTGTATCTATTTACTTTTGAAGAAACTTTCCTACTAGCTTAGCTCTTCCCTTTGGAGCATCTTTCTCACCTTCCAGTGTTTTAATTGTTTTGACTTGGCTTCTAGAAAAATTTAGGACCCTCTGCTGTGCAATCATTCATCTGACTTTCCTGTGTCAGGTGGTTGAGTTGATATCATTAGTATACCATGAACTTAAATTTCAGAATTGCCCATATTGCATCTCTAGTTGTTTGAATTTACTATTGAATCATGTGTTTGAATGCTTGGCTCACAGGAATTAACACTATTAGGAGATGTGTCCTTGTTATATTAGGCATGGTGTTTATTGGAGGAAATGCACTAGTGTGGGGTGGACTTCAATGGCTCTTAGTGTTCAGGACCTCCTCCTATAGGAAACTCTGTCCTAGCTGCAACAGCATCAAGATGCAGAACACTGCTGGGCCTGGTGGTGCACACCTTTAATCCCAGCACTCTGGAGGCAGAGGGACTCGGATTCCTGAGGTCGAGGCTAGCCTGGTCTACAAAGTGAGTACCAGGACAGCCAGGGCTATACAGAGAAATCCTGTCTCGAGCCCCCCCCCCCCAAAAAAAAAGAAAGATGCAGAACACTTATCTCATTTTCCCAACAGCCTGGATGCTGCCATGTTTCCTGCCATGATGATAATGGACTAAACCTCTAAAATTGTTCCGGGTCCAATTAAATGTTGTCTTTTTAAAATGTCTTTTTTGTCATGGCATCTTTTCATAGCAATGGAAAAGATAACTAAGCATCAAATAGGTATTTTGTATCTTTGTTTTGAATTTATATCACTTTTTAAGGTCGATATATTTTTTTTATCCATGAATGTGTGGGAAAGTTTTGAATCATATAAAGCCAACATATCATTCATGAAAAACAATTTGTCTATACTCTACCTATTCATCTATCAAACTATACAGAGTGTTTTCATGTATAGAATAGTTTGTCATTGGACTTGTTGAATAGGTGTGTATACTGATTGGGAAATATGCATTGGAGTAATAAAACTCATTGGAAATAAATTGCAAGTTGAGCTGAAGCTTTACAGCCCAGGTTGGCATCTCACTAGTGGCAAATCACCTGTTTCAGCTTCCTGAGTGCTGGTGTGTGGAATAAAATGTCATACTCCATTTTTTAAAAAAATATAACAGTGCTTTGCCTGGGCCCTTTGGAAACTTTTCCTTCAAATCAAAAGACTGATCTAAGGCTGACAAAGTACAGCCACTGTGCTAGATTACTAAACCTATAAATTGCGGAGAGACTAGATTATAAAATTTAGGGGTATACAGGAAAGATTGTACATCTTTGAACACTCAACCAGTGGGACAGAGGGGTAAGAAATGTATGCTTAGGGTAGTCAATGGACATTTTATGTTCAATCACACCTCTCATCTTGTTTGACTCTGTCAGATCATAAAATGCATGATCTTGAATTACCCACTCTGAGTCTTCATACTGGTCTTTAGGAAGTAGGGATCCCGTTCCTTCACTTGGCATAAACATATATATCAACACTACTAACCCAAGATTGTTTAATAAAGTAGAAATCTATAATTACATACAACTATGTCTGGCCACATGGTTCTCCTTGCTTTTTTCTGGATTCATACCATTCCAGAAATCAAGAATACCTTTTGATTATGAACTGTTTGACATTTTAAAAACCAAAACTTCATTTGAGAACTTTTCAGATAAAAGTCTATGTGCTTGTGCTTGTAAATTTTGCATGTCCTGTAAAGATATATAGTAACTTAGCTAGCTCTCAGAAACAATCTATAGTTTCATGGGTTTTATGACTAACATGTAAGAATCTGTTGGATGGTACAGATGTCCCATTATGCTTCTTAGAAGAAGTTTATCAGACATTTTTGTATGTCTAGAAAACTTTACTCTCGGTTCTTTTTTCTCAGCTTTCATCTTCTGCTTCTTGTTTCTCCCCAATGTTTATATTTTTCTGCCTATTTAGTACATTAGCCAATTAGACTTGTTTTATTCCATGGACAATTATTCTTGGAACATTAATGTGAATAATTTGACTTGGACCACCTGACACTACTTGACTGTCATACTAAGGATGGCATGCATAATAATTTCTATTAATTGTTTGATTTACAAATCTCCCCAAATAGGATTGAGTTTAGAGTAATGCTATGGAGTAGAATAACATAAAGGTTATATCTCTTTTCACATTTGCACACACCTATGAAATTATTAAGCAGAGAAAATTGAGTATTCAGGAAAACAATAACAATAGGTTTATTTATTTTTACAGAGTATTGCTGTGTTGCCCATGTTGTCAGGATAGCTACAGTGTGTCCCAGACTGGCTCAATCTTTCTTTTGCCTTAACCTATCTAGGGTCAGCATGACAGGATAACACTTGTATATCCATCTTTTAACTGTCAATGTCAAAAGAATGATAGCAAAACTTTGTCAAACAAGATGTAAAACTTTGTGAGCATTAGTTAAAAAATAAGAATGCACAAAAAGAAAAAAATAGTGGCAGTGAAATATAATAGAATGTTAGCAATAGATGTTTTTTGTAAATAGTTGTGCACTATAGTCCTAAACTTTTGTATTCTGTCTTACATAGTCATTGATCACAATAGCCATGAATGTAATAATATTTTCACAAACAGTAATATTAATACTTAGTCTTAATTTTAATAGGAATATGTATACAGTAATTAATATTGCATTATGACTGGTTATTGTTTAATTTATTTAGAATGTCAGACAATGATGTTATTAGGTAAGCATGTTTCTTAGCTTTTCAGCACACACAAATATCTTTCAGAGAGTGACTTTCTCCTAATTTGTAATTACAAAAGACTACCAGTCTGAGTTGGTTCACTTGGCATGAAACAGGATATTGATTGGATCAAAATAGTAACTGGATATTATTTATAAGAGCATGAAAAATAATTTCTGCTGTTGGGGTAAACAAATATATCAATTTTGAAGAAAAAATTGAAGAGGAATTTAAAATACAATCCAGTTAGCACAGGATAGGAACTTATTTTATTTCTTTTGTAAATTCCCCCTTTTCCTAATGCTAAACAAACTCCAGACTAGGAAACTGTAAAATCCCCCTTTAAAATGTTAAAATAAATGGGAGCTATGTCTGCAGACTAGACTTTCCGTGTTTTCATTTGCAGGATGCTTCCCCCTAGGTAGTATGTGTTCACAACTGAATTATGACTTTGGCTCCTGGTCAGAACCTGTTGAATCACCGAAGATAAATTGATCAACAATACTAAAGTTAAGGCTCATAATTCAGTTGTCCAAAGTGCATCTTGCAAAACCAATTTGGGTAAGCAATAAAAAATTGGGGAAAAACTGCCAAGAATACCTCTCATTCCATTTTATTTGGTTGTGAGAGTTTTGCCTAGCAAATGTGCTTTAACTTCTTAGAATTTACTGCTTTTTGAAGTAAATGCAGAAATTGTCTGGATTGCCCAACTCAATGTTTTATCATCCTTCAAAACCTTCATGTTTCTTAAGACGAAGTAAAGAATGTTTATATATTGTCAAATAGCATTTCTGATCCAGTCTATCAAGGAAACTCTCCGTATGTGTCATAGAGTCAAACATGTATGCAACTACATGCATTGAATATACTTCATACACTTGATACAACTCCATGTGTAATCCTCATTTTATTGTCTAAAATTCTAAATTCTATTTGGAAGAAGCTGTCTTTTTGGTGTTTGCTTTTGTACTACCAGTGTCAGACAAGATCACCATATGCCTGAGCAAATAATCATTTGAGTATTAACTGTAATCATAAATAGTATTTGTTCAATCCCTACTCTGTAGCTGGTACTGTAATTGGCAGATGAGAACAGCAAGAGCAAACAATAGTGAAATGAACCATTTATAAATGCATTGGGTTATTTTATGTTGGTATGTGTGGAGGATTTTTTTCAGATAATTCAGAGGCATTTCTTCATTCAATTTGCAGAGTGAATATAAGACTGGATGCACCACCTGCTATTTTAAAATTATAGTTAAAGATGATAGAGTCAATATATAGCAAATGACATTCCTAATTTTAGAGCTGATAAGCACAAAACTAGAATGTTAAATAATATTATATGTATATACATAATTAATTCAGTATTTATAATGATCCTATGAGATGGAGATTATTACACAATTTTGTTGGACTTATAAAGTTGAAATGCACAGAATCATATTACTTTGATTTTCTTCATTAAAGCAAGAAAGACAAAGGGAAAAGAAATCTTATCAGTACTTAGCCCTCAAACTTAATACTTATTTTTTTGAAGTAGAGATTCATTGAAAGTTTTAGGGAGTGTTCTGAGATATAACCTAATCTTCATGAGTTTAGGATTTCAGAATTGGAAAGCTATCTAAATCCCATGCAGAGAATGATGTCACAGTGCTGTCAAGCTAAGTGGGCAGATACAAAACATATGAAACTTCTGATAAGGAAGATAGGGAGCCACAGACTTTGAATGAGGTCATTTTCAAATTTTCTTTAAGCAAAGTGGTTATGAGTGGTAAGGGACAGTGAGAGCAACAAGTCACAAATCCAAAGAGTTAAAATGAGTACGATACTCATTTTAAATGAGTAAATGTCCAGAGCTCTGTCATGGACTATTTATTGGCTTCAGGAATACACAAATAGTAATTTTTCAAAGAGCTAATTTAGTATGAGAAAAAATAATACCAGGAGAAAGAAAAACATAACTAATATTGATAAAATATTTTCTTTTACTTTATAAACAATTACTTGTCAAAGAATGCATGAAAATAAGCTTCTTAAAGTTAAAAATGACTCATAAAAAGATAAAAAAAACTGATTCAGAAGTTCCTAGTGGGAGATATAATTTATAGAAGGGCCATGGAGAATGGACTGAAAATTACAGTCAGAGATACTCTAGCAAAGATATGTCATTTTTGGCGCAATTTCTGACCACTGAAAAGAAACCAATGAAGTTTTCATCAGTTTTCCCAGTAATCTGTTGAGTAGGAAAAAGAAATGAAGCCAAGCAGTGGTCACCCATTCCTTTAATCCCAGCATCCACAAAGCAGAGTTTAATCCCAGCCTAGCTCCAGAACAGTCAGAACCACAGAGACACCCTGTCTCTGTGGGAAAAAAGAGAATGAATGAATGAAAAAGAGGAAACAACCATAGAACCACATGAATATTAAGAGGCTCATACAAATATTGCATTGGCAGCTGAGAGTTTGACAGTTCATTTTCGTTAATGGAAGGGTAGGCTAGTTCATGGTGCAAGCAATGGAGATAGCTGAAATGTGAAAATGTATTACATCCTTCAACTTGCTCTCCCCTGGTTAGGGGGAGTACCTGAAGGTCAGCAGAAGCTCTGTAAATAGGAAGGCTAGCAGAAATTTTGATATGTGTGGGGCAAGAAGAGCCTTGTCCAGTTTAACCCAATTCAGTAGCAGGTTTTGGTTCACACTTGTAGAGTGTAATATGAGGAAATTTCTATTAGGCATGTTTAAGTACAGAACAAATTAGTTAAAAGTTTCCTGATGTGACCCAATCTTATGTACATAACAAAACTTATGTGCATAACAAAACTCTTTTCAAAACTAAAAACACCCCTCCCATATATTGATCAATTATGAGTCATATTAAGA
Organism: Mus caroli; assembly: GCF_978045245.1. Taxonomy (NCBI): domain Eukaryota; kingdom Metazoa; phylum Chordata; class Mammalia; order Rodentia; family Muridae; genus Mus; species Mus caroli. Next base: position 27,930,006 of record NW_028227265.1, read on the forward strand.
GCCTGGGGTAAGATTTGGTGTGGTCTCAGCACAGAGTTTACCAGAATATTAACCATATCCATGCTAAACTGTCTGAGCAGACACAGGTTAGGCATTTCTTTCTTTGACCAGGCAAACCTTCATGTTTAACATTCCTATTTTCCCCTGGTGCTTATCTGTGAGCACATGGACTTTGTACTCTCTCCATAAAGCTGGCATCTTATAAGTGGAAGAGTTTTGTTGTGGATTCACATCTGAATAAGCAATAAAAATATGTCTTAATTAGACCTTCTATTGCTATGATAAAACATCAGTATCAAAACAAGTTAAGGTGAAAACCTTACAACTTTCCGGTCATATTCTATCACTGGGGGAAATTCATGCAGGAACTGAGGCAGAGGCCACGGAGGAATGTGGCTAATTATTTTGCTCCCAGTGGCTTGCTCAGACTGCTTTCTTATCACACACTTAATAAGAGCCCGGGAGTGGCCATGCTCACAATGAGCTGGTCCTTCCACTTTGATCAGATCAACTATCAAGAACATACTCCACAGACTTGTCTATATACCCATCTTAGTGGAGACATTTACTCAATTAAGATTCCCTCTTTTCAGATATTGCTCTATTTAGGTCAACAAACACAAACCCATATTTAAGAGACTCAAAAATTTAAAAATGCATTTGCAGGTTTCCTCTCTAACCACAAATGAGAAAGAAATAAGCAGAGCATCTGCATAGAACACAAAACTGACTAAAGGACAGTATGGGAACATAATTTCATGTTCTCTATTCTATGTCTCAATCCACTTTTCTCAAATACTTGTAAGCGTGGTTGCTTCTTTATTTATTATCCAACAAGTCATTTTCACAAACAGCTTCTCCAGCAAAAGTAAAGACAATCTTTTTCATGTTTCTCTATCTCTGCTGTGTAATTTTGCTCCTTGTTAATGAAAATTTGTTTATTGTTATTTTTATTTACCAGATTCCAACCTCTGTAGAAGTTTTTGTGTTATCTCTCTAGTTATTGTAAGTACATTAAGTAAATGAATATGTGGCATATAGTAAATGTTCTTTAATTTTTAAGTGCATAAAAAAAGAGTAATTACCTCTAATTGTCTGATTTAACAAACCCTTGTGCCTAACCACAATGTTTGTTATTATACAAATAAAGAGATTCGAATCTTTTCAGGACCCTGCAGACAGTGAATGTAATTAAAAAATAGGGATTTTCTGTGAAGAAGAGTCAAGAAAACACAAAAGATCCTACTAGTGACAATTCTTCAGAACTTGTAAGAAAGTAGGTTTTCAGTTAATTTTGCTTTCAATACTGGGCTCAGTTTTTGTTTTTGTTTTTTTGTTGTTTTTATAAAATATGCATCCTTCATTAAAAACAGTAAGGACTGATATATACAGAATCAAGGAAGTTTATTTTTCTATCATTTATTGTTGTGATTTTAGCATACTTAAATGTTCACAGAGAAGGTTGTGGCAATGGGAGGTAGCATTCATGTTTCTTTCTCTTATTTCGAACTGCTGCCATAGTCAGAACTCACTCTTCAGTTATAAACTCTGAAGAGCATGTCACAGGGGTAACATGAGACCAAAGCTACAGTTGACAGAAGATTCAGTCATCTCACAAACAAGCATGCAAAACAATATAAACAACAAAAATATTTGGAGGAAGATAGTATATGGCCTCTCCAGCAATAATGGAATCTTCTAAAATAACAAAGAGTAAGCTACGTTGCACAGAAAAAAAAATAGATTAGAGAGTTGTTCTCCTCATCTCATGCACAGGGAAACTGTTAATGAGTCTGAAATGAGAGTGAACAAAGACATGGCCCAGTCTAGTTTGAAGGGCCATTAGCCACGGGCTTGGCAGAGGAATGGCAATGAACTCCACACAGAGAAAATACTTTTTTTTTTTTAAAGCATTTATATGGAACTCAGAGGAATTCCAAGTAATTCTCATTCCTTGGAAATATTTTCTGTGAAAAATCTGCAGTTTATCTTCAGAAGGCCTTTCACTATAACTGTAGGGAGTTTGCAGTAGAACAAGAGTTGGCTTGCACATTTTTATTTGATAGGTGTACTAGGGTTCTGAAGTGGTATGGGACAAATAGAATATATATGGTTAGAATGGAAAATGTTCAATGGCTATCTTAAGAGACTGAGAAAGTGTAGCTGCTTATTCCACTGCTGTACCAATCTGATCGTAAGGCCTAAAGAAATTCAGAAGAAGCCATGGTTGGAAGACCAAAGAAGGTAGATTTTGATTGTCATCAGAGGACAGGAGCAGCAGCAGCAGCAGGAGGAGGGGGATGGATAAATGAATTCACCAATAGTAGAAAAACCCAGGAACACAGCAGATAGAATTGTGAATAAACATGGAAAGGTAATCAGGTGGAAGATAAAGCTTTTTCTTCAGAACTTTGTATCCTTGCAGCTACTAGAAGGTGTCACCCACATTCAGAGTGGTTCTTTCAACTTTACTTAAGCTAATTAAGGAAATATTTCACATTAGTGTCAAAAATTAACCCAAGACAGACAATCCTTCTGATGGGTACCAGGAAGTTTGTCACTTGCACGATTCTATATCCTGTCAAACTCTAAATCTCTGCTATCTTGGTATGTAGTGAAGACACTTGTAGTGTTGTGTGTTCTCATGCTAACTATGTTACCCACAAACCTGTTTGCAGCATCCTGAATGTAAAACTAAACAGAGCCTGCCCACAGTTTGTTTTTGACTGGTCAATAAAGGTATTGACAGCCAATGACTGGGCAGGGAGACAAAGGCAGGATTTTAGGATTCCCAGGAAGGGAGTGAGGAAGGAGGAAGAGGGGATTCTGCTATGACAAGGGAATAGCAAACTGACCACACAGGAAAGGTGGAGGAGGAAGAATGGCCCCAGGATTGCTGCTCAGTAGGGTCTAAAGCAGCAAAGATAAAATAAAGATTCAGTAAGTATCAACTCAGGAATATTGGAGTGGAGTGTTAGACATATGGACTGTGAGAGTGGTTTAGCCATTAGCTTTTTTAGGTATTAAAAATATAAGGTTGTATATGCTTGCCTTTCTTTCAGTAATCCAAAACATTGAGGTGGTACCTAGACAAGCGCATGAATACTCCTGGAAGTATAGAGCAGATAATACCACATAATACCACAACAGTCACTTTATGTTAAGTGTCTTCATTAGTCCTTTGATAATTTAATACAACAGATTTTGATTTTAATGCCCCCCAACCAGAACTCTTGTTCTTCCTTCTCTATGTACCTAAGTGTGTGTTATTATTACATTCTTTAATCAGTCAAGGTAATTGTTTGCTTCCCAAATATTCAAGGACACGTAGTCTTAAGTTGTAAGGTTGTAGATATCCCAGGGGTCATGCTTTTAGAGCTGTCTCTCTTTCTCCCAGGAATTATCACTTGCCGATAGTTCCATGGTGTCAACTTGTGTGCCTAACTGCTTTCTCCTTGATGGAATTTTTATTTGGTGTGACCTACCACAGAATTTGTATATGCTTTTACAACCTCTGTGAGTTTATCTGTGTTGATGTCGTGGTGTGCCCAAAGGATACTGTTTCCTTGTAGTCATTCACAACTTCAGGCTCTCATACTTTTCTCTGCCTCTTCTTCCATATGGATCCTTGATTCTTGGGAGACAGTTGCAACATATATGTGTTCCCATTGGCCTGAACATACTGCAGTCTCTTATTCTCTGTACTGAGGCCAGTTGTGGGAACCAATTTTAACCAAGGCTGATTACATGGGATAAAACCCATATCCTGGCACCATTTTCAAGCTAAAAGCCTCTGGCAAGGCAACTTATAGACATTTTTGAAAAACCTACCACTTCAATGCTGATAAATGGATATAGTATCTAATGGACTCCTAATGGCTTATTGTTGTACCATGGAACACTGGTGAACTTTAAAGAAATATAAAGAAGCTATAATAACAAAATTATCTAGTATTGCTCCTATGGACTCAAAGATCTGTATCTTTAGATAAAAAATATCTGAGGAAATGGGCACCAAACCAAGTTGGAGGTTCTCACTTCTAGTTCTGGTAAATTTGGAATGTCAGAAGTAGTTGAAACAGTATAAAAATCCCACTGAAAACCACATCTCACTTATGGAATTTCTCAGAAATGCATAGTTATGTATAATATACTGTTTTTTTAGGTGAGGTCTTCAGGTTCAGAGGATTTCAATAAAGCATAATAAGTGAGAAGGAAATAAATATGCAGACACATTGAGTGGCTATTTCAATAAATACTAAGGTCCTACTAGTACTATTTAACCTGGAAAATTGACTGAAAACCTTTTGGAACATATAAGTGAAATAAGCACAGAAGCAGTTCAGATATTTATCATATGATGACAAATAATTTTAATGACTTGCTTTTAAATATTGTAAAAGAATATGTTGTAGATTGGGCCTTGACTGTTCTCCAGTACCTCATCATTAAAGAATTGGCCCCCAAAGTGCTGTTATTGACAGGCAGTGGATACACAAGAGGTGGGGACTAGTGAAATGTCACCAGGGGAGCTTCCTAGGAGGACACTTGAGTCCTGTGTCCTTCTTGTTCTGACTTGCCTCCTTTTAAAGATGTGAGTGATATTCTGCTCACACATTCTCTTGTAATATGTTGTTCCTGGAAGACTAAAATCTAAAAGACCAACAAAGCACAGCCTAGATCATCTGAAACCATGAGACACATATAGCCCTTCTCTTTTTAAGTTGAATATATATGAATATATATGCTCATAGCACTGGGAAATTGAATAATGTAGAAATCCCTATAGTATTGATATTACTTCTTTAATTAATATGAACATGGTCCTATTTATGCACAGAAATTGCGCTAGATATCAGGAATTTAAATACTTGCATGCTCTATCCTAGAGTCCTTACCCTCAAACCTACTGAAAATTTCCTGTTCTATTATCTACTTTTGTCCCTGTATACCACTGTTTTCTCTCTCCTCTCCCTTCAATTTCTGCCTCCATGAACCCTTACTAATTTTTGGTTTTTCTAAATGGAACACACTAACTGAAGATCCAAAGCAAACAATTAGAAAGGGGAGAAAATAAGTGGTGTTTGGCTTTCTGGATCTGAGTTACCTCATTCATCATGCTTTTCCAGATTCTTCTAGGTAATTGAGAATATCTTATTTTTAACAGTACAATAGCAGTATATTCTGTAAAGATGCCATATTGTCATTTTCCATACCTGAGTAGATGAGCAGCTAGGTTATTTATTTTCTGGCTATTATGAGTAAAACATTAATGCACACACATGAACAAATATGTCTACAGCAGGATAGATAGTCCTTTGGGTATATTGTCAAGAGTGACATGGCCATTTCTTTAAGTGTTTCTTGAACATTCATTATGCATTTTTGAGTATTCTATTTAGCTTTGTACCCAATTTTAATGGGGTTATTTGTTTTTTTGTTTGGCTTTTTTTTTTTTTTGAGTCTAACTTCTTAAGTTCTTCTTTTTTTTTATTTGTAAGGATTCTTTTTTTTTTATTGGGTATTTATTTCATTTACATTTCCAATGCGATCCCAAAAGTCCCCCACACACTTCCCCACCCACTCCCCTACCCACCCACTCCCACTTCTTGGCCTTGGCGTTCCCCTGTACTGAGGCATATAAAGTTGGCACGACCAATGGGCCTCTCTTTCAACTGATGGCCGACTAGGTCATCTTCTGATACATATGCTGCTAGAGACATGAGCTCCAGGGGGGTATTGGTTAGTTCATATTGTTGTTCCACCTACAGGGTTGCAGATCCCTTCAGCTCCTTGGATACATTCTCTAGCTCCTCCATTGGGGTCCCTGTGATACATCCAATAGCTGTGTGTGAGCATCCACTTCTGTGTTTGCCAGGCCCCGGAATACTCTCACAAGAGACAGCCATATCTAGGTCCTTTCAGCAAAATCTTGCTTCTGTATGCAATGGTGTCAGCTTTTGGAAGCTGATTATAGGATGGAAGAGTTAGAGATAGAATTGAAGAAGCTGAAGGGGATTGCAACCCCATAGGGAGAATAATAGAATCAACTAGGCCAGACTTGTCAGAGCTCCCAGAGACTAAGCCACCAACCAAAGAGCATACATGAATGTACATGGCCCCAGCACATATGTAGCAGAGGATTGCCTTGTCTGGCCTCAGTGGGAGAGGATGTACATAATGCTGTGAAACTTAATGCCCCAGGAGAAGGGGATGGTGGTAGGTGTGAGGTGAGGGTTGGTGGGTGAGTGAGTGTGGGTGGGTGTGGGGGGAACTCCCTTTCAGAAGCAATGAGGAAGGGGTAAGGAACTTCTGGAGAGGGGACAGGAAAGGGCCAATATTTGGGATGTAAATAAATAAAATAATAATAATAAAGATGAATGGGGGGCAAAGCATGGCATGACTAGGTTATACAGTAAGCACTGTTTGAGCTTTTGGAGGAATCTTCACACTGATTTCCATAGTGATAGCTCCAGTTGCAATCTCCAGTGAGTAATTGTCCCTCTTTTATTTTTTTTTTTAATCAACTCTAGGTGTTTTTTTTTTTTTCCTTAGCAATTCTGACTGGAGTAAGATGAAATTTCAAAGTAACTAACTTTAATTTACATTACCATGGTGGCGAAGTATGTAGAAAAAATTTTTAACTATTTTCAGACAACTGTGTTTCACTTATTAGACTCTCCTTTCAGTGGCACACCATATTTTCTTTTGGGGTTGTTATATTCTAGATACCAGCTCTCTGTCAGATGCAAATATTATAGAATCCTTTCTCCTATTGTGTAATATATCTCCTTTCTTGGATGATTGTGTCCTTGGCAGAAGTAAATCATTTTAGTATCATGAAGAATTATTCATTGTATAATTTGATATCACACAATCACAGTCTATTTCAGAAAGTAGTTTGTGTCTTTAAATGCAAGAAAGTTAAATTCCTCCTGCTTTTCCCTCTTAGATTTAAGGCAGGTTCAAGTAAAGTGTGACTCCCACCCCAAAATAAGGAATTATTGACCACTAGTGACTTCTAGGACAACACTTAGATTTGTAATTTTACAGACAATAATCCACAGAAAAGTTTCCTCGGGCGAACATTAATTAAAATGTGTTATAAATGTTGCAGCCTCAGAATTTTACCCATCATGCCATCTGCATGAAATGTCCATAGCATCACTTCCTCTTATCCTAGCTCTGAGGCATCAAACACACTGTCAATGATAGAGAGATAACAGGTTGTTGGAAGTGCAATACAAGGGTGAATCTGTCAGTCAGTAGAAAATCATGTGACAGAGCTAACAAGTGTGTGATTGAGCAGAAAACATGAGCAATGATTATACATCAGTGTGAATTCTGAGGCTTATGAGACAGCAGATGTAGATAAATCTGATTTTTATCACCTGTGACATTTTCACATCATGAAATGTGCCTTTCTGAAATATGTAACATTGTTCCGGACTTGCAATCACACTGTGGCTGGCTTTCAGACAAGTTTTGTTTACCAAGTTCTTTCAAAATCAGAAAACCACTCAATGTCAGTAGCCTACAGAGTGTTAGCATTTTAGATTTTCATTTTGTATCAGATTCCTTAATTATACTTAAGATGTTGAGAGAGAAGTAAACATCTACTTAATTTATTTTCATCCTTTTTTTAAAATTTCTCTTTCCATAACTTTTCTCTTTCCCTTTGCCATTCTTTTTAGATTTTTATTGAATACATTTTTCTTTTAAATAATACATACTGACCAGAGGTCTGCCCCCCTATTCCTCCCAGCTCCCCTGACCTCCTTGGGTAAATACAAGCTATATTTACTCTCAATACTCTAATTTGGCTATAAGTAGAAAGTTAGCTGGCCGATTATTTTGTATAATATTCAGAAACTTAGAAGATAATATTTAGAGATGGCAGAAGTTATCAAAATATTATAAAAATAGTCACAATGATGGCAGGCTCGGGGACATACACGAAAGCCATGCATCTGTGAAGAATTAACTGGAAGGTTACTCATATTTTTCTAGAAGAGATTATCTACCAGGGCTCCTTAGGAAGCATGGATAGGAAAAGCTCTAGGAAAAAATATTGTTAATTAACATAGGAGCAAAATGGATATTTTGCGATAATTCAAGAGATCATTGAAAGAACAATCAAGTCAGTAACTGTTTAAAAATGCATTTGGTCTTAGATTTTTAAGGAGTAAGAAACATTTTGGTTGGTTGGGATTTTCTGGGATGATCTCCCTCTCCTCTGTGGCAAGAGAGATGTTTTCTTAGTATTAAGGACAATGTTTGATTTTTTTTACCAGAAGTCATACAGTTAAGTAATGCCTTACCAAAATCATAGAGAAAAAAGTGTGTGTGGGGTGGGGGTGGGGTGGCTAGGGGTGTTGCTGAACTCCATTGGAGACACTATGGAAAGTCGGAATGTAATCATTCTGGAAACCCTTCATTGGTTAACTTCAGCATCCACTGGGGAAATGCTGCCTAAGGCACAACTTTATTATAGCTGAGCGGAATCATTGAAAATGATAAGGTTCTTGAGTCAACAAAAATTAATAAGCGTTTTATGAATGCAGAGGCTTTAGGAAAATTTTATGTAGAGATTTTATATAAACCCTTAAAATTTTAACTTCATTCCTAGCAGTTAGAGATAAAAATCGCTTTGAATGATTTCCGTTCATCTGATGCATTTCAGAGGTCTGTTTTAAGCAAAACCAACTCTGGAAAAAATATGAGAAAAATGTGGTATAGGCAAATGGTAATTGGATGAAAGAATTCACTTTCTATGTAAAGTGGGGGAGAGGCAGCATTCTTGATATGCTACAAGAGCAAAGTGCACAGCAGATATGGGGCTATCGGAGTAGCAGTGTTGTTTGTCGGAAGAGGGGCTAGTTGGCATCAATTCCCTTTGGTTAGAGTGACTTATTGTGGAAATTCATCCATGCAAATGAGATAATTTGTAACTGGTCCATGTTTACTTTAGGTAGAAGTTTTGTTTAGAAGGCAACGACTCTGTGTGCTCATGTCTGTGTTAATTGTGATATCTGTTCTCAGTAATGCCATTTTGTCCATCATGCCCATAAAGCAACCTGTGTGTCCCATTGCAGAAACATTTCTGTATTAGATGCGTATTACAAAGGTGCCTGATACAGACCTAACTCTCTTCTTAATCTCTCAGTTATGGCATGTTCTCTATCAGAATCAGTTAGTAAGAGGGGTCTACTCAGGGGGAAGAACTGTATGGAATACTCAACAGTCTGAAAGAAAGCCATCATTGGAGAAAAGGTTTGTGCAAGGATGCAATGTACCAAGAGACCTAGTATTTGGTTCTGACTTTGTTACTACATAAGATGGGTCATGCAGTACCCACACAGCATGTATTTTGTGACAGGGACTCCCTCTATAGTTCAGGCTGGTTTGTGACTAACTGTGTAGCCCAGGCTCTTTTCTCTTTTTTACACTGCCCATAGTTGAGCACATAGATCCTTTGTTAGCCCTCATCCTGACTTTATATCTCATATTTTCTTTGCAAGACCAAGTGAAAAAGTAAAATAAAATTTGAAAATAATTCATAGCAGATGGCAAAAAATAGTATTTAAGATACTGTAAATAAAATAAAATATAAAATTAATTAAGTCTGTAAATTAAAATAAAATATAAAATTAATAGATTAAATATTTACTTTAGGAACACCTAATATTTAAGAAAATATTTTGACATTACAATGCTACAACTACTATTTTCCCTTTGGCTAAAATTGCTTACAATTTTTTCCTTCTTGTCATTAAAAAATAGAAATAAATACATATATCTTTATAAAAGACCATGCCTGATAAGTACATAACACTAGTTTAGTCTTAATATATGTAAATTATATGCATATAAAACATGTAGCATATGCCCTGAGCTGTCTTTTGCTCCTCAACTGAATCATGTCACTTGGTTTTCAATCTGATATGACCAAATGCATATTACTTACATTTACCATAGTGGAAATGAAGACGTGAAATCAAAGGGAAACACCTAAGGCAGTACAGAGTAAACATAATGGGGCTGAAAATGCATCAACAAATGGGTCACAGTAGCAACCTTCCAACCCTGACAAAATGAAAATGCTACAACAAGCAACAAACAAGCAAAACAGAACAAAAGTTAATGTTCAAAAGCTGCCAGTCCTCTACATCCCTCATGTCCTAGAGTGCATCTCCAAGTCACAGACCTAAAGTAGAAAGCTTTATGAATGCTTAATTAATGATGCCTGTGATAAGACGGCATGAAGAAGGCCATGAGAAACTGTAGAGAGAGCCCATTGCTATCCACATATCCCTCTCTTTTGTTTTAGTGTCTTGAAATGCCTTATTTTCTTGTTTCTTCACTAGCAGTGCATATTCTCCCTGGAGCCAGTGTGGTTAAAGACTGCTGTCCACTTTCAGGGACTTCTGTTTAAGATCATTGCCATCTGGAAATATTTGGCACAACTTCTCCCAGACATAGGTTGAAAGCTGTTCCCTAAGAAGTAGATTTTGTGATTTCCACCTCATCTCCTTAAACATAGTATATTTTCAAAGAAAAGTATGCTATACTGTCTTCTGGTTACTTTATATGACTGAAATGTTCATACATAAATGTTAAAAACAAAACCAGAATTTTAAATTCTCTCCAATTTCACGTACTTTACCTTCTGAAGGCTCTGAAGAGCCACAAAACAGCCAGCACATGCCCACTGCCACTCCAAATGGAAGTCAAATCTTCAAAGCATACCCAATATTTAAACTCTGGCAGAAATGCTAAACTAATTATCTTCGGAAGTAGGATTGTGCATGTTTATTTTGTGATTTAATAAAAAGCTGACATAGCGGCCATTAGCTTCCCAGAGTCTGCTCCGTTTAATATGCAAAACACATAGAAATTAACATAGTAATTATGTTAGAACTAACAGGATACAAACATTTTAAATGGATTTAACACATTAAATAATTCCATGTCTTATGTGGCCCTGGTGTCTTTCACAGATGGTCACAACATTTGCTAATTTGTTCTACAGGTAGTGCAAATTAATGTGATTTTCTTTGACTCATTCTTTTTTTAATGTGAACAGATAGCTTTATTTTTGACTTAAATTTATTGTTATTCTGCTCAATGTATGTTTGGTTTCCTTAGTAAAGAAGTATTATATCCTATTGAAAATATTGGCTCTCTTTGCATCCAACATTGATGTTGGGGCAAGAGAAAGTTAATGAAAATATATATGTTTAATGTAGAGTAGTGGACAAATGTGAATAACATTCACACTATTCAACCAGAAAACATTACTGGAAAATGACTTGAAAGATAGCTTTGTGGATAAGAGCATGTATTGTGTTTGCAGAAGATCCCTGGTTGATTCCCAGCAAACACAGGACAGCTCATGGCTGCCCATAACTCCAGTCCACTGGTGAACATGTTACATAGACATCCAGTGAGTAAAGCACTCATATACAAAAAATAAGTAAGTCTAAGAAATCATTCCTTTCTATAGTATTTTTAGCATTTTTAACATACTTATTATTTACAACTATCCATTTTCCTGGTGAGGGCCCTAGAATAATTTATGCCCACTATAGTTTTAATGTCCCTATTATTTGTGCAAACTATTTAAATAAGGCAAGGGAAATAGATGTCTTTTTCTCTCAAACTTTCAACTATGCAGTATGAACAATATTTTGTATTGTTTCAAGAAAATAAATATAATCATCACAAGTTAAGTACTTAATATTACTATGTGTTTAATTTGTGTATTATTATCAATTAAAGGCTTACATGTAGTTTAGGCTGGCTTGAAACTTGATTCTTTTTCATGACCCTCCACAGAGCTGGAGACAAGAACTAGTGTAGTTAGATGCAGTAATGGTTCCTCAAACATAGGACAACAGTTTCTTTGAGGAATATGTGAGTTTAAATATAAAAAGAATGTTTAAGAGGTTAAATTAACCTGATTGTCTCACTACAGAAAATACTAAAGTACTCAATGAATATTATTGTCATGGTTAAACTGAATAAATTAGGAATCAGACCAAAGGGATTGCATTGGTTAGACATAATAGAATTCAATCATTAGGTGACCATAGTGGCATGGATGTAGTGTGACTTTAAAATGATTCATTCATTATCATGAAAATGAAATGGAAACTATCAACGTGTTTTGCTTATATGCAGAACATGTCAAGGGTTACTCTTTTGTTAACAGGTTAAAAATAAGAATGATCCTTTATTTTTTTTCCTTTATTTCATTTTTTTCTACATTTTTCTCTTAACTTTAAATGAATGTGTAATAAGTGGCACACACTTTTTAGTGTCAAAATTAGCTCCCGAATTCGTCATAAAATCCACTCAACAGATTCAACAGGTGAAAACCATGTTTGGTACTAGAAACCTAGCCAGCTCTCTGCAACTAATGAGATCATGGACTTTAGAAAAAAATCGACTACTACAATTTTGCTAGATCAGCATAATTCCTTTCTAAATTCTTTTTTTAAAATTTATTTACATTTTATTAGATAATTTCTTTATATGCATTTCAAATGCTATCCCGAAAGTTCCCTATAACCTCCCTCAGACCTGCTCCCCTACCCACCTACTCCCACTTCTTGGCCCTGGCATTCCCATGTACTGAGGCATATAAAGTTTGCAATACCAAGGGGCCACTCTTCCCAGTGATGGCAGACTAGGTCATCTTCTGCTACATATGCAGCTAGGGATATGAGTTCTGGGGGTACTTGTTAGTTCATATTGTTGTTCCACCTATAGGGTTGCAGACCTCTTCAGTTCCTTGGGTGCTTTCTCTAGCTCCTCCATTGGTGGCCCTGTGTTCCATCCAATAGGTGACTGTGAGCATCCACTTCTGTATTTGCCAGGTACTGGCATAGCCTCCTATGAGACAGCTATAACAGGGTTCCTTCAGCAAAATCTTTCTAGCATATGCAGTAGTGTCTGGGTTTGGTGGCTGATTAAGGGATGGATCCCCAGGAGGGGTAGTCTTTGGATAGTCTATCCTTTCGTCTTAGCTCCAAACTTTGTCTCTGTAAATCCTTTCATGGGTATTTTGTTTGCTATTCTAAGGAGGAATGAAGTATTCACACATTGGTCTTCCCTCTTCTTGATTTTCTTGGGTTTTGCAAATTGTATCTTGTGTGTTTTATGTTTCTGGGCTAATATCCACTTACCAGTGAGTGCATATCTAATGACTTCTTTTGTGATTGGGTTACCTCACTAAGGATGATATCCTCCAGATACATCCATTTGTCCAAGAATATCATAAATCCATTGTTTTTAATAGCTGAGTAGTGCCCCATTGTGTAAATGTATCACATTTTCTGTATCCATTCTTCTGTTGAGGGACATCTGGGTTCTTTCCAGCTTCTGGCTATTATAAATAAGGCTGCTATGAGCATAGTGGAGCATGTGTTCTTATTAACAGTTGGAACTTCTTCTGGGTATATGCCCAGGAAAGGTATTTCTGGATCTTCAGGTAGTATTATGTCCAATTTTCTGAGGAACTGCCAGACTGACTTCCACAGTGGTTGTACAAGCTTGCAATCCCACCAGCAATGGAGGAGTGTTCCTATTTCTCCACATCATCGCCACCATCTGCTGTCACCTGAATTTTTTATCTTAGCCATTCTGACTGGTGTGAGGTGGAATATCAGGGTTGTTTAGATTTGTATTTCCCTGATGATTAAGTATGTTGAACATTTTTTCAGGTGCTTCTCAGCCATTTGGTATTCCTCAGTTGAGAATTCTTTGTTTAGCTCTGAACCCCATAGAAAGGGAAATTTGCAAATTCATCTGGAAAAATAAAAAACCTAGGATAGCAAAAACTATTCTCAACCAAAGAACCTCTGGTGGAATCACCATGCCTGACATTAAGCTGTACTACAGAGCAATTGTGATAAAAACTGCATGGTACTAGTACAATGACAGACAGGTTGATCAATGGAATAGAATTGAAGACACAGAAATGAATCCACACAGCTATGGTCACTTAATCTTTGACAAGGGAGCTAAAACCATCCAGTGGAAAAAAAGACAGAATTTTCAACAAATGGTGCTGGTACAACTGGTGGTTATCATGTAGAAGAATGTGATTTGATCCATACTTATCTTCTTGTACAAAGTTCAAGTATAAGTGGATCAAAGACCTCCACATAAGACCAGAGACAGTGAAATTAATAGAGGAAAAGATATGAGCAGAGGGGAAAAATTCCTAAACAGAAGAAGCTTGCGCTGTAAGATCAAGAATTGACAAATGGGACCTCATAAAATTGCAAAGCTTCTGTAAGGCAAAAGACACTGTCAATAAGACAAAAATGCCACCAACAGATTGGGAAAGGATTTTTACCAATCCTAAATCTGATAGGGGACTAATATCCAATATATACAAAGAGCTTAAGAAGCTGTACTCCAGAAATCATTTCTACATTCTTATACTCATCTTTAAACTGGCAGATGCATGTAGTTACTTCTGTTCAAAGAAGCTCCCCTCTAGAGCAAATGGAGACCTTCCCAGAAAACCATAACTGAACACAATGTAGAGATCAAGAGATCAAGGCAAGCCTTTCCCCGCAGGAAACATCTATGTCGAAGCTCCAGGGATCATTGTGGAATGATTACAAGAGCCAGAGTTCCAGGAATTTTCCTGTGAAATTGTCTTTTCTAGGAATGGCTGCAGAAATAATACAGGAGCAATCATCATATCAATGGACACATTAACATGGAAGAAGGAATATTTTGAAGATTTTTAACAAAGAACTACTCATCATCTTTTTGTTAGAAAAACTTTCTCAAATTAAACCAAATAACCAATTCTTCTTTGTGAAAGTACCACACTTTAAAAAAACCTCCAGAAAGATTGACACACCTAGATCATTACTGTCTTGCAAACCATAGAAAATTTTAGGTAATGTTATCTCATTCATGTTTGCATTGTCAATGATTGAAAGAGAGAACTGGAGAAATGATATATCCCCTTTGAATTACTCTAAATTATGGTAAGGGTATATAAACAAAGATGAGAAGAGAATGAATACCCCAGTTTAGATTGATGGATTTTTTGCTAAGTCAAATTTGGTCTTCAGAGGTTACTTAGCAAATTCAAGAGAACATTTTTGTTTGTTTGTTTAAAATAGTAAATGGATCATCGATTGAGAAGAATCATGGGAATAATTGCTAAACAACCTCAGATACATAGGAACACACCCACCAAAGAATTATCCAAACAACCAATTAAAAAATTGTTAGTAGTCAGAGTGTTGAGCTCTAAAATTATTGATTTGCAAAAACCCCTGGGTCTGAAGATCAAGTTAAATGATGCCTTGTGGGAGCAATGACTCAAATGTGATGGTGGGACACTGCAGATGCAATAAATGCCCTTGTTCTGTCACAAATAATTCACAAAAGACAGGATAGGGAGAAACATAGGGAATAAGAAAAAACAGGGATGACCCAAGAGGTTTCCTACTAATCACTCAATCATAACATACGCCCCTTTTACACACTCTGCTACATGATGCTGCACTATAAGAGATGGAATAGTGTAACGAAAATTTTAGAGTAAAACCCTGGACTGTAGCATCATTAATATACTAGGCTTTCAAAACCATCTCTAGAATGTCCATTAAAGAGTAAAATAATAGTAAAAACCAAGTTTAACCAATACAGCCATATTTGGAGAAGAAAGAAGTAAAGAAATGTAATGATTTTAAGTCCAACTTTCAGGTAGTAAAATAAAATTTAGATTTAAATACAGGAACAGTTGCCACAGAGGGAGTAAGAGGTGTCTATGATTGAGAATTTCTCAAAAGCTTTCAAGGAGAGTAACTTAAGATAATGTATTCTACAGCACCTAAATTTATTGAATAACAACAAATAAACAGGCATGGTATGTTTTGCCAAGTAAAACATGCTTTTTCCTGATAGTTCTTGTCAAAGAAAACACAGGTTAGCTCGAGGGCTATGCAGGAAAAACAACAAATGACTTTACAACTCATGGAATGTGGCCCATAAGTTATATGGCTGATATGTGGCACAGCCCTGAGGGCTACTTGTCTCGAAAACTTTATGCTATTTTGGAATTCTACTGTGGTTGTGGTCCTTATATCCCTCTTAATCTAAGAATTAAATGAAAGCTTTAAGGGGGATTCCAGTCCCTCACTGAGCAGTATATTTACACTCACAAGAATAATTCTCAATCTCTTTCAGGCACTACTATTGGAGCAGATTAATGATTCAATAGCTGCTCTAGAGAATTTAGAGACATGGTTTGTCAGCAATGACTGCCACACTTAAAAACATTTTGAAAAATGGAATTGTTAGTGAAGCTAGGTTGAGATGCTTTTACTACTGGCTGTGACATAGAAAATCTTAGGAAACAACTTGAAACTCAGAAAGGCACACTCATTAGTTTCGCTAGGAACCACTTATGGTCAGGGAACAAGAACAATGGCAGCAATGGCTGATGTGACTCTCACTGAAGCTGGACTGGTTGATTTCTTATACCCATTTTTGCCCACAACTTCCTGAAATGAAAAATTAAGAATTACTCATAAGTAGATGAGCATTCTGAGACCTTACGGTAGACATGACTGATTTTTATTTAAAAGTTTAGATTTATGATTTTTTAAGATTCTTACAAGATTTCCTTTAATAATAATAAAATAAGGATTCCTTTCTTTTTAACCTCAAATTGTTGCCTGCCAGTAAGAGAAACAGATTGAGCAAAACTACCCTGCTTGCTTATACTTTGATAATCTATAACAGTTGCTTACTTACAAATGTCTGTGGGTTTTTTGAAATAATTTGTTTTCTTTATCTGCACTATGATGTAATGTTCTTTCTTTTTTTTTTTAATTTCTTTTAAAGTATTGAGGAAAACAGTGTTTTTTTTTTCACAGTCATTCACTGGAAAAAAACTAAAATATAATCACTTTATAATTGTATACTGCTGGAAAATTTCCTCAGATATGTAAGCTACGGAAGAAAGAATAAAGTAAAATGGCTGAATCATTCTTCTCTCATCTATCACCTACATGTATATGGGTAAGGTTTGTGTGGATGGGGGTTGGACCATTGGTCCTGTCCATCAACTATGTGTATGTGTGTATATGTGTAAAGTTTGTGTGAGTGGTGGGTTGGAACATCATTCTTTCCATCCATCACCTCTGTATATGTATGTGCATGTGTAAGGTTTGTTTCATCTACTCAATGTGTGTGTGTGTGTGTGTGTGTGTGTGTGTGTGTGTGATTTGTGTCTCTTTCCTTTTCTTTCTCACTGATCCCAAAAGTTAAAGGTGTTTATAGGGTTTGTTTGTTTGTTTGTTTTTGCTAGTCACAAGGAGTGCCAGCCTCAGTAATTTAGACATAGTTCCCTCAGAAAAAAATATCTGCTGAGTAACTTCTCCAATCACGGACTGACTTTGGTCAGTAGGTATCTGCATCCACCCCTGTCAGTCACTCGAAGAACGGACCTTCAATGATTTCCTGCCTCAGTTTATCCACCACATAGATGCCAAAGCAATTCATTGGCAGATTACTTATTTGATTCTTCTAATGTTGTTTCAAAATTACACATTATACATAATGTAATAAATCCCTGTGGCATTTATTGGACATGTTTTGGTCTGTGTGTTACTTATGAAGGGTTAAAAATAGTTACATTGGAATTCAAAAAGCTTCAGAGATATTGGAAATAGAATATGTAGCCATGAATGTTTGCCAAGGATGTCTTTCTGGAAGTAAGATGGCAGAACTAGGCTGTAGAACTAGAAAAAAATCTTGTTACTTCTGCTGCCACAGAATCAGGATGCAGGGGCAGAGTTGAACGTCGGAGGTGAAGAGCTGGGCTTTGGAAGCTGTTAGGTATGAAGATAAACATTGGGCCTAAATGAACTAATAGGATGATTCCTGGATGCCAGCTCTATCAGACAAATGGGCAGACTGGCATATTGCATTTTGAGTAAATCACATCCAAGTTAAAGCCCCTGGGAGAGTTGCTAGTTCTGTGACTAACGTTTGCATAAACATACTCATTTGATGGGCAGATGAGAAATGAGTGGAGACATTGCCTTCACAGTGTTGGAGCCTCCCTTTGATGGGAGTGACTTTAAGGACTATTGTGCTCTCCTGACAGTATGCCTGATAAGATCTCCTACCTAGTTTTTCTAATACATTTTAATGCACCCATGTCTTTCTATAATCCAACTTATTTGGATAAATTTATTGGGTTCTACTCTTCCTAAGTTTTAGGAATATGTTCTGCCAGACTTGCCTCATAGGCAGTGTTGAATAAATATTTCCATTAACATGTCCACCAAAATGAAGACTCATTTTCCATCCTCAAAACTGAGTTGAAGGATCTTGTAAAATGACGTCTGTGTAGACAAGGCCATCTAAAAACCACTGTCTTATATAATATGAAGTAATCAGAACTCCACAGCAGCACTTTTTGAGTTACATTCTCATTGTTCATGATCTCAGTTCTGTTAGGTAAAGAGTCTGAAGACAGCCTTATCATTGTTAACACCTGAAAGATCATCCTGGTTCTCAGAAGATGAATACTTCAGTCCAGTGAATAGACCTCTCACCTCATGAATAATTGCCCTCTTGTGGTCTGTCTGTGATATTCAGGAAATCAAGATGATTCACATGCCTAACTTAGGACTCAATGACTTTTAGAAAAAGTAGTTTGTAAGTGCATTTTTAAAATATTTATGATGTAACTGGCTCTTTGGACAGAGACCAGATACTTGATAATGTTAACAATTTATTATATAATGTATAGTAATGATACAGTAAATGTTTAAAAATATATAAGCCCTAGTATTTTAGAGATGATGCTGAAATATTTAAGAATAAAATGATATGTCTGGGAAATACAGCAAAATGAGCCAAAACTGGAGGTAATACATTGAGTGCCAACACAAAGAAACAATAGTCAATAGATTGACATTTATTAATGACCAGTTATGATTATCTAGGGAAAGTATTAAAAGACAGGATTTTTGAAATGCTTGCAACATCTTTCAAATGGGCAATAAGTATTAGCTGATACTTTAGTTACATCTAAAGTGATAAAAACTCAAACAGTAAGTCATCTTATAGTTTATTAGCTCATTGTTTTCATTTCGATTGATTTACTGCAGAAAAAATTTCTGCTTTTAAATCAAATTTATTTGATTTGAATTTATTCTTTGCTATTGGTAATTGACATTGAAAGCTGTTGTATAACTCTCTATTATTATCCATATTTTATAAATTTTATAATGTGTACCTATAGTATTTAATATCAGTATACTAGAAATTTTACATAAAAATTTATTAATATAATACTTGGCAAAGAATAGGTATTTGAGTAAGTTGATCTACTTCGTGCACAGCATGACCCACATGTATATAGACTAGTCTTGCCTGCTGTTCATACATTATTCTTGGTTTCATAGGTAGCCATGCAAAGCAAATAAGTATAACTATGATAATGGAGTTATTAACATTGCCAAGTGGGAAGTGAGAAATCCTGGGAACTTCACTTGGGATTGCAGTCATTACAGCAGCATCCGACTCTCATGCTGTGATCTTATAGAAGGATAGGCTGGGATAAAGAGGAGGCAGAAGGTTAACTGAAGTAACAGCTTTTCATGATGGATCAGGATTTTCTGTGATGTAGCTATTTTTGAGTCACTCACAATTCTGTGAGTAGTCCTCCATGTATGTTCTTCTAAGTAAACCCACCAAAGTCAATGGTTCACCAATGTGGTTTTGGATAGAATTTTTTCTTGGATGTGTCCTTGGAATCTTATCTGAAGGGACACTTGTTCACATCTCTGTAAGTAAACAAATGGAAACACACATGAATAACTGCTACTGTTAAGAATACAAACGTTCCAACAGGAAAGAATTAAGAAACATGCTTTTGCAACATGTTCTTTATTCCTCTAGAGTGGATTTTCTTCCATATTATGTATCAAAATATGTTTTAGATAGTAAAAATTAGATATGAATGATAATTAAAATTTCAAAAATGTTTAGTTCAATAGAACTTCCTTTCCCAAGTCTGAATTTACATTCTAACTTATTCAGTGATTTGGTTTGACCTGGTAAAGTTGAATGCTTATGACTTGTTCAGACCTTAAAATCCCTGAACTGTATTCAGAGTGACTAATTATTGATTTTGTGTAAGGGCTATTTAATTAAGTAGATACCAGGAAGAGATAATGTTTCTGTATAGAAAGAAATGGCTGGAGGTGATTTTTAAATCTAGTTTCCTAGTGGGATCTTGATAATATGATTGCTGATTTGTATTTCATTTTATAGGACTCTGCCTGTCTGCTCACCTGCCCTCTTTTCTGATATATTTAGACCAGTTAGGATGATGACTGTTTATCTAAGAAGCCTGAAAATACTGGAAAGGTTGAATTGACATATATACAAATAAAAGTTAATTATTGATGATTAATAATTCATTGGGAAAGGTCAAAATAAGAGAGTAACCATGTTTTAATTTTTGAATCTTGTTTGAGCAGTTAAAATAAACGAGCCTGATCGTTAATCTTTTGGCACATCATTTCATATTCAATTGGACACAGTTCATGATGCAAATACTCAAAAACATGCTTTGATAACAAACATTAAAGTTTTTTACACTGATAATGGAATATCTGCAAAGTTTTCAGTGTTCTTATGGCATCTGAAAGTGTTATGATGCATAAACACAATGAAGAGATCACCCTACATCACGGATAGCCAATTGAACATAGGTAGTAGAGAGAGTGTAGTGGATAGGAAATAGGGAAAACAGGTCAGTAACACAAAAGAACATTCTAAAGTTGAAATGCAAAACATATAAGAACAAAACTGCCAGAAAAATTAATATCTTTGTCAAGATAAAGTGGTGATTAAGAGTTAATTACAAGGATTCTGTTCATATAACAAAACAAGAGGCAAAAGGCAAAATTTTTTATATACTTCTTAGGCTTTTTTTCCAATCCAATCCTAGGGAACATGAGAGAAGACAAACAGTAAAACTTTGAGGCCAGACTAGGTTATCTTGTGGTTGTCAACTAGCCTGGACTACAGATTAATAATTTATTTCAAAAGGAACAAAATAGATATATGAAGCACCTTTCCTATATTATCATTTTTCCAAGTTATTGATTAAGAATACACTGACTTTTCATGGTCTTTTTTTTTTTTTTAGCTATAGATTATGATCTACATTACAAAGAGAATCCAGAAACAACGAAGAAGGCTCAATGGTTTATACCATGCATCTTTTCTTCCTGGAAAGATACTGTGACTATTAAGTCTGATTAGCTGATTGGCTTCTCATTTGGTTAGAAATTCAATGATGTAGAGACAAGGAAATGTTGCAAGTCCATAGACAAATTATGGTGTGCCATATTTAGCCTTCCTAATAGCCATTTATTGACCTCCTCTGTATGTAATCTAACATCCCTGTGACTGAGCAATAAATAATTTGGATTTATTGAACTGACTTCTAGTTTCTAACACTGTAAAATCTAAGAATAAACAATCGGACAGTATTTAAAGCTTGTCACAGAATTTTTTTTCTTCTGTGCTGTAAACTAACCACCTGACATTCCAACCAACAGTTTTGAAAAGCATGTTGATATATGGTTGTCTTTTCTCTGTTTCTATAAAACTTTGCAGAAACTGCTGTTGCTTTGTAACATGAAATTTGAGGTACACAAATCTCTGTTCATAGGCTATGTTATAACTAGCTCCAGAATTAAGTTATCTCTCATCTCACTGTGAAGTGTGAGCTGCGTTTCTTTAGTAACAGTGAGCAAATTGCTTATGGGTGAGCTTGAAGATCTAAGTTCAAATCCACACAGTTCTTGTAAGGCTGGACACAGAAGTACATATCTATAATCAAAGCATTCCTACTGGGAGATGAGGGGTGTTAGCAGGAAAATACATATAAGCACGCAGGCCAGCTAGCAAGGCTGTACACAGTTGTTGCAGCAAGCCAACAATAGAACACTGTGCCCCTCAAAATGTAGAAAGGGAGGAGAAAGAGTCAACTTGTTCAATAGTTTCTGCATGTGTTCCATGACATTCACATATCCACATTCAAACAAATCATTATTCACACATACACATACCTTCAAACATAATTAAGTAAGTAAAAAAATAAATATATACAAGAGGAGGGAAGAAGACCTTAGTATTTTAAAATTGTAGTATAGAATCTTAAGACACTTTTGATACTTGCAGTCATTATTATTACTACTATTATTATTTTAATCTTCTATCTGAGTCACATGGAAGTAGAGGTACTAAACCACCCATTTCTTTACAGAAGAGTTTATTAGGGAGAATTAGCTAGCATATATTATTTTGTGCTATTCAGGTTTTTAAGTTATTTTCTTAATTGTTACTTTAGATATATGTCAGGCAAATCACTTTTATATTTTGCAGCTCAGTTAATTTCAGTATATTTAAAGCATACAGTCTGGATGACTGCATACAGCACACCATCTATTAGTCCATACTAATCTCCTTTTCTTACCTAATGATCATGAATCTTATGGTTGATAGAATTGAATGTTCTACATATTTCAAGCTGGAATCATAAAATATGTGATATAGTGTGGTTTGCCTTTGATGTTATACAATGTTTTCCTGACCCATATCAATAAGCCAGTACTTCATCTCCTCCCTAGACCTGATGCACAGTGTTTTATGTAGTATTTACTTATTCGTTTTTCAATGTGTAAACACATAAGTTGCCTTCACTTTGGGCTGTTATAAATATTGCCATGAACATTCATGAACCTGATTTGTGTGGACAAATAATCACGTTTCTGATGTTTACCAGAAGACAGAAATTTGCTGAATAACATGTTAATTTATCCTTAATGGTTGTAGAGTTGTCAGACTATGTATTTTTTTCTTCTTTTTTTTATTACGTATTTTCCTCAATTACATTTCCAATGCTCTCCCAAAAGTCACCCATACCCCCCCCCCCACTTCCCTACACACCCATTCCCATTTTTGGCCTTGGCGTTCCCCTGTACTGGGGCATATAAAGTTTTTTTTTTAATTTCTAATATTTTTATTACATATTTTCCTCAATTACATTTCCAATGTTATCCCAAAAGTCCCCCATAGCGCCCCCCACTTCCCTACCCACCCATTCCCATTCTTTTGGCCCTGGCATTCCCCTATATTGGGGCATATAAAGTTTGCAAGTCCAATGGGCCTCTCTTTCCATTGATGGCTGACTAGACCATCTTTCCATACATATGCAGCTAGAGACAAGAGCTCCGGGGTTCTATTTAGTACATCATGTTGTTCCAACAATAGGGTTGCAGATCCCTTTAGCTCCTTGGGTACTTTCTCTAGCTTCTCCATTGGGAGCCCTGTGATACATCCAATAGCTGACTGTGAACATCCACTCCTGTGTTTGCTAGGCCCCAGCATCGTCTCACAAGAGACAGCTATATTTGGGTCCTTTCAGCAAAATCTTGCTAGTGTATGCAATGGTGTCAGCGTTTAGAAGCTGCTTATGGGATGGATCCCTGGATACGGCAGACTCTAAATGGTCCATCCTTTCATCACAGCTACGAACTTTGTCTCTGTAACTCCTTCCCTGGGTGTTTTGTTCCCAATTCTAAGAAGGGGCACAGTGTCCACACTTTGGTCTTCATTCTTCTTGAGTTTCATGCGTTTAGCAAATTGTATCTCATATCTTGGGTATCCTAAGTTTTGGGCTAATATCCACTTATCAGTGAATACATATTGTGTGAGTTCTTTTGTGATTGTGTTACTTCACTCAAGATGATGCCCTCCAGGTCCATCCATTTGGCTAGGAATTTCATAAATTCATTCTTTTTAATAGCTGAGTAGTACTCCATTGTGTAAATGTACCATAATTTCTGTATCCATTCCTCTGTTGAGGGACATCTGGGTTCTTTCCAGCTTCTGGCTATTATAAATAGGGCTGCTATGAACATAGTGGAGCATGTGTCCTTTTTACCGGTTGGGACATCTTCTGGATATATGCCCAAGAGAGGTATTGCTGGATCCTCTGGTAGTACTATGTCCAATTTTCTGAGGAACCGCCAAACTGATTTCCAGAGTGGTTGTACAAGCTTGCAATCCCACCAACAATGGAGGAGTGTTCCTCTTTCTCCACATCCTCGCCAGAATCTGCTGTCACCTGAATTTTTGATCTTAGCCATTCTGACTGGTGTGAGGTGGAATCTCAAGGTTGTTTTGATTTGCATTTCCCTGATGATTAAGGATGTTGAACATTTTTTCAGGTGCTTCTCTGCCATTCGGTATTCCTCAGGTGAGAATTCTTTGTTCAGTTCTGAGCCCCATTTTTTAATGGGGTTATTTGACTTTCTGGAGTCCACCTTCTTGAGTTCTTTATATATATTGGATATTAGTCCCTTATCTGATTTAGGATAGGTGAAGATCCTTTCCCAATATGTTGGTGTTTTTTTTGTCTTATTGATGGTGTCTTTAGCCTTGCAGAAGCTTTGCAGTTTCATGAGGTCCCACTTGTCAATTCTCGATCTTACAGCACAAGCCATTACTGTTCTATTCAGGAATTTTTCCCCTGTGCCCATATTTTCAAGGTTTTTCCCCACTTTCTCCTCTATAAGTTTCAGTGTCTCTGGTTTTATGTGTAGTTCCTTGATCCACTTAGACTTGACCTTAGTACAAGGAGATAGGAATGGATCGATTCGTATTCTTCTACATGTTAACAACCAGTTGTACCAGCACCATTTGTTGAAAATGCTGTCTTTCTTCCACTGGATGTTTTTAGCTCCCTTGTCGAAGATCAAGTGACCATAGGTGTGTGGGTTCATTTCTGGGTCTTCAATTCTATTCCATTGGTCTATTTGTCTGTTACTATAACAGTACCATGCAGTTTTTATCACAATTGCTCTGTAGTAAAGCTTTAGGTCCGGCATGGTGATTCCACCAGAGGTTCTTTTATCCTTGAGAAGAGTTTTTGCTATCCTAGGTTTTTTGTTATTCCAGATGAATTTGCAGATTGCCCTTTCTAATTCGTTGAAGAATTGAGTTGGAATTTTGATGGGGATTGCATTGAATCTGTAGATTGCTTTTGGCAAGATAGCCATTTTTACAATGTTGATCCTGCCAATCCATGAGCATGGGAGATCTTTCCATCTTCTGAGATCTTCTATAATTTCTTTCTTCAGAGACTTGAAGTTTTTATTATACAGATCTTTCACTTCCTTAGTTAGAGTCACGCCAAGATATTTTATATTATTTGTGACTATTGAGAAGGGTGTTGTTTCCCTAATTTCTTTCTCAGCCTGTTTATTCTTTGTGTAGAGAAAGGCCATTGATTTGTTTGAGTTAATTTTATATCCAGCTACTTCACCGAAGCTGTTTATCAGGCTTAGGAGTTCTCTGGTGGAATTTTTAGGGTCACTTATATATACTATCATATCATCTGCAAAAAGTGATATTTTGACTTCATCTTTTCCAATTTGTATCCCTTTGATCTCCTTTTGTTGTCAAATTGCTCTGGCTAGGACTTCAAGTACAATGTTGAATAGGTATGGAGAAAGTGGACAGCCTTGTCTAGTCCCTGATTTTAGAGGGATTGCTTCAAGCTTCTCACCATTTACTTTGATGTTGGCTACTGGTTTGCTGTAGATTGCCTTTATCATGTTTAGGTATGGGCCTTGAATTCCTGATCTTTCCAAGACTTTTATCATGAATGGGTGTTGGATCTTGTCTAATGCTTTTTCCGCATCTAACGAGATGACCATGTGGTTTTTGTCTTTGAGTTTGTTTATATACTGGATTACATTGATGGATTTCCGTATATTGAACCATCCCTGCATCCCTGGGATGAAACCTACTTGGTCAGGATGGATGATTGTTTTGATGTGTTTTTGGATTCAGTTAGCAAGAACTTTATTGAGGATTTTTACATCAATATTCATAAGGGATATTGGTCTGAAATTTTCTATCTTTGTTGGGTCTTTTTGTGGTTTAGGTATCAGAGTAATTGTGGCTTCATAGAATGAGCTGGGTAGAGTACCTTCTGTTTCTATTTTGTGGAATAGTTTGTGAAGAACTGGGATTAGATCTTATTTGAAGGTCTGATAGAACTCTGCACTAAACCCATCTGGTCCTGGGCTTTTTTTAGTTGGGAGACTATTAATGACTGCTTCTATTTCTTTGGGGGATATAGGGCTGTTTAGATCATTAACCTGATCTTGATTCAACTTTGGTACCTGGTATCTGTCTAGGAACTTCTCCATTTCATCCAGGTTCTCCAGTTTTGTTGAGTATAGCCTTTGGTAGAAGGATCTGATGGTGTTTTGGATGTCTTCAGGATCTGTTGTTATGTCTCCTTTTTCATTTCTGATTTTGTTAATTAGGATGCTTTCCCTGTGCCCTCTAGTGAGTCTGGCTAAGGGTTTATCTATCTTGTTGATTTTCTCAAAGAACCAGCTCCTTGATTGGTTGACTCTTTGAATAGTTCTTGTTTCCACTTGGTTGATTTCGCCCCTGAGTTTGATTATTTCCTGCCGTCTACTCCTCTTGGGTGAATTTGCTTCCTTTTGTTCTAGTGCTTTTAGGTATGTTTTCAAGCTGCTAATGTGTGCTCTCTCTAGTTTCCTTTTGGAGGCACTCAGAGCTATGAGTTTTCCTCTTAGAAATGCTTTCATTGCGTCCCATAAGTTTGGGTATGTTGTGGCTTCATTTTCATTGAACTCTAAAAAGTCCTTAATTTCTTTCTTTATTCCTTCCTTGACCAAGGTATCATTGAGAAGAGTGTTGTTCAGTTTCCACGTGAATGTTGGCTTTCTATTATTTATTTTGTTATTGAAGATCAGCCTTAGTCCATGGTGATCTGATAGGATGCATGGGACAATTTCAATAATTTTGTATCTGTGAGGCCTGTTTTGTGACCAATTATGTGGTCAATTTTGGAGAAAGTACCATGAGGTGCTGAGAAGAAGGTATATCCTTTTGTTTTAGGATAGAATGTTCTGTAGATATCTGCCAGATCCATTTGATTCATAACTTCTGTTAGTTTCACTGTGTCCCTGTTTAGTTTCTGTTTCCACGATCTGTCCATTGGTGAAAGTGGTGTGTTGAAGTCTCCCACTATTATTGTATGAGATGCAATGTGTGCTTTGAGATTTACTAAAGTTTCTTTAATGAATGTGGCTGCCTTTGTATTTGGAGCATAGATATTCAGGATTGATAGTTCCTCTTGGAGGATTTTACCTTTGATGAGTATGAAGTGTCCCTCCCTGTCTTTTTTAATGACTTTGGGTTGGAAGTCAATCTTATCAGATATTAGAATGGCTACTCCAGCTTGTTTCTTCATACCATTTGCTTGGAAAATTGTTTTCCAGCCTTTCATTCTGAGGTAGTGTCTATCTTTTTCTCTGAGATGAGTTTCCTATAAGCAGCAAAATGTTGGGTCTTGTTTGTGTAGCCAGTTTGTTAGTCTATGTCTTTTTATTGGGGAGTTGAGTCCATTGATATTAAGATATATTAAGGAAAAGTAATTGTTGTTTCCTGTTATTTTTGTTGTTAAAGTTGGCATTCTGTTCTTGTGGCTGTCTTCTTTTAGGTTTCTTGAGGGATTACCTTCTTGTAGTTTCTAGGGCGTGGTTCCTGTCCTTGTATTGGTTTTTTTCTGTTATTATCCTTTGAAGGGCTGGATTCATGGAGAGATAATGTGTGAATTTGGTTTTGTCGTGGAATACTTTGGTTTCTCCATCTATGTTAATTGAGAGTTTGGCTGGGTATAGTAGCCTGGGCTGGAATTTGTGTTCTTTTAGTGTCTGTATAACATCCGTCTAGGATCTTCTGGCTTTCATAGTCTCTGGTGAAAAATCTCGTGTAATTCTGATAGGCTTGCCTTTATATGTTACTTGGCCTTTTTCTCTTACTGCTTTTAGTATTCTATCTTTATTTAGAGCATTTGTTGTTCTGATTATTATGTGTCGGGAGGTATTTCTTTTCTGGTCCAGCCTATTTGGAGTTCTGTAGGCTTCTTGTATGTTCATGGGCATCTCTTTCTTTAGATTTGGGAAGTTTTCTTCTATAATTTTGTTGAAGATGTTTGCTGGTCCTTTGAGTTGAAAATCTTCATTCTCATCCACTCCTATTATCCATAGGTTTGGTCTTCTCATTGTGTCCTGTATTTCTTGGATGTTTTGAGTTAGGGTCTTTTTGCATTTTACATTTTCCTTGATTGTTGTGCCGATGTTCTCTATGGAATCTTCTGCACCTGAGATTCTCTCTTCCATCTCTTGTATTCTGTTGCTGATGCTGGTATCTATGGTTCCAGATTTCTTTCCTAGGGTTTCTATCTCCAGTGTTGCCTCATTTTGGGTTTTCTTTGTTGTGTCTACTTCCCTTTTTAGGTCTAATATGGTTTTGTTCATTTCTCTCATCTGTTTGGATGTGTTTTCCTGTTTTTCATTAAGGACTTCTACATGTTTGATTAGGTTATCCTGTTTTTCTTTAAGGATTTGCAACTCTTTAGCAGTGTTCTCCTGCAATTCTTTAAGGGATTTTTGTGCTTCCTCTTTAATGTCTTCTACCTGTTTAGCAGTGTTCTCCTGTATTTCTTTAAGTGTGTTATTAAAGTCCTTCTTGAAGTCCTCTACCATCATCAGGAGATATGCTTTTAGATCCGTGTCTAGCTTTTCTGGTGTGTTGGGGTGCCCTGGACTGGGCGAAGTGGGAGTGCTGGGTTCTGATGATGGTGAGTGGTCTTGGTTTCTGTTAGTTAGATTATTACGTTTACCTTTCGCCATCTGGTAATCTCTGGGGTTAGTTGTTGTCGTTGTCACTGTTTAAAGATTGGAGCAGAAGCTGTGTTCCACTCACCAGCAGTCTCAAAATCCTGTGGCAGGGGTCGTGGGTAGCTGGCGGGTGTCAACCAACCCTGCACTCTAGCTACACCGGTGCTGTTCCGGCAGGATGAGGCCTGTGGCCCTACTCAGGCAGGTTTCTGCTTCCCTAACTAATGCAGTCTCAGGTCCCGCGTGCAATTGGATTGGAGCAGGAGCTGTGTTCCACTCACCAGAAGTCTTAAGATCCTGTGGCAGGTGTTGTGGGTAGCTGGCGAGTGTCAGCCGACCCTGCGCCCTAGCTACCCTGGTGCTTTTCTGACCGGAAGAGGCTTGTGGCCCTAAGTAGGCAGGATTTCTGCCTCCCCAACCAGAGCAGTCTCAGGTCCCGCGTGATTGGACTGGAGCAGAAGCTGTGTTCCACTCACCAGCAGTCTCAAAATCCTGTGGTGGGGGTCGTGGGTAGCTGGTGGGTGTCAGGTGACCCTGCGCTCTAGCTACAATGGTGCTGTTCCGGCTGGATGAGGCCTGTGGCCCTACTCAGGCCGGTTTCTGCTTCCCTAACTAATGCAGTCTCAGGTCCCGCGTGCAATTGGATTGGAGCAGAAGCTGTGTTACACTCACCACCAGAAGTCTTAAGATCCTGTGGCAGGTGTTGTGGGTAGCTGGCGAGTCGCATATAAAGTTTGTGTGTCTAATGGGCCTCTCTTTCCACTGATGGCCGACTAGGCCAACTTTTAATACATATGCTGCTATAGTCAAGAGCTCCGGGATACTGGTCAGTTCAGAATGTTGTTCCACCTATAGGGTTGCATACTTGGATACTTTCTCTAGCTCCTCCATTGGAAGCCCTGTGATCCATCCAATAGCTGACTGTGAGTATCCACTTCTGTGTTTGCTAGGCCCATGCATAGTCTCACAAGAGACAGCTATATCTGGGACCTTTCAGCAAAATCTTGCTAGTGTATGCAATGGTGTCAGCATTTGGAAGCTGATTATGGGGTGGATCCCTGAATATGGCAGTCTCTAGATGGTCCTTTCTTTCGTCACAGCTCCAAACTTTGTCTCTGTAACTCCTTCCATGGGTGTTTTGTTCCCAATTCTAAGAAGGGGCACAGTTTCCCCACTTTGTTCTTCATTCTTCATGAGTTTCATGCAGACTATGTAATTTTTAAAGACTTATTTTTTTATCTTCTAGGGATGAGGGAGCATTTTGTCTGATTATATATGTATGTTTATGCTATATGAGAGCCAGGTCCTAATATATGCCCAAAAAAGTGTATTGAATTCCCTCAGGGTGGAGCTACAGGTGATTATGAGCTGTCCGACATGTGCATGTCCAAAGAGGAACATGAGTACTTTTCCATGAGCCAAATCTCTCCAGTTTCATCATAAAGTTTTGGATGGTTTTTACCATTTCCATGTGTTTCCACCAGTGAATAAGAAAATTAGTTTTCATCTTGTTTCCTCTTGAAACTGTCCTTTGAGCGTCACAGTATTGTTGGAGTGCAACTTTTAAATGTATCCTTCTAAAGACAAATGGAGTCTTCTGTGCTGTAGGGTGTAACAAGAGCCCACATCAGTAGCCTGGCTAAAATGGAGATATCATCTGACAGATTGAGCAAGGGTGAATCTGGTTCCAAACTGACAAGGCTGTACATAGTTCAATTCTGTATATGTGCTGTGGTAAATGCCTAGGTGATTACCTGTCTGCTGGCAGTGAACATCAACTTTTCAATAGGATACAAGTCCTCTCTCTCTCTCTCTCTCTCTCTCTCTCTCTCTCTCTCTCTCTCTCTCTCTCTCTCTGTATAAGGTGGGTCTTCCCAAAATTGACATCTTGCTTCATAAAATTTCTTGCTTCATAAAATTAAAATCAAATGTGACTGGACCTCCTGAGACTGGATTACCAACCGAAGAATACACATGGAGTGATCCATGGCAGAAGATGACTTTGTTGGACATCAGTGGGAGAGGAGGCCCTTGGGCCTAGGGGAAGTTCAATGCCCCAGTGTAGGGGAATGCCAGTGCAGGAAGATGGGTGTGGGTGAGTGGGGGAGCACTCTCATAGAGGCCAGGGGATGGAGGATGGGATAGGGGATTTCCAAAGGGGAGACCGGGAAAGGGGGAAACATTTGAAATGTAAATAAAGACAATATCCAAGAAAAAAGTAAGTGGAAAAGGTTCATTTAATAGACATAGCTTTGGTTTTATAATATAAATGTGAAGAGGGAATGTACAGAAGTAACTGTGCTTCACCCTCTATGAACTATACAATTAAAATGGAAAGATGATACATTTTATGTTATGCCATCTTTTAATCTTAATTTTACTTTTTGTATACTTGAATTTTATTCAAACAAACAAACAAAAAAAGAGTGGCTGGAAAGATGGTAAATAGTTAAGAGTGTCTGTTACTCCTCAAAGGATCCAGTTTTGTTTTGTTTTTTTCTACCTGTAACTCAAACTCTACAGAACAAGATATCATTTTCAATCCACAGCAAATTTCTCACACAGACATAAAAATATATAAATAAAGAAAAAAGTAAATCTGTTTTTGTTTTCTCTCCTTCCTTCCTTCCTTCCTTCCTTCCTTCCTTCCTTCCTTCCTTTCTTTCTTTCTTTCTTTCTTTCTTTCTTTCTTTCTTTCTTTCTTTCTTTCTTTTTGTTTGTTTTTCAAGATAGGTTTTCTCTGTATAGTCCTGGCTGTTTTGGAACTCAGTATTGTAGACCATGTTGGCCTCAAACTCAGAAATCTGCCTGACTCTGCCTCCCAAGTGCTGGGATTAACGGCATGTGCCACCATTGCTGGGTTAAATCTGTTTTTCTTAAAGATGAAAGTCTGCCAACAAACACAGTAGGACTTTATAAGCCAATAGCACTAAGTAGATATTTCTTCATTTTTCTGGTCTTCACTGGTTGAGAAGAAAATGGCTACTCATATTCACACTAACAGAAGGGGCTAACACAAGGATATCAGGGGAAATGTCCTTTATCTAGCACAACTATATTCCACTGCTTTGAATATTGCACATATCTGCCAGTAAGAGAATTCACTAATCCTCTTTTTATGTTTACTTGGAATAGGAGAGTTTTCCACCTATGCATCCAATAGAGGATTAGTATTCAGCATATAAAAAGAAGCTTTTTACCAAACAATGAATCCCAAAAACAACAACAAAGGAAGAATCCACAAAAAAATGTGCTATATCTCAACAAAGAATTCTCAAAATATGAAATAAAATTAACTAGGGCATTTTCGAAAATGTTCATCATCCTTATTAATAACAAAAAATGAAAATAAAAAATGTAAGAATACAGAGACTTAGTGTTTACACATATAAGTGTGTGTATTATGTATATTATGTGTAATATATATGTAACAATATTGATTAAAGACGATGCAATAAATTGAGCAAAGAGAAACATTGGAAAGATGAGAAGAAGAAATGAATCAATGCATAGTTCTCATATAGGAAACTTTCAAAATAATATAAATACATTTAAAAGAAAATAAAAGAACCAATAATAACAATGTCATCAAGATTATGGTAACAGGGTAATTAATAGTTGTCTAATATTTGTGGAGATGCAAAATTTGGAAATCAAAATGGAAATCAGTGTGGAGTGACCTCAAAAAGATAAAAATAGAACAGCTCCTTGACATTGGGATATGACTCTTTGGCATGGACTTAAAGCCATACTTATTTCTTCTCTATTTATAAATTTTTGGGATCAGAATTACGGATGCCTATTAACTGAAAAAATGATAGTGATAAACTGATATAGGTGTATGCATGAATTCTATAAGGCTATGAGAAAAAAATGGAGTCCTGGAAATAACAGATAAGTGAATAGGGCTTTAAATTATTTGTTGATCCTTAGGTTTATACAACCAGGAGTAACTATAGAAGTCACAAAATTAGAAAGGTCCCCAAGGGAGAAAGGGGCAAAGAAGGATCATTAGAGAGGAGGATAGCAAGGTATCAGTGCATTCAAGAGGGAGCTGTTGAGGTGCTTGAATAACAAGAAGGAAAAGAAGGTAATCCAGTATGAAGGGGAGGAAGAAAAAATTAATAATATTAAGAATGATTGTGAAAACCTTTACTACATAAACTTACTTAAATATACTTACTCATATTACAAAAAAAATCAGTATTCTATCGGCAGTAATTAGGTGGTGTGTCAAAGGAGTAATTATAGGGAAGAAAGGCCAGTAGAACAGATGAAAATACATTTTATTTATGTGTAAACTCCTCAGACTTAAAAATAATAACAAAAAGGAAATATACCTTTATTGCATTTGTACATGAATGAACTTTTAACAGTACTTTATAGTTTATTTGAAAGTTGTAAGCGTAAGCATTGGCTTAGTGTTCCTTCATGCATTAAGGCCTTATGATTCATTTCTCCCCAATAAGGATATTGTGTTATAAGAATTGGTAGGTTACAGATACTTCCCATAGACCATGGAGGATTGATTTGGACCAGGGGTATTATATATCAACATAAATAGAGCAGTGGTTTCTAGAAATAAATAACTGAGTCCTAGTTTTGTTTTGTTTTGTTTGTTTGCATTACTATACTGGAATCATTCGGCATGCAGTTTTATTTTTTTAATTTCTGTTCTTCAAAGAATACAGTGAGTCACATAAAGACTCACAGATTCTATCAAAGAAAAATATTTGTTATTGAAGAGCACCTAGCTAAAATAAAATCTTCTCCAGTGTCCTGCTGATGTTCTTTTCACTTATCTTGTTAGAACTACTGAACCCTTTCTTGCCGTGAAGCCAAACATTTAAATCTCAGCTTTAAAAGAAAAAATCATGTGTACTTGGTTACTTCCTTTCATTGAATTAGTTAATTTCACAGTCTACAATCCATAGTATTTTATCATCTCTGCTACTCATTTAGGAAACTCCAGATTCTATTTGATATTTCCAGTCAGTTAAAAACCAGCTATTAAAAAAAATGAATTTAAGAAATTCCTTGGCAAATGGATGGACCTGGAGGGCATCATCTGAGTGAGGTAAAACAATCACAAAGGAACTCACACAATATGTACTCACTGATAAGTGGATATTAGCCCAAAACTTAGGATACCCAAGATATAAGATATAATTTGCTAAATGCATGAAACTCAAGAAGAACGAAGAACAAAGAGTGGACACTTTGCCCCTTCTTAGAATTGGGAACAAAACACCCATGGAAGGAGTTACAGAGACAAAATTTGAAAAAAGATGGACGATCTATTGATTGCCATATCCAGGGATCCATCCCATAATCAGCTTCCAAACGCTGACACCATTGCATACACTAGCAAGATTTTGCTGAAAAGACCCAGATATAGCTGAATCTTGTGAGACTATGCAGGGGCCTAGCAAACACAGAAGTGGATGCTCACAGTCAGCTATTGAATGGATCACAGGGCCCCCAATGGAGGAGCTAGAGAAAGCACCCAAGGAACTATAGGTGGAACAACAATATGAACTAACCAGTACCCCGGAGCTCTTTTCTCTAGCTGCATATGTATCAAAAGATGGTCTAGTAGGCCATCACTGGAAAGAGAGGCCCATTGGACTTGCAAACTTTATATGTCCCTGTACAGGGGAACGCCAAGGCCAAAATTGGGGAGTGGGTGGGTAGGGGAGTGGGGGGGTTGGGTATGGGGGACTTTGAGATAGCATTGGAAATGTAAGTGAGGAAAATACCTAATAAAAAATAATAAAAAATATATGACCAGAAAGATACCTATATCCCTAGGTAGAGCAGGTTTCAAGCCTGAATCCAAACATTATATATATCATTCCAGTAAGCACATGATGAGGATACACAGGAGTGACTCATGCCACTGATTTCCATAAGGTGAGAACTATTCATGTCAGGATACCAGTGATTCTACTGGTTACCAAAACACAGATCAAAGAAAGAGTCATGCTTTGCCTGGAAACTCTGAGGGGTTATATGTGCTTAAGTGAGTACTTTATTAACATGTGAAATCTAGCTTTGGAGTCTGGCATCAGTATGGAACTTTATGGTTAACAGACTAAAACTGTTTTATTTTCTGAAAGATATGAGCATAGTTTATTTCCAGTGGGTATAGGAGGGAGACTGATATGGGGTATGGAACAATTAATGTCTTTTACATGTCTCCACACCTGAGAGAATCTCACATGACATTGAGAAATCCTCTTAAAGAAAAAAAACATTATAAATTATCACTGCCACAGTCATCCCCGGCATTAACATGCATTTTAGTATTATGATACTGAAAGTGTCTGCTCAATAGTCACATTTCTTTCCTTTTAAACTCTAGTGGGTGTATCAGACTCTCTGCTCCACCCCCTTCTACAATGGGGTAGACCTTCATATATCTCATATTACTTGAGAAGTTTCATCTATTAGGCTATTATTGTAATTAATGGGTTTTCATTTTAAAATATATGACATGACTCTAGGTATTCAGAAATGCTGAAATGGATGGATTTGCTATAATGGGATTTCACTGTGCAGGAGAGGTTGCAGGCTTTGTTTTTCTGTTTTAGTAAACATACTATTCATATCTCTTGATTCCATTTCTTTCATTTCAGTATTCCATATTCTGCATGATTCTCTTAGATCACTTCTTCAACTTTGCTAGTCAATTAGTGAGACCTTTCATTTTCCTCTGAGACATTGACTTCTCATCCATGAAGTCTCCAATTCTGCTTGTCTTCAGCCAATAGATTTCTACAAGGCTTCACATATGAAGGTCCTGTGTGCATAGCTGTTGGCATGTACTCTTGTATGTGTGTGTGTATGTGTGTGTGTGTGTGTGTGTGTGTGTATCACAAACAAATATTTGACAGAATAAATCAGAGATGGCATACACCAAAAAAGAAAAGCTATTTAGGAGCAGCATAGGGAGAGAGAGTTCAGTTTAGTCAGATTTGCCAGTCACTTAGGAATCAGGGCAGAGCGTGTAATGCAAAGGAGTTGAGTTGCAGTTCAGGGCAGATCAGCAGACATAGTTCAAGCCAGAGAATAAGGAGTCAGAAAATGAGAACAACATGCCAGAGTTAATTTGAGACTAAGCAGAGCCATTCATTAAGAAGGTGAGAGAAGCCAGATTGAATCAGTTAGTTGGAGAAGAGTTTGAATTCGAACAGTGGAGTTGAACCAGCTAAACAGTTTAGAAAGAACTGTAGACGGTAAGCTTATTCAGCAGTAAGCCTCTGAGACTATAATTATATCAGGTGACTCAGTGCTTCAAATTATACTGAAAACATAAGCTATTCATCCATCAGCTCTTGTTCATTTTAATTTTGTATTGGTTATATTTTTGTTTACATTTCAAATGTTATTCCCCTTCCTGGTTTCCTCTCTAAAAATCCTCATCCCACCCTTTCCTCCTGTATCCACAAGGGTGTTTCCCTACCCATCTGCCCACTCCTGCCCCACTGCCCTAGCATTCCACTATGCTGAGTCCTCAAGCCCTCACTGGACCAAGTGCCTCCCCTACCTTTGATGCCAGACAAGGCCATCCTCTGCTACATCTGCATTTGGAGCCATGGATCCCTGCATATGTATTATCTGGTTGGTGGTTTAATCCATCATCTCTTTTAAGAACAAATTGAACCTCAGTGTTTTCTAAAAGTCTGTATTTCTAATGATAGTTACATTTCTATTTAAGGCTTAAATATATACATTTTAAGAAAAATGTATCTCTTGCTAGCTAACTTAGAGTGCAAGCAAGTTCAAGTCTTACATATGTAACTTCTAGTCTGGTTAGTTTTCAGGTGTATTAAGACTTAGTTCTTGTTACCATTGCTCTGATTATATCCATTAAATTTGCAAATGAGCCTTAAAGCCCATTATGTTTGCCCCCAGATCATACATACCACCTCTTACCTGACACTTGTTTCTCTATTATTTCTTTGTAAATCTTGTCTTTGTCTTAAAGTTTTTCCAGTTTTGCCTCTTCCACAGACAGATTTTACTATTTAAGAATCTCTCAAACATTAGTCTTTTAATCTCCAAAGCACCTAGAACTGAATAGAAACAAGGAGAGATGACTTCTGGGTTGTGTGGGACTTCACATGTGGTCAAGTTGAAATCGCAGGGACTGGACCATGAGAGAGGCACTTTTCAAACTCCAAAACCAAATGTCTTTATCTCACTACTAAGAAAGCGGCTATTCACAAATAGATGCTTCTCTCCTGCCAAAATACATTCCATCTAAGTAACAGAAGGTAATTAGCAAAGAATCTAATCAGCAGCATTGCTTTAGTGCCCGCCATTAAAAAGCCTTATTGTTGCACCATTTTTCTTTTCTGCTTTATGAAGAACTCATTTATGTACCATTTCGATGCTATTGTAATTGTGAGTGAATTTTATGGGGGAGATTAAATTACTGGCCTCAATTTTACAACACAAACATTACCTGCAGCCTTCTATAACCCAGCCATGGAAGAAAGTAGAAAGATAAAAATTATGATAAAATCCTGATGCTGAAACTGAGCTCTGAAGTTCATGGTTTGATTGATCTAAGACACTACATTAAGATTTTCAGTCTTCTCTATGAAAGGTTCTCTTCATGGATATGAATATTTCTTCTAGCCATTGGTAATAGTTATACATTAGGGAGGATGGCTACACTTTTAAAAATTGACTATTTAAAAGACACAAAGTATCAATTTGAAAATATGTAACAACATGGTTGCTATCTCATTTGGATACCAGAGTTTCTAGACCTATTCCCAGTCTTGTAAAAAAAAAAAAAATCCCTCAAGTGTTTCTCATTCCTGGAGGCAACTTCAGTTATCTTTGCAATGAAAGGTCAGTGGTGTAAGATTAATACAACCCTCTAATAAATTTTCTATTAGTCATTTTAGTAAGCATATTAAGCCCATGTGTGAATCACATGTTTGAGGAACTTTTATTTCTTAAGCTACAAAACAGGTTGTTGTTGTTGTTGTTGTTTTGTTTTGTTTTGTTCTAGAAAGTTGTATCAAAGTCTGCTAATTTCAGTCTGTAAGGAAAAGGTGAAAAAGGGGAAAACAATAAATGGTCAAGCTCAGTCCTTTTCATATAAACTATTATTTTAAATTACAATTTTAACTGTTGTGGACTATAGGTTTTTTTGCCTAGGGTCTCAAGGATGGGCAGTCAAGAACTACCACTGAACTATACCTATAGCCCCATCTTTTGTCTGGGACTTGTAAGAATTTATAAGGCACCATTGAGTGAACAGTCTTATATCTACCAATCTTCAACCTGCTGCCACCTTTAGTTTTTTTCTTTATAGATTTCCTCCATTAAGAAGACCGCATTTGTTGCTTTAGACTAGAATAGTATAAATTCAAGTATTCAAACAGCGATTATCAAGGAATTGAAAACTCAATAATTACTTGCACACTACTTGAGAGTGAATAGATTCTATTTGTTTATTCACTTAAATGTACTTCATGAATACAATGCCACTGACTGTCCAAAAGAATAAGTAGAAATGACTATCTTTCAGGTATTTTAGTCTTATTGCATGAAATATATAATGGCTATACAGTAAAGTCCATGAACAATTTTATAAGTTATTACAGAGCATGATAGATAAGCATCATGGTACACAGGATATGTGTACAAAAGCATACATTAGGGAGCAAAGAAAGATTAAAGAGAGTTTATGATGAATAAATGACAAAGAAGATTTTTGGCCGAGTCAGGTGTGAAAGTAGATTGGGAATCCATGCTTAAAAATAAGCCTTCTAAATGGGTCTATTTAAAGAGTACAGGCATACCAAATTGTTCACAACACTTCAAAAGTTTTACAACAGGATGAAGCTGTTTCTTATTACCAAAGAGAGGACAATTAAAGCAATTTCATCACACAATGTAAGTGTTAGATTACTGAAATGGTAATGAACTCACCCACAAAGCAATTCAATATATATATATTGTAAAAGTAAGATGGCTCTTTCATCCATGTAAGTAAGAAAAAGCTCCTTTCCATTGTACATACATGCATGCATATGCATGCAAATATACAAAACACATACAGACATATATATATAAGTGTGTTTTATGACTACTAAAATGACTAACCTATTACATAAAAATTAAAAAAATTAATTTAAAAGCTAAAAGGCAGAGAGAAATAGATTAAAGCAAAAATCACATAGTTAAGGTATTCTAAAATATGATTCTAAAATTCTAAAATATCATATGGACATCAAAAATACATCAAAGTACAAGGAGTAACTTGTGTTGGCAACTTTGGAATAAACCTATAAGCTTAAATTCTCAAAATAGAAAATACAATATCTCATAACTCCATAATTTGAATGAAAATATAATCTAACTTAAAGGCTTGGGTATCATTTTACTTATTTTTCTAAGCATTTACAAGTCTGACACCTATCACGTAGAGAAGTAAGAATCAATCTTAAGCACATACATGGTGCCTATTACATCTAATTTCTTATGGCTGCATTTGCAAGTTTGCCTTTTTCAAATATGTGTGTGATTGGCAGGGAATGATCTGATTGTGTTGAAACTTGCATGAGCTTCATAAAGAAGTGATGTATGGGATTGTAATAACTTAGGGATTCGGCCACAAGTTATGCTCAATAGTAACTTCTTCAAGGAGATATTATAGCTAAACCATGACTGATTGCTTGTGCCATGTGAGATAAGAACATAAACAAAACAACAACAACAAAACAAAGCAAAAACAAAAAAAATAACCTAACATTAAAAATAAATAAATAAATAAATAAATAAATAAATAAATAAATAAATAAATGAAAACAATTTGAAGGACTCTCTACTTTTCTTTCTGTTGCTGTGACAAAACTTTGGACTAAGCATTTTAGGAAAATTGTTCATTTAATTATACTTATATCTATTCCTAGGTAGGAACTCAAGGAAACCCTTGAAATGAAAACCATAGGTGAGTTCTCTTGGCTGGTTTACTTAGGATCATGCTTACCCAACCTTGTTATAATAGGCCAGCACAATTCATAGTGGGTTGAGCATTCAAATCAACCCCCATAGTCATTACACACAGACCAGTCTGTTCTAGCCATTTTATCAGTTAAGGGTTTTTCCTAGATGACTCTAGGATTTGTCAACTTGATAAGTAAAGCTTACCAGGACAAAAAGACAGAAGAAGTTCAAGAACCTGAGAAAATGCAAGTGAAACAATCAGAGGCACCAGACCAGAAATTAAAACACAAAACCAGACCAAACCAAACCAAACCAAAGTAAACCAAACCAAACCAAACCAAACAACCAACCAACCAAAGAAATAAAACAAAACCAGATAAGACCAAACCAGCCTAAACCAAACCAAACCAAACCACACCCAGAACAGACTAGACCACATCAGACTCAACGCAACCTATCCCAACCCAACCCAACCAATCCAAACCAAACCAAATGAAGCAAAACATAGCTGATCAAAAAAAAAAAATGTCTAGGGAAATATTGATAGCATTCAAAGAGGGAAGTGAAAAGAATAGAACCTTCAATAATCAAAACTGGATGTTAGAAATCAAGGGCAAACTGGTAGGCATTCAGAATATATTGATGAGGATTTTAGCTATACTAGTGAGAAAATTTTTGAATCTGTGAAAATGTATTTAAAACTGAAAAACAGAATGAAAATGCAAAAATAAAGTAAAAATGTAACCTCGGGTATTATACAGAGTCAGGGTAGAAGAAAAATAGGTAAAGTATCCCATTTAAGCAATTGTGAGTAGGGTTTTCTCCGGATTAAAGACAAACAACAAATTCAGTGATAAGAAATCCTAATGATGGAGAAAATATAGACGTAAATATTTGTGTTTCAGGTCCTGGATTCAATCTCTAGGAAGTGATAGAAGGTGGCAATTTAATAAACAAAAAATAAATAAACAATCAGGCTAGGCAAAATGAAAGTACCTGTGGCAAAATTTCAGACACAGATAGACATGAAGAAATGGTTCTTCGTAACAAAGCTGCAAAACAATACAAATCAAAATTTGAGGAAAATAAAACAATATTCGTTAGCAACCTGGGTCAATATAGTAAAGTAATAGATCAGAAAGAGTAAGGATAAAATTAACTTACACTTTACTCTAAGATGAAGGGCAGGATGCCCCATGATTTTGTTCAAACAAGAAATAATTTGTTGTTCAAGAGAAATTGAAAAGAGTTGATTAAGATAAACGTGAATATATATAATACAGGAGGACATAAAATAATCCCAAACATTGCACAGAAGGTTACCATTATGTGAGATTAAAAAAAAAACCTGATAAAACTACTAAAAAAAAAACAAAACGTTATAACTAACTTCATAGGGAGAATACTGCATATATTCATCACAGTAAGAAATGAGCTGTAACCACATGGTAATTCTATTGGAAAAATGATAATTACGTGCCAAGTTGCATTAATATTGTTCCATTATCTCTGGAGTATTTGATAATTAACTTGTCACTATCCAGTCTGTATTGGATATCACTTATATTGAAGGCATTTGCTTGGAAAGGAATTTCAGCTTAAATCTAGTGCTAATTGGTCCTCTTCATGCATGTAAGAGTTCACATGCTTAGGGTTCATTTTGGCAGTATGCATAAGAGGATTCCATGAAGGATCAAAATATTTAACACTGGACACCAGTGTTTCACATCATTCTTTTCTGCAGTTGTAAGCATGATATGAATTTCCTGTATACAGCACTGTAGATTCTGTACACATCATCATTTTTGTGTAGTTCTTAGAAGAAGAAATGGAAGACCACATCACTTTTCTAGGAAAGGAGGCAGTGGATTTAAGACATTTAAAACAAGATAAAGACCAGGAGATTGGGGTAAAAGTGAGTGACCATGAAAGAGCATTGTGAAAACTGACAGCAATGTAACACTGAATAAAACCTATAGAAAACAAAACAACAACAACAACAAAAAACAACACAAGTGTTTCATTGTTCTTAAGTGGATATTTAATCTTACCAGAGAAAAGGTATCTAGAGCTTTCCAGATACAATCATGGACATAATATATTTATAACATAATAATAAATGAATTATGATTAATATGAGAGAATGTTATTGAATAGGTAGGGTATGTGTGAGTACATATAAAGATGATCTACTCAGTAAAACTGACAACTTTGTTTAAAATAACTCTCCAAGAATTTTCAGAATCATTATTCTCTTGAAGCTGAGTGTGATACTCAAAAACTAGGCAGGAGATAATGAAATCATGGAAATGTATTTAATTGCGAAATATTTTTATCTTCATTTCATGCGATGTATGGCCTATGCTTTACACTCTGAACAAATGTTGTGTAAATTGTTCGATGTAAGTTATCTTAATAATTTGTAATTAAAACTAAATATATCTGTGTAGCAAGTGAAGTAGACCATAGGTGGGTAGAATAATAGTTGGGCAGACAAAATCTGAAAGGAGATAAGTAACTATTATTTGCAGAATATTTCTAATACAGACAAATGTCCAGGAGGGCATTAGCAGGTAAATTATATACTCTGAAATCATTGTTGCTGGGATGGCAAGGCACTTCCTTAATGATTCTCCAAGACATAGGCGATGATAAAATTTTTGAGAAACAGCTTCAGAGACTTACCTTTTGTCAACCTTCTAAATCACCAAAAACTACGGAAAACTTACAATTTCAAATGTTGTCTATTCCTTCATTTTAAATAGAGTGCAGTGTATATTCATTACTCTAATTTAGCAACAATGAGTTTAGTATGCCAAACCCTCTTCTGCCTCCCTCCCCCCCCAAAAAAATATTCTGAGGGACCAAACATGAAGGTGCATTCATTATCAAAAGCTTTCATTTCAATTTGACCCTTTTTTTTCTGGCTCAGGAAAGCATAGCATCACAGAATAGTGTATTTACTTATCAATACTTGTTTTCATGGCTTTTAGAGTTACTAGCTTGATGTGTGGGGTTTGAATCATCCCCTACCAGACTAGACAGTCATGTTGTAAGGACTGAAGTCAGTATGCTGAAGGTTATAACATACATGGAAATGCTTTGTTAAATGCTGAGGGCCAAACACATACAGATTATTGGCAGTAAAATTAATGTAAGGATAAAAAAAGTTACACTGTAGAAATCATGATAAGTGAGATTGTTATGTAGGAAATAACTGTGTTCTTCATGCTCATTCCTCTTTACTTAGCTGTCACCTTCATTTAAATCCAGCTTCAGTATGGAACCAAGTGCACCAGCCATTCCTTGGCATCCTCTAGACAGAACTATGAGCCTTGTGTATCCAAACTGCTTTTTCATTGATCCCTGTTGGGAGCCCATTGAAGAAATTACCAGCATTAATAGAACATCTGGAAACAACTGAGTTGAGGAGTTTATTGAACCCTGTTCCCTGGAGTCCAGTTTATTACTGCTTTCTGAGAGCAAAAATAAAGACCAAGGATGCCCTTAGTCCACACCAAAACTTCCATTCCTGTTTTTCTCAGCACAGTGGCATTGACTTCCTCCAGTTGCTGTGAATCACAATCACAGGAGGGACTTGTAAAAGTACAAATTGATGCAATTAAAAGCCTAAGTATTTCTCTGTCTTTATATCAGTGCTATATAAAAAGTTTATTAGTATTAAGCACTGTCTCAAGTGTGGTTACTGTCACTAAAATTTTTTATTAGCATTAACCCTCCACTGGGATTACCAAATAGCTTCTTAAAGTTTGGAGATACGTGAACATTGTGAACAGGTCAACAAATAGTGAACTTGGAAAGTAGAGAATATGTATCCTGACAAAATTGATATTTCAATTATAAAAAAGATTTTTTTTCTTTTTTCACATTAGGTCCATTCTCTCTTAAGCCTGTCTGAAAAGGGTAACCTAAAAGGAAGCATATTGGGTGAGAGAATCGAATAGGGTGTTGGTGGAT
The DNA here is from genome assembly GCF_978045245.1 of Mus caroli. Classification (NCBI taxonomy): domain Eukaryota; kingdom Metazoa; phylum Chordata; class Mammalia; order Rodentia; family Muridae; genus Mus; species Mus caroli. The sequence goes on from NW_028227265.1 coordinate 27,973,760, forward strand.
ACTTAGGATCTAGGCAGAGGTTGTGTGACAGAGAGACAGGACGAGGCCTCATGAGCAAAAAAGCTCAAAGGTGATCATTTTTGTTTTCTGTTCAATGTGTACTCTATAATTAATGGTTATTAAATAAAGCAGCAATTTTCAACCTTCCTAAAGCTTTGGCCCTTTAATATAGTTTCTAATGTTGTGATGACACTTCCAAACATATAATTATCTCATTGATACTCCATGGCTGTAATTTTGCTAATTTTATGAATGGTAATGTAATTATCTGAGATACAGAATATTTGATATGAGAATCTCAAGGAGGTCGCACACCCCAAATTGATTATCACTGAACTAGGTAGAAACAATAAACATTTCATACGATTTCATGATACTGTACTTTATGCTGCAGACAGAAGTGACTGCTATTACCTACAAATTTCATAACAACAGAAAATATTAAATATGTGAATGAAAGGAAGATTAAAATGTCTATATTCAGGGATTGTTAAATCCTGGAGGGAAGGAAAATATAAAGTAGCAACAACGGAACTTCCTCCAGTAATATAGATAATAAATAAGTAAATAAACAAATAATCATCGAGCAAATCTGAAACCAAAATAAGTGTTACAAGCTATTCCTGAGGGAACTAACGTGAGTGAAGCACTTGAGGTAAACCACTTTTTTTCTTCAATTAAAATATGAAGAATATTAGTAGAGTTTTCCAAAGAACTGCAAAATAAAGTATTGATTAAGCTCAGACACAAGAAGAACAAAAACATCAACATATACCACATGCAAGCCTACATTTCAAAGGGTCTGGCATTTTCTAAATAAGAGATTAAAATTTAATAAGAATGAAAGACTGAAAAAAAGTAGCTGAGTATGAATGAAGGTAGCAAGATATTAGAGATAATCACAAAGAATATACTGAAGATAGAGATGTAAGAAGTGGGTTGGTAGCTGTGTAATCTCTGGAGTTAAGCAAAACTGTCTAGTGGACCTAACATGTAAAATTGCATGCTAAGATATTCCAAGTGTAAGAAAACACTTGAATGTACAAAATGAAAGGGATCCACCAGATAAGCAGAAACTACTTGCACGCTGCAGGCCAATGACAAGGCTACTTCCTCAGTAGTCTCCCCTTAATCCTGAGTCTTTAGTTCTGCTACCAAATTCACTTTAGTGGATAACTTAATTATTAAATAAAAATTATTTTTATTATGCTTCATCTGTTAAATACAACCAAGTTATACTAAATGATCTCACTTCCTGATGTACCATCAGCTTCTAGGTGATAATTATACAAAATGCTTTCAGCAATGAATAATTTCAAAATATGGAAGAAAATAACTATAAATGGTGTTAGCTAGTTCTGTAAAATATGACAGAAAAAAACCAGAATGCTTTATAGAATTAAAATATGGGACAAACAATCATTTCATGAGACTGGCTGTGCCTGCTTGCAAAGGATCATCATAATTGAGCTTCTTGACTGTTGACATTTTCTCATAGAAGAAAGGGCTTCAGAAGACCATTGTACACTCCCTTGAATATCTAATAGACTAATCTGTCTAAGTACTGGCACGTAACTTTGAAATGATTCCTCATGACATTTGTGTATATAGTCTGATAAAGCCTAGGTAAATGGGCTTCACATACTTAGCCATGGATAAGTCGTCAAACATGGTAGGTGCACCTCCCTCAACAAGGCTGCTTGAGATTTACCCATGTTCTTAATGATAAATTCTCACTCATATTCTGTAAATAAGTGAAATCAACTAATTAGTTCCCACAGGTGAACTTTTGTGGGATCCTGGTTTGGTTTATCATTGGTACCTTATGAGAAGGGAGGTAGATATTTCTTAGTCTCTCACAGAAGGATAATTCTTGAAACACTAACAAATGGAGATGTGCCTATAACTATTCATTATAAAGTGTGTAGATTTGAACCAATTCAGGTCAAAATGTCAGAATATGGTTTCTGTATATATTAGCAAATCCTTTCCATATGTTTTACACGTTTGTGTGTGTGTCAAAATGTGTACATGTATAGATATGAATAAACAAATATTTGCAGTAGCATATTGAATGTTTTATATTATTTACATGCTTTTCCTTCAGACTTACCAAAAGTATTGTTGTGAGAATAAATAGGACTGTATTTGTGTTAATTTCAACACCTCAAGCTCTTTCCAGAAGAGGGAGATGAGTTTAATATAAAAAGTTTATTTCTGACACTAGGCAGGATGTAGAAAATCTACAGTTTTAAAGAGGAAAGGCTCTCATCATGTTTTACATTCCTCCTTGGCAAAATTTAGTATAATTAGGCAATGGGCAAGAAAGAGCATGGCTAGTGTAGAGGAGACAGAAGTGTAGAAGATACACACATTGATTGGCTTTTATCAAGGAAGTCAATAAATTTCAATGTAAAAAGAACACTTAGATTCCATCATTATCTCTTTTTTTGTATTTAGTTTTATATCTTTTATTTTGTGTTTATAAAATGATAACATTTATCCCTTCACTTTCCTTCCTATAGAACCTCCCATGTACATGCCCTGGCTCTCCTTCAAATTGATGGACTCCTTTTTGTTAACTGTCATTTCATTCATATTTTTTCATGTATATGACTAAATGTAACCTATTTAGTCTATATAATGATGATATTTGTGTGCATGTTTTTAGGGATGACCTTTTGGCACTGGAAAATCAATTGAAATTGCTAAGCCCTTTCAAGGGTCAGACAACCTCTTATGCACCTTAGATTCCTCATTTGTCTATAATTCTTTATGTAGAGTTGAAATCTTGTGTAAAGGAAGTGGTAAAGAGAGTGGAAGAGCCAGAGGATCAGGTAGTTTTCTGTGAATTATGTCCTATTAACACCAAACCTATACTCATAAGGTGTCGCCAATATAACTTATGAAACATGAGCTAAACAAAGACAACAGCAACAGACATGGCAAGCTGCATGGAAAAAGTGCATGAGTACCCAACCTGACATCATTATTTTGTAAATGCTATAGTTTATGATCAGATTCATTGTAATGAGTAAAATAGTGCAAAAACATAAAAATCACAGGAACATGCATATTCTAATAGAAAAACACTTTTTAAGTATTTATATTTCATGTGTACAGATGACTCCAGAAATATTGATTTCTATATCAAGGATTATCCATAATACTACATGTTAAAAGTAAAAAATTCAATACCATAATCAACACAAGTTGATATGTTTAAAGGTTATATGTATTAAGATAAAGGCAATGTTTATATAATCTAATGGTTGTTCTTAAAATAAAGGCTATTTCCTATTATATTAATGAATAAAGTTGAGAGAAAAAAAGGCCTCTGTACAACTGAAGTAATAAAAACAATATAATATATTTACATGCATTGGAAATAATAGCACTGTTGCTCTTCAAAAATAATTCTTCACAAACTTTAAATTGTTTATTAAAGTACATCAACAAAATTAAGATGTCAAAATAAAACTGTGTTGTAACATAATTTTCTTTTTTACTTTTTTCTAATATTATATATTAGATTTAATTACTCTGTCAAATCACAGTAAATGTTTTTTTAACAATTTTCAACTTCTATAATTGCTAAAGACTGTAACAAAAATTTCTGGTGAGGTACTGGTACATATATCTCATTTAGAAGAGTTCAACAAGAAAATTTTATTTTGATCCCTAGTGATTGTTTCTGGGATATTCCTTTTACTTATGTCTAATATTCCTGAATATGAGAATTTGAGCTGGAAATACTTGGACAATGATCCTTACTTTTCCTATTTTAATGTCATCTTGAGCTATGAAACACATGGCTTTGAAATGAATGAACACTTAGAAAAATCATAGGATGTTGTCTGAGAAATTAGCCACTGTGACAAAATGCCTAATATAGATTAGTTAAGGATGTTGTGGTCCATAGGTTTAGCAGTTGTACTTCTTGATTCATGGTAAGGCAGAATACCATGACAACAGGAATCTATGGCAGAGGTTTTTCATATCATGGAATGATCAAACTAAGCAGAGAGGGAGTAAGCAGCCTTGGGCAAAATATACCCAACACCATGCCTCAATGATCTGCTTCCTGTAGATATTTGTCCCCTTTCATAATTCTCATAATTTTCTTGCCACCATTTTCATAATTCTCCAAAATATGACTGTCAGTCCAGAGAACATGCAGAACAGTTAACCAAAGATGTCAACAGATAGTAAGGGGGAATTGTGACCTATACCCTTATTGAGAAGAAAAAGCCAATGAATTAAAATTTTTGCTTTTGTGAGAATGTCCCTAGTGTTATATCACAGTAAGCCTGGGATCCATCAATAATACATTTGCAGGTGGCCCATTAGCCAGCTTTTCTTAGTTAGGCTTTCTATTGCTGTAAAGAAACATCATGACCTAGGCAACTCTTATAAAGGACAACATCTAATTGTGGATGGCTTATAAGTTCTGAGGTTCAGGCCATTATCATCATGAGAGGAATCATGGAAGCATCCAGGCAGGCATGTTATTGGAAGACCTGAGAGTTCTACATCTTGTTCTGAATGCAAACAGAAGACTATTTTCTAGGTACAAAGATAGATTGTCTCAAAGCCCATCGTCACAGTGACATATTTCCTCCTGCAAGGTCACACTTACTCCAACAAGGCCACATCTAAGAGTGTCACTCCCTGACCCAAGCATATACAAACCACAGCAGTTCATTCACTAGCCCTCATGGGCTTGTTCAAATATATGAGTCTATGGGGGTCATACCTAGCCATAGCATCATGCAAAATAAATTTAATCCAACTTCAAAAATCCTCATAGTGTCTTACAGTCCCACCACTGCATAAAAGTCTCTTCTGAGATTCATTCAATCACTTAAATTAGAACAGCAGATCACACACCCTCAACATCACAGGATATAAGTTATTATTCCAAAATATCATAATGAAGAAACACTGAACAAAAGCAAGACAAAAGCCCAACTAGGCCAACTCCACACTCTGCATGTGCATGTCTGGTGTAAAAGTACTCTTCTTATCTCTAACATATTTATGCTTGTTGATTGCTGCAAACTTCTTTTTCTTGGGCTGGTTCCACCCCCTGTAAGCAGCTCTCCTCAGCAGGTATCCCACAGCTCTGGCCTGGCATATAAGGCAACTTCAACATTACAGCTTCTTTTTCCAATGTCTGGGATCCACACATGATCTGGACTCCTGTAAGGTTCCTGGGACAATGTTCCAGTTCTACCCTGTGTAGCATTCTAGGCACTGGTTGACTCCATTCCATTGCTGCTAATATTTTTGGTGATCACCCATGGTACTGGTATCTCCACTTCTCCGGGATCTTTTGCTCCAACTAGATTTCACCAATAATCTCTTACAGGCTGTCTTCATAGTACCAAGCCTCAACTTTGTATGACTATGACCTCTTCAGTCTGTCAACTGTAACTGAGCCTGCACTTTCACCATTGGCCTTCCCTGGCCTCGCATAGTGCCAAGCCTCAGCTGCTCTAAATGACCACTTCATGCCTTCAAAACCAGTACCACCTGGGTGATTCTTATACATCACTAAGTCCAGCTACAGCATGAGGCACAACCTTGGCTATTTCTGGAACACAACTTCTTTGTGCTCTCAGAAAATACTTCCCAGAAGATCTCACCTCAGTGTTGCTAGTCTCTTCCTAATCACTCTTAATTCTTAGCTCCAGCTTACCAGCATCAATTGGCCCAGTAGTTTCCTTCTCTTGACTATAAAGCCAGAGCCACATGGCTGAAGCTTCTAAGTTCTGTTGCTTGCTGGAGCTGGAACATGGCCCCCTGTTTCTATTACATTATCACCAGCTTTCTGTTTTCCAGCTCCTTCACTGCCTAAGCTTGTCTGTCCTCAAACTTGCTCTATAATTTCAACATGATTTTCTTATCTACAGCATGAATTATATCTCTTAATCATTCTTTATATTTAGTAACGCATAAATGCTAGCTCTTATAAAAGAACTTGATTCATTGTCCTTTGTTTGTTGGAGATTGTATTGGTATATAGTCTAGGCTGGCTTGGAGCCTGCCTCTGCCTCCTGAGTTTTGGGATTATAGTCATGTACCATTATGTTGCTCTTGACACCTCAAAAGTCATTATGCAAAAAAAAAATAACCACAAGAAGACAGTGGATACACTGCACCACATAGGCATACTATGTTTGTAGCATGGATAAACATGAACAAGGCCCAATTTCCATACCTTGTTCTCCAACCACACAAATGATGTAAAAAAATAAAAAATAAAATAAAAAATATTTTTAAATTACTTAATTACATCTGTATTTGTATCTTTATCAGTCACTGGCAAAAATAATTACCTAATTTTTAAAAAATAATACATAATTACAACAATTTAAAAAACTGGTAAAATCATTTCTCTTCATAATTGAGAACCTGTCATTAGGCAGCAACCGTAAGATTAGTCTTTTATGTCACCTGATTTTCTTTCACTCCTTTCTAAACATATCTTTTCTTGCAAAACAGACTCAAATCATATTTATAATTTTATTAGGACTTAGACTTACCATTATAAATTTGATATTCTCTTTCTCTCTCTCTCTCTCTCTCTCTCTCTATATATATATATATATATATATATATATATATATATATATATGGAATGATATGATTTAATGAGTATGAGCACTTCAGGCATTATGGGAATGACTATAAGTATCAGAACTAGAATATTTAGAGGCAACTGAAATTTTCTACAATGGTCCATATCTTTTGTTTCTTCCTTTTTGGCTATTACTGTTCCATCAAGCTTTGTAACATGGAAATGGATATCTTATAGATTAAACTAATGGATGTCTTGTTCTCTTATGGAAGTTGACATGGAGTTCAAAGAGAGAATAGAACACACCACAATGGATCACATTCAAATACAACCATACTCAGTGGACCCACGTTTTCAAGAGGCCCAACCTCCTGTCAAAGTTACTTCACTAGGAGTTTATTAAAGATGATCCACTAATAGGATTGTGTGTACTCTTGTTTGTTTACTTGAACCTCACCACAGTTCATGTTCTTCTCAGTAAACTCTTCTATCCTCCTCACACTGAGGTAACTAATAAACACCCACAGTTAAATGTATGAAATGGGTACCAGAGCCTTCTTAGTGGTACAGGAACTTGTCTGTACCACGAGCTTGAAGGTCTTGGTTTATTCTCCAGAATTCGTGTAAATGAAGAGAAGTAAAGACAGAAGAATTCCTCAGCAACCCATGAACCATCTACCCTGAAGTACATGGGTTTCATGGCAGAAATAACAGGAAAACCTTTGCTTCAATGTGGAGAAAGGGGAAAGTAGACTACTGAAAATCAGACTCAGACATCCACATGCATATTATGTATGAAATTATATACACATATACACACATACAAACACACACTATACATATAGTCTTAATAATAAATAGTAACATATATAAACAAACACATGCAAACTATATGAGAGAGAGAGAAATACTAACTCCAAGAATAATTCAACATTAGGACACTAATTATCATAATTAAGCAAAAGAATGGGCTCTATAAAAATGAATTATTAGACTAAAGTTCAAAGATGTTTTTAAAATTCAAATCCAATACCTAGGAGAAACTATTAGTACAATAATAATTATTTTCCCAAGATAATAAATATGGATGTTAGGAAAGGACATATTGAAACACAGGCATTATTAATAATAGTGAACACTAGATTAGAAGCAATCTCATTAGTGCTATGAATCAGGATGAGAAAAGATAATACAATCACAGATATTGAACTGCATTCTAATTGTGCTTTTCCATAAAAACAATAGAAGGTAGCAAAATAAGAAATAATTTTTCAATGTAGAGAGTGTGATTTCTACTGTTTGCAAATTACATGATTTTTCTTTTCTTTTCCCTGAAAAATGCAAAATAACTGGAAAGTTCAATACTAGCACTGGTAAGAAAATTAGCATAAAATCAATAACTTTTCTATTTGCTATATTGACAACATTTATAACAGCTGTGACCCAAACAATTGGAGGCAGTCCTTGGTATAAACCTTTTATAACCATGGATCAACACTTGAATCCACACTTTAAAGTGTGTGAGTCTGGGAGGGGAAAAAGAGGTAAAGTGATCCAGATGTTTGGCACAGTGATGGCCAGCGTGAAGCTGAGGGAAGGATGGGAGACATAACCTGGGATAAATACTTGTCCCAGAGAAATTTGAGCATGAGAACTCAAAAAAAAAAAAAAAATAGAAGAAAAAACTTCACATCACAGATTCCTAAACTCAGACCCCCGCCCCAACATTATAAAAGGGAAATGTTAGGTTTTTGAATGAGCACTGCATAATAAATGATGAATGGAAGAATATTTGCACAATCCAGTTTGGTCTAAATTTAAACTGCCTTTCCATGGAACTGAAAATTATATACAAAATACGTAGGTGCATGAATGTGTAAGATTGTGTGACCCTACCAAAAGTGACAAACTGGAAGGGTGGATGTATTCTTTTCAAAATGTCAATGTTTATTACTAAATTGAAGAATAAAAGTTTACAAAACTGTATCTTTGTTTCAGAAGTATTTGAGGAAAAAAAGTATTTTTAGTCTGTATTTATTCAGGATTTCCCCTTGGGGTGATTATGGAACACAAAAAATAGGGGAAGGTCACTAATGGATTTCAGAGTAGGAAAGTCACTTTTCAAGCAAAGACTGCTAAAAATAAAGTAAAGGGTGGCAACATGTGGAAGATTAGCCATAAAGGACTTAGGCCTTCCTCCGAATTACAGTTATCTCTGAAAAGCTGTTTGAACTGATGCTATAACTGGAAAGAAATTCTGACAAAACCTCAGAAAGGATTTTCATAGAGAGATTAACTCTATTATATTATGAAGCTGATATATGTCCAGTGAGTATAGAAAAGATTAGAGATTTTAAGTTTTATTGAAAATGAGTTTTCCAAAATTTAACCCCAAGTTTGGTGAAAGGCATGTGGTTTGAAAAATAAGTATTAAATCATTTGTTATTAAGGTTACTCTAATGTGAAATTTAATGTTATCTACTTCAACTCTTTTGCTTACCTGAGTGACAAGAATGATAATCTTTTATTAGTTAACTCACAGCACATCACTAGGACAATTAGCTGCATAAGTAGCAGAGGAATGCCTTATCTGGCATCAATGGGAAGGAAGCCCTTTGGTCCTGTGGAGTCTGAATGACTCAGCTTAGGGGGATGCTAGGGTACTGAGGCAGGAGTGGGTGGGTGGATGGGGGAGCATCCTCATAGAAGCACGGGAGACAGGGAAGGTGATATGGTATTTGTGAAGGGGAAACTGGGAAGGGGAATAACATTTAAAATATAAATAAGTAAAATAATTTAAAATATATATAAAATTAATGTAACTGCACCAAATTTTGTATTTTGTAATGTATTCGTTGCTTTTCTTTTTCATTTAGTAGGTTTCCAGCATGACTAAAACTAATGTTCACTTTGGTCCTGCACTTGACTTGCTAGCATAAAGTCTTCTAGTTATATCACTGCAAAGCCTTGCTCCCTATGAAGAAAACAAAAGCATTGGGCAGTCACAAATATTCCTCCCTTGCCTTGATATGGTTTACATTTTTTCTCCCTCATTGTACCTATATAGTCTATGCTGTTCTTCTTTAACCTTAGAGATGCACTTTCTTTTCTAGTAAAATAATTGTATGTATCCAGTCTCTCTTCTTTGAAATTCTTTTCAAGGAATCAGAATATTATTGTGACTGCAGCTCATATTTCTTAATGCATTAACAATTTTTCTTTTGGTTTCTTTGATGGGCAGTATTCCCATAAACTAAACATATGTACAGGCATACATACATACATACATACATGCATACACATGCATTTGTAAACCATAGACAACTAACATTTTGAATAACATGCATAAAAGGAGAACACCACAAGTCAAAGAAAATAATTTCTCTAAAATCATAGAAAATTAATCAGTTTCACAGAAAGATGTCCATGCAGTACAAGAAATCTACTGATCATAAAATACACAGTACCAAGAAAGATATTCCCCACTACAAAGTATAGTTTAAACAGAAAAGCAAAAGATCAATAGTTTAAAAGATACAAGAAAACAAGATAAAGTCACTTATAAAGGTGAGTCCATGAGAATTATAACCATTTATTTGATAGAAGCATTTAAAGCCAGAAAGGTCTACAAAGATCCCAGATTATTATAACTAGAAAAACTATCTCAAGAAATTGAAGAATGAATTCAAATTTTCCAAAAAAAACAACATTGAAGGAAAGTATGGAAATTGGTATAGATTTATTCTTATATGATAGAAATATATCTAACATGTGACCCAACTGTACAATTCTAGGGCATGCGCATAAAAGATTTCTATTGTGTCACGGAATAATTGCTCATCCATATTTATTGTTGCTGTATTTAAAATAACTAGGAAGTTGGATCACTCTAGATATCCACTGTAAGAATAACAGAGAGTTAAAATGGAAATGTATAAAATTCTATTCAGCTTTATAGAAAGTTGAAATTGTGAAACATACAAGTAAATGAAAGGATAGAAATGGAGGAAATTTCCTGAATGATATAACTCATGCCCAGAAATGCAAATAAGGCATATATTTACTTATATATGACACTTGAATTTAAATATTGAGATTTGTATGATTAGAAAGCATTATTTTTAAATGCAAAGGAACTGTAATATGTCCATATAAGGGTAAAGGAATGATCTTTATGAAGAATGACAAAATAATAATCACAGATAATATTATGAGGGAAAACAGAATAATAAGTGGAAGGCTTAAGGCAAGGTACCAGAGACATGAAGTAGCTGGGGAGCTATCTGACTATTTTATAAGCTTCTTAAAATTTAAATTTGGATTCTCCTACATCACAGGATAATTCTACTACCCCAGATCATGGGCTACTAAATAATTAACCCAGGTATGGAATAGTCACTATTAAATTTTTGGTTATGAACATCCCTATGATTTCTTAAAACGATACAGGAAATTGACATTGCTCTTAGTTATTTATGAGTATTAACCCTCTTGTATATGATATCATATATTTTGATAATAAGAACTGAGGCCATCAAGGTACTTCTGACTATAAGTTGGTTTTGTTTTGTTATATTTTTATAGTTTGCTTGATTATTTGTTTTTGCCTTTGTTTTTTTTTTTTTTTTTTTTTTTCAGTGACACACAACTTTTACAGTGTTGAAAGAAGCTTTGAAATATTCTCATGGAGAAATCCCATCAATAGTTTTACCCAGATATGAACCCTTCAAGATTCAAGGCTGACCAGTCTGGCAAAATAGGCCCTGCAATAGTGGAATATATGACTCCTAAACTGGAGAGATGTGTTGTGCTATAGTAGGGAACACGTGACTGGTACCACTTAGCTATGACAGGGGAGATTTTAGGCCATACTGCAATTATTTTGCTACAGGAAAGTACTATTAAACTTTCTTCTAAATATGTAACATTGTATCCAAAGGCTAGTGAAATTCTCAACTCTTGTCAAAAAAACTTTATTTTGCAGTGAATAACAGTAGATACATGTGTGTATGTGTGTGTGAGTGTGTGTGTGTGTGTGTGTTTGTGTGAGTGTGTGTGTGTGTGTGTGTGTTCAAAATATAGACATTAAATAATGACTGTGAGTGATCTGTCTAAATGAGAGATCTATATCACACCTCTTCTCTATCATGCTCAGGGAATCTCAGGCTAGAATTTCAGAAAGACTACCTTGAAATAATGTCTTCTGAAGAGGACTGTTCTATTTCCAAATTCATGCTTGCTATATTTGCTGAAAGGAGGTTTGCTCAGATTAAGCCAGTCAACATTTTTTATGAAGAAGGACTAAGGCTACATGTAGCACTCTATGATGAGGAGCCATACACAGTATAGTTCAGTGGGAGAGGGAGTCAGTTTTCTTCTATGGTGTGACCCATGGCAAGTTACCCATATTCCAGTGTTGGCTCTCTACACTTGTGTGTATGCAGGCAGCATTAATTGTACTTGATGAGTTATTTGAAAGGGAGGAAATTAAGATGTAGAATACATATATTTAGGAATGGGATATGGGAGACAGAATAAAAGATACCTTTGAGTAGGGGAGTACAACAGAATATATTTTCCACATACTACATTTGCAAATACTGTTACTGAAGACTGTGTTTGTGCATGCACATGCATGTGTCCTCTGTGTGTGTGTGGGGGGGTGGGGCTTAGGTATGCAGTTTTCAACACTAGATATCTTTGCATAAATTGTTCTTAGATATCTTTACATTGACAAAATTAGGCAATAACTGATTACTTAAAATAAATTCTTTTTATGAAGTGATACAAGGCTGTATGTGCATGCCCTATGTGAAAATACATACCTATTGGTATCTATATAAATATATAAGGAGTTAAAAATAGGCCTGCATGCAAATTTTATAATAAAAAAATTTTCTAATAGACAAAGCTTTTATATATTTTCAGTTGTATTTGTTGAATATCTACTACTTGCAGGCTCTGTGTAGAGCACCACAATATATATCAAGTATAAGCAATACTTGATAAGCAAGGAACTGTGACAATGTGGGATTAACTTCTGGGACGCAAACAAGGAAATCAAGCATGCATATGAAGGCTGTTGAACTTGTTTACAAATAGTATTTTCCTTTTATCTTTTGGCATTGTGTCATGAAGAATTTCTACAGTTAGGTACAAAATCTCCCCTGAATTAGCCACAGATGAACACTCTATTGTACAAAGAACCTTCTCCACTCAACTTTCTTTGTTTTAATGATTCAATATTTTGAAAACTGATGGATAAGTTTAGAGAATAAAGGGGATTGTATATCAAAATTTAGTTTCCTGAAAGTTGTCAATCCTAGAGTTCTATAAATTACTTTAGAAGAAACTGGTTGGGAATAAATGGAGGAGTTGTCAATGATATTTAGAGTAGAGAACTTGTCCCTCATAATAATGTCTCAAGATTCCTAAAACCATACTGTATTTCTACCCAAATTTCCATGGCATAATTTAGATTTCCTCAATAAGATAAATTAGCCAGTTCTCTAAAATAGTCTTAGCAGAAATAATAATTTGATATATATATATATATATGCAAAAAAATAAATATAAAAAAAAGCTAGCAGAATACCCAAGATACAGTCCACAGAACTCAAAAGGCTCAACAAGCTGAAATGCCCAAGTGAGGACACCTCAGTCCCACTTGGAATAGAGAAGAAAACAGTTACTAGCTGGAGCTAGGGAGGAACCGGGAAGGGATAGTAGAAGGGATGAAGGAGTAGTAGGTGGGTGAAAGGGAAACCTGATTTGTATTGGGTGGGGGAAAGGACTGAAGCCCTGAGGGCCAGCAGAAAGAATGTAAACAGGGAACCTCTGGAAAGAGGAAGTTGGGGAGAACCCCCAGAATTCGCCAGAGACCAGGTAGGTGAGAGACTCCCAGGACTCAAAGGAAGGGACCTTAGATGAAACTCCTGACAGTAGGGACAGGGAACTTATAGCACTAACCTCCAGCAGGAAGGCAGGACATCAATTGAGGGATGGAGTTGTTACCCCACAGTCACACTTTGACCTATAATTTTTCCTGTCTGAAAGAATTACAGGGATGGAAATAGAGCTTGAGGAAAAGAAGTTCCAGTGCAGGCCCAAAGTGGGATCCAGCTCAAGGGGTGGTCCCAAGATCTGACACTATTACTGAGGCTATGGAGCACTCACAAAAAGGGACCTAGTATGACTGCCCTCCGAAAGACTCAACAAGCAGCTGAAAGTGTTAGATGCAGATATTTGCACCCAAACAATGGACAGAAGCAACTGACCCCTTTTGTTGAATTAGGGAAGTGTGAAAGAAGCTGAGGAGAAGGGTGATCCTGTATGAAGACCAGCAGTCTCAATTAATCTGGATCTCTGAGATCTCTCAAACACTGGAACACCAAACAGACAGCATACACCAGGTGATATTGAGGTCCCCAACACACATATAGTAGAGGACTACAGGGACTGTGTTAATTCAGAGATGATACACCTAACCTGCAAGAGACTGGAGGCCCAGGTGTTTAGAAGTTAGGTGGGGTAGGGAGGAGGTGTGGAATGTGGAGCAGACAGAGGGTGGATGGGGCGGGGCAGGAAAAGGAATATGGAGTGCAAAAATAAGTTTAAAATAAAATAAAATTTAAAAAAGAAATGTAAATAAAGAAAACATCTAATAAAAATGAAATAAAAAATAAAATGCTACATTTCTCAAAGTAGGAAGTTGTGAGATAATTTAAGAGTTTTGAATGGATAAAAGCTACTTACTCAAAGTACATAGTATCTGAATTGCAATAACTTGAATTGTCTTCCTTCTTAAAATGTAGAGTTTACCTTTCTTAGTTATAGGTACAAATAAAATTAAACAAACCATTTTTCCCTATCTGGTAGAGCCTTGCTTTATATACGGAGTAAAGATATAGTTATTTATTAGCCACTCCATTCTCAGTGTGTAGAGTCACAAAGAAATGTTTGATGTTAGCTATATATTCATGAAATACAAATCTGACTTTAACCCTGAGTACATTTTTTTAATTCAATTTTCTGCTCCTATGCATCTGTATAGAAAACCATTGTTTTTATTAGATGGCAAAAAATTTAACTTCTCTGGCAATTTATTGACCTCTAATGACTATAATGTTTATTATTCAAATCTTGAGAAGTTGAGACAGTAAGACTAAAGTCATTTTTAAATGTACACCTACTCTGAGGCCAGACTGGGCTACATGAGATACAGGGATCCTTTTTTAAAAAAAAATTAATTAATTAATTAATTACCAGTCCATATTTTATCCCCCCCATCCACCTTCTGACTGTTCTACATCCCATACCTCCTTCCCAGCCCCCTGTCTCCACGTGGATGCCCCACCCCCACCCCACCTGACCTCTAAACTCCCTGGGGACTTCAGTCTCTTGAGGGTTAGATGCATCATCTCTGAATGGACACATGCCCAGTAGTCCTCTACTGTATGTGTGTTGAGGACCTCATATCAGCTGGTGTATGCTGATTGTTTGGTGTTCCTTTGTAAAAACAGAGGGGAAAAGCACATTTGAAATCATGGGAAAATAAGAGTCTGCCAAGCACTTAACCAAATGCTTTATGCCATGCTTACCCTGTAGCAAACTATTTTGATTCCTGAAGGTTAACAGGTTAACAATTGGGAATTAGTAGCCTTTAAATGAAAAAGTTGTGTGTGTGTGTATGAGTGTATGCCCTCACATTTATGCACTTATTTACTGTTTTTCAATAAGATGTATAAAGTCAAAACTAATCTTTAATTGCAGTCTTATCATAGATCCAATTTTGTCCAGTTATAAAGGCACCAATCTTAAAATTGTTAAATGATCTGGTACCTAGTATAAAGCAGTGAACATTTCTCAAAACAGGTACCTGTACAATTTTTATCTCTGGTATAAGTTAGTTGTAACAAGGCACTGCTATGGAGAAGTGATGAAAGAAAGGAATAAATTTTTATTAAATTTTGATGACCATGTTTGTGTTGATATGAATTCCTATGAACATCAGATATAAAGTAAGCCTGTATACCGCTACTGTTCCCATGTTCCTTCACTGAATTTTTCAAGCAAATGTGAATCTGAGTAAAAGTGGTATAACTTAGAGAAAAACCCCCAAGGAAAGGCATGAAAAAACTCCAAGCTGGGGAGAGTATGAGACAGACACCTGAATGTTAAGTCATTTGAATATCTGGGAAATATCAAATCTTTTTAAAGAAATGTGGTTCTTTTCCAAGAATTCCACAGTGCCTTCTCAAAGTATAAGGTCAGAAGTATACATGTAGATACAGGAAAAGAAAATCTAGGGTCATGCCAAAAAGAAGCATGTCAAAATGTTGACATTTGGGTTGCAAAGTACAGATTTCTTCATACAGCAGCCTTGTAGATGTGACAAACAGAAAAAAAGCCCCGGAACTTTGTTACAGCTTATAGACAATGCCCTGCTCAATGCAGAACACAGAAACTGTCTTCAAAATTATTTCATCCAGCAGTGAACTGAATCTTGCTCAACCTACCACAAACTCAAACTTTCATTGCAAAAGTCCCATAAATTAAGTTAGCTTCCACAATAGAAGTCACAAAAGAAAAAAAAAATAAGCCTATACCTTAATGTAGTGTATTATAAATATTTTAATCCCTACTTCTATTCTACACATACTTTCTCGTCTGATAATAAAGTGCATCATTTTACAAATGTATCACATAGTGTTTCAGATAAATATAGATAAACTTCACTCAGATGTAAAGGCATGATAATAGAGAGATGTCAGATTTTCACCACTGGAATTTCACAATACAAGTGGGAAATAAATGATCCATGAGATATTCGGTACCATGCATGAACAGAGAGGAACATTTTAGATAGAGTCAAAAAAAAAAAGGGAGTATATTAAAAGTGAAGACATGAGACACCAGAAGTGAAAATGCATTTGAGTGATTGAACATCATTTGAACAGAGCTGAGGGAGGGGCGCTTTATTACTTGTCTACTATACTGTAACACATTACAAAGTTAGCAGCTTTAAACAAGGAATTTATTATTTCAAGGTCCCTTGGATAAGGAGTATGTTTTCAGTTTCCACAAGTCTTTCGCTTGAGGATTCGCATGGACAACATCAGAGGCTCCTCTCTTAGAAATTAGTCACTACCAAGCACCTTCAGATTGCTCACGTACTCCTTTCCTTGCAACTAGAGGATTAATGGAAGTTTGGTTCGTCAAAGTATGCACTGGGAATGGACAAGGGGAACAGCTAGGAAGATGGAGAAAAGAGGGACTCTGACATAATGGTTATTGCAGATTTATTTGTCACCATAAACCTGATGGTTAGGGATAAGCCCTGTAGGCATGTTTTGCAACCTACCTTTAAACATTCAAGTTCTCCTCTGTCCCACCACCCACCAGAAGTAGTGGAAGCGAAAACTTATTAGAATGTGGGAGAAGTGGACCTGTTTAGCAATAGTTCTTTGAGGGTGGGCTCAATCTTCTTTGACAGCAGCTCAGTCCCTTAGCAAACACCAAATATGACTCAGCAGCTTCAGACCAGTCTACTAGGTAGGCAAAGACCAGGCACAAACCAGTAGTTTCAGTCCAGTCCTCTAGGTAGGCAGATACCACACATGAACCAGCAGCTTCAACCCAGTGTTCTGGCAGGCAGACACCAAGCAGGAATCAGATGGTTTAGTTCAATCCTGAAGAAACTGCAAGACTTACCAACTGGCCTGAGGCAAGGCCAATGCTTCAGGTACCTCACAAGCAGCTCTGGGGTGAGTTTCTCTCAAGGGCAGAGCTCAACAACACTATGTAGGGTGAATCAATACATATGTGTCATTAATGAAGAATAGTGAGGTGGAGGTAATCAAACCAGTGCTCAATGTTCATCTCCCACTATCTGTGGGGTCATATTTATACTCAGTCATCATGTGTCCTTCCACAAGTTTGCTGTATCAAACATTTTTTTCCCTGTGTCTGTTTCAGAAAAACAGTCTTGCAGAGGCTTCAGCAAAACATCTTTTCACCTGTGCGTTCCAGCAAAACACCATTTGACATAACTGACTTCCCAAATAAGCCAGAAGTTTCCATTGCATGTTACACTTTTGCTCAAGGCCTAGGGAAAGAGAATTAGATGACAGTGGAACTATCAAAAGAAGAAACTATTGAACTGTTGAGACTTTACACCTAATTAATGAGCTAATGTAAAGGCAAGCTAAAACAAATCCAAATTGAAATTGAGAAGAATATTTCACCATCCAATAAGCGATATTAAATTATGTAGACAATATGAACTTAAAATTTCTAAATGAGACACAAGAAGGAATAATCTGTAGAAATCATAATGGGATAATATCCAAAGTATTACAATTCTGGTAAACTTGGAAATCAAGCACTGCAGCCTCTAAAACCTCAGCAAATATTACTTAAGATGAACACAAAGATAAAGGAAGCTAGTTACCTTATGTGTACTCTACTAAGAGAAATTATCAAATAAAGATACAGATAAAATTGAAATGGGCCAGAGGGTGAGAAATGACATTTTAATCAGCGACACTGTGATTATGTATGATAGTTGTGTACTCATCAGCAGAGAGAATATAGGCCAGAAGTCAGTGGAGGAAATTTTTCAAAGTCCTGGAATAAATAAAAGCATTGGGATAGAGAATCCCACCGGCAAGGAAAATATGCTTCAAACTTGCATGTGAAGGAAAGACATAGTGAGACTCACCAAAAGCTGGGAGACTTTGTCTTGAACTGCAATAAATGGAAAGCATCATTAATCTTAAGGGAGATGCTATGAGAATTTAACAATAGGATGCAGTATGAATTGAGGAACACCAGAAAGAAGGAATATATTACTAAATGTGGAAGATATTTATGTATATTGAAGCTTCATTCAGTGCTTATTGATTATAAAAAGAGAAGCAATGGCTGCCCCTAGTGGCTTTGCTGGTGGGGCTTCTGTGTCAGTAGGTGGCAGAGAGGAGAGAGGTTTTGTCTCCTATCCTCAGTGTTCTGACCTATGAACATCAGAACGTTTAGTAGTGAAACAATCCCTGAAAAAAAAATGCCGGGGCAGCCCTGATTGTGGAGTTTGCAGATGACTGGGCCCCAAAGACATGATCATAAGAAAGCCTGCCCTGCCTCTTTTCTCTTGGGAGGTGGTGAAGACAGGGAGAGATTCCCTACCTTCCCTGTGGCAGGCAGGAGTGCTGGGGAACTACAGCTACTTAAGGTTGTAGTCTGCCATGTGAGCATAGCTCCTCTGAGCTCAGCTCAAAATGGAGCACTCTTTGTCCACCAGGGCTTTCTCTTCTTTCAATGGTTCTGGGGAGCCTTGTGTGCAGCTGCACCAGGACACTCTGAGGGAGAATGGGGAATGAGGAAACACACAAGAGAGCTTGCCCCATGGGGTCATGAGAGCTGGAGAACTGTCCCTGTCCCTGTCTCTCACTTGATGCAGCACTCAGGAGAACACCTCATCTGGATAGCACAGTAGAGCTGACCCTGAAAGCAGAGTGAGCAGGTGAACTAGCCCTGAGTATATGTTCATGGAATAGTTGGCCCTCTGGTGGCATGGTCAAGTGAGAGATTTTTTTCCCTCACCCTAGCCCCTTATCATCTACAGCAGGCAAGAAAGCTGGCCCTAGGGTCACTGAGAGCCAGAGAGCTGGCCCTGCCCCTCACTTCCTGCAATACCTAGGAGAGCTGGCACCAGAGTAGAGCTGGCCCTGGAAGTGGAGTTTGCAGGTGAGTTAGCTCAGAGATGATGAGGATAAAAATGAGCAGGCCTTGCCTATTGTCTGGAGGGAGGTAGAGAGGACTCCATGCCAAAGATGCATATTTTAATCCCAGTAGAGTGAGCAATCTCTGACACCACAGCTATCAACAGCAAAAGGAAATACACATGAAAACATAATACATTGTACACAATGAAATATTGTTCAGTTGTTCAGACAAATGAAATTATAAAGTTTGAAGACAAATGGATAGAGCCTGAAGATAGTCATCCTGATTGATGTAGCCTAGACCCTAAATGCCAAGTAATCTGTTTTTTCATCCATGGTCATGCTATCATTAAAGTATTTGATATGTGTGTAACTATCTCAGTAAGCACAGAAATTATGTCCTTAGTAAGAGATCAAGCTGGAGGTTAAGCTCTCCCTAAGGAAGCAAGAGTATAGCTTTATGGAAGCAAAAGTTAGAAATGTGAATAGGAGAATTAAATAGGGAGACGGGATGGGAGAGAAGGGTAAAGCAGGTATATGGGAAGGGATAAGTAACATTAATGCCATTTGAGGGGCCATATGGAAACTTACTACTGTAGAAGCTTGAAAAATATAGACACATATGAGAAGAGTCTAAATGGAGTTGAGGCAGTGCCTCCACTAGACATCTTATATCGGGAATGATTGTATCTTCTTGAATAATTGGCCAAAGAAGTATTGTGGAAAACCTCCCGTGCAGTATCAGGTCTTGCCAAGGCTGTTACTTTATCTCTCACCTGTTTTAAGGCCCTATAGCTGAAGATATCACTTACATGTTTTATCAAACATAGAGAAGCCACATCCGTGCCTAACTAGCACCTTCAACACTTATTTTACAATTATGAAGGTAACAAAGCTGAAAGTAAAAGTACTAGGACTTTTTGGCTATTTACACTGAGGACCTCTCAGATGCTTTTCAGGTGCATGCCTTCCTGTTCCATAGAGAAGTTAGGCAGAGAAACTAGAATGAAGAGAACGAAGAGAAAAAGAAAAAGTATGTTATAGTCTTCTTTGAGTGAACCATTATAATTGCATTAGGACTAGATCCTTTCATTCTCATTTATCCTTGAAAAGTACCTACAAATTCTAATGAAGTTTACTGCAGTTGCTTATCCACTACAAAATTAAGCCTTGAAAACATATAGAGAAGCATCATTATACAACCTAGAATGTTTTCTATATATTTTCACATATACCTTTCATATATATATATTTTTAATTTATATGTAATTTTATTATATATTATTTCACTAATTCTATATCACCTATTCTACTTAATAAAACAGTGTGTTTATGTAATTAATTAACAATTTAATTACTAAATAACAATCATGTAATTAAAATATATAGATATATTCATATATACATGTAGCAACAGTTAAAAAGAGAGGTCATGCATTTGAAAGAGCACAGGAGAAGTATGTAGAAGGTTTTGGAAGGAGGAGATGAAAATAGGAGATGATATGATTTTTATAGTCTCAAAAATAAAAATATTAACCACAATAATGTGCTCCATTTCAAATTTGATGACATTTGAGATTAAGGCATAACAAAATTGTATGACATAACTTCTTTGAAATGACTGGGAAGATGTGGCCAAGAGCTGTAACATTGTAAAATGATGGATTGTGCTCTTTTAATTGGAAACTATAAATCTAGAATAAAAAGCATCTTATACTCAACACATACACTTAACATGTTGTATTTCTTCCTTTTTATGTCCCCTTTCTCAAAGTTGCTAATAGTTTGATGCCCGGTATTAAAATTTATGACAGGTAATATCATACAGAGATAATATTTTATAACAGAGGTTCTAATATGCCCTAGTATACACAATAGCTACTTAATGAGTGGTAGTTAATACACTGATGAAATTATTTACCTAGCTATTGTCATGCTGAACACACACTATTGTATCGTATTCCCTGCATTTTACAATGGTATTAGAATGGTTCTAGGTTTTGAGTTGTCAATATTAAAAATGCATTTTAGATCAGATGGCTCCCTATAACGAGAATCAAAATGTGGCCAATGGTTTAACCAATTTCCTATTTTCATACATTCAAGTCACATCAAGTTTCAGACTCATTCAGTAAGTTCACTTGATGAAATCCTACCTTTGAGCTCTTCAGTGTCCAATGAAACAAAGGATCTCAATGAGAGAAGATGCACCTAACCCCCTAGAGACTTGAGGCCCCAGGGAGTGGGCAGGCCTGGTAGGGTAAGGATAGGGAGTGGGGACATCCTCTTGGAGACAGGGCCAGGGAGGAGGTATAGGATGGGAAGTGACCAGGGGGTGGGGTCAGACAGGCAGGGGGAATAAAGTCTGGATTATGAAAGATTTAAAAAATAAAAATAAATAAATAAAAGATTAAAGAATAAAATAAATAAATAAAACACAAAGATAAGACTGAGTGAGGGATATTTCTAAGATATGTTTCAACACAGTGGAGTGCTACAGGGATTTCAAATGTTTCTTCATAAAATCAATCTAACTATCCTTTAGGAAAAAATTCTTGCAATTCCCTCACTTTTTTGTCATAGTTCAACCTCTATAGCACTTGCTTCTCCTATTCTCACATACATTATTGTTTCTGTACTTTCCTTTTCCTTTCAATGTAGATTCAAGTTTTCATCCCCAAGCTGACTGTGCATGTCATTGAACTGCCTCACCAGAAATGTGCAATACAATTGCCTCTTTGTGTTCACAGTAGAGTTGTTATTGTATTGTGGAAAAGTGTCACTGAATAGATACCCAATTTGTAAATATCTGATAGTAAAATATTTTCTCCCATTGTGTGAGTTAGGTTGTCATTTACTTGGTGGTGTCCTCTGAACCACAAATTTGAATTTTAACAAAATGCCTTGGGCTGTTTTTTTTTTTTTTTTTTTTTCCTGATTCCATATGATTTGGTGTTCTATCTGGGAAAATTTGCCAAATTCAAGATTGCAAAATTTATTTGCCTAGATAGAATATTTATATTTCTTATCTATTTTGAGGATTTTAAAAAACATTTTGAGGCAATATTTCAACTTGACTATTCTGCATATGGTGACATCTGTTAAAAAGATATATTTGCTATTTACAAGACTTAATATCCTATAAAATATTTTCAGTGTACATGGATCTAATTCTGTGTGAAATTTTACAAAGACACTGGGAATATCTGTTCTCAGCCCAGGGCTCTCTTGTTCAACTACCACTGATCAGTAGCAGGTTTTGAAATAGTGGTCCCCCAAGTCTCTCTTGTTATCCTAACTCCAGTAATTGTACCCTGTGTGGGTTCTATCTAAATACACTGGCATTGTGATATATACTTGAAATCCCAAGAAGAAGGAATCTGAGGCAAAAGGATCATCTATTAAAACCCATGTGAAGATACCCTTTCTCCAACATAAGTTCTTCCTAAAGAAACAATAAATATATTTTCTTAATTTGATTTTCAATGTTCATGTAAGTATAGAAATAAGATTCATAGAGTGTTTTTACATTCTAAAAATCTTGCTTAATATATAAATCAAGATAAAATATGTTTAACAGATTCCTCCAGCATTTCTATAATAAAGAACAAACGATGAGCAAGTAGGAATACTTTCATGTCTTGACTTTTAATGCATGTGTTATTGTTTAGTTATCTTATCTAACAGATATTATGTTTTCAATATTGATTCTCATATATAAAATACTCCTTATTTTTATTATTTTTCTTACTCCTTGCTCTTACATAATTGTTCTAGCTGTAACCTGGGTATAAGTGGCAAGAGTATTGGCTTACCTTGTTCTTATCTCTAGGAAGAAATTACAAATACTGTCTCTAGGTCTGCTGCAAATGCCTCTGGGAATATTAGGGAAGTTCCTCTCTTTTCCTTTTGTGCTGCGTATTTATATCATAAAGGAATGCTGGGTGCTTCTTACTATTGTGATTTTTTTCTTCGATTAACACAGCATATTGAACTAATTTATTTCTCGATAGTAAATGAACACTTGCTCCTGGTGTTTGATATGTTTTATCTGCTACTGGACAGATTCGGGTGGCATAATAGATACTAATTTGCTCTCTTTATGTGATGCCTTTGTCTGGTTGCAATACCAGGGTGAAGTTGACATCAGGAGTGCCCTGTGATACATTTCTTTCTCTACACATTGGAAGAGTTTAGTAACACTGATGTTATTTCCTCCTTGAATGCCTGGAGGAATATAGGAGAAAAACTTGTACCTATGATACAAGTTTGAAAGGATTCACATTGCCTTTCATTAGCATGATCTCCAGACAAGAAAAATCATGGGAAAATTTCTGACAAACAGCAACAATTTTCATTTTGATGTGATGTTCTGCAGATTTGTAGAAATCAAAGTAATTCATTCTATTTTTTTAGGTCTGAGCTTTTACTTTTGCGTAATTTTTCTCACTTCTACTACATAATTTCATTTCTCATATTTATGAGAACATACATGGAATTTCTATACACTATCTCTGAATATGTAACAAAGGCATTCATATTCTAACATATTTCATGAATTTTAAGATTATGTTGCTTCCACTTCAGTGAGATTATGTTAAACTTCCATGTTGCAGTGTTGCAGAGCTTAAATTATGCTTGGCTAAATGAAATATTTGCTATTCACAGGGTGTGGTATGAACACACTTCACATTTACTGGAGCCTTATTAATATTCCTTTGTGATTGTCATATATGTATGTATATATGTATATATATATATACACACATACATGTATGTATGTGTATATATATATAAAATCTTCAAGTGAGATTTATTTATCTTACTATGTTCTACATAACACTAATAAATTAAAATCATGAAACAGGATCTACAATTGAGACCTCCAACCAGGCACTTGTATCCACTTCATGGTCCCCATCTCTGCAAGTTTATTTTGGGGAGAGTTCTCTATTTGTTATATACCTACTTCTGTTTTCTTCTCCTGCTTTGAACTGGATAATGGGTGTTTACTTATTTTTTTAGACAAGCACTGCACTCAGCTTTAGCAATTTAAGTAAATGGCTCTCAACAGTTTTCTTTGATTGCTTTATTGTATTTATGGAAGCTTTACTAAGCCGGATGGGAGACTCAACAAAGTAGAACAAACAGAAGTGCAATACATTCTAGTTGGCTCACAGCACATTTTTCTCCACATGTCACAAGAAGTAGAAAATGTGTAAGTTATCATTTATGAAATGAGTGAAACCAGATCCTGTAAACAGTAAGAGAAGAGAACCCCAGGGGACTCTTAAAGTCAAAGGCAAATAATCCCAATGTGCAAAATATTTATAGGAAGAAGACAAAGTGCTGCACTGTATGGAACTTGTATATTTCTGAGAAAGGGGTTATGTGGATTATTTTCTTGACACCAGAGGTTCCACAATAATGGTCACAGATTCACATATCTTGTGTGTGTGTGTGTGTGTGTGTGTGTGTGTGTATGGCTTCTTTCAACTCCCTCTACCTTCAATTAATTTGGATTTTCTTAGAAAATATTTTCTAAAAGTACAAAGTTTAAGCAAGCTACTGGGCCTTTTCTTTGCTCATTTCCTGGACCACATGCTTTTAACTTTAGCCCCCTCTTTCTCAGAGATATCTTTAATATCCTCTAAGATTCATGTCATATCCTTTGCTGGGTATGTGGCAACAAATATGTTCTCTGGTACCATTCAGTTCTAATTTTTTATCTTTTTATTTTTGATACTATGATGTAATTATATCATGTCTACATCTTTCCTATTACCAAAGAATTTCACAGACCACTCTTTGCTCTTTTTCACATTCATGGCCTGTTTTCACTGTTCATAGTTACATCTACATGAGGAGGGACATTTGTAATTTCCAGGGCAGGAGTCATAGTCCTATGTAGCTATAAGTGAACAATTAAAATTGAGCCAGGTGAATGAATATTAGAATTTTATTTTTATTTTCATACAGGTCACAAGTGCCCAGAGAGTACTATAGAAGGAAACAAACTTCACTGGATATGCCATAATCTACATTTTGGGTCCTATTCTGAATTGCATGGCAACCCAATAGTCAGCTAAGTTTTATAAAGTATATACGATATACTATAAAGTACATAATTTCTGAGCCTGTAGTTTGCCATTCTTTCTTAAAGCCTCTACTTACAAAAGTATATGTGATTCAGGACAGGAGAACAGCTACAGTTAAAATTAGCAACAAAAATAATTTGGTTGTGGGTTAGCAACCATACCTGTATTAAAGGGTTGCAGCACTAGAAAGATGGAGAACCATTGGTATGAAATATAAAGAGAGACAAGGGGCACACCTCAGCAATCTCTTGCTGCTTCAAGGAAAATATCGTATCTTTTTAATTCATTTTGTGATCGTTACATTTCATTAATTGTAGTAATTACTGAAATCAATATGAACAGACAACACTGAATTGGAAGGCCCAATGTTCTATACTTTCCTACTCTCCAGTGACATGAGTATTGGGATTCATCCACCCTTCTATCATTTACCAGTCCATTAATCTATGCCGAAGATCTTACTTAAAATCTGTTTCTTAGTAAGTTGGTGGTAAATGCCTTAATGAATGGGTACAATGTATAGTACCATTAGAGTTGGTATAGATGGTACATCACATTTTATAATTTTCTGAAGCTTTTAGCAAGTAATATAATATGACATATACTCAGAAAGAGACATTCCTATTTAATTATATATTTCAACTTTATATATAAAGTTTACATTATATATATATACACACACACATACATATACATATATATGTATATATATGTGCATATATATGTATGTATATATATATATATATGTGTGTGTGTGTAATAGTGTAATTGTGTAATTGTGTAATGGGTGTAAAGGCAGGAGTTCCTAGCAGCAGAAGTATTGATTGCAAAGATAAAACAACTTGAATTATAGCTATTTAAAATGCCCAGGGGTAGGCTATGAATAACAATAATTTATAAATATCTTTATGGTTGAAAAAAATCTGCTGTTAAGGTTTATGTTCTGCTTTGCTTTACAACAAGTGTTTAAAATATTCAATACCTTTTGTAAGAAGGAAAAAGAAACTTGGATGGCATGCAGGGGCTTCCTGGTATCTGCTGTTATTTTAATCAATTCATTTGAGAACAGTAGGTAATACTAAGCTATACGAATTGCTCACACACGTATTACTGAAATAATGTACTAGCTGTGCATGGACTAAATATACATTTCTGGGAATTATGTCTATAAGAATTCAGCTATCTGGAAACCACTATAGAAACATGACATTTTATCTTTTATTTAAAGTGACATTGCAATTATGTTTGCTTAGATCAGTGAAGTATATACTCAAATTATATTAGGATGCGGTAAGGAGAGCTTGTCTTAGTGATCCCACTTAGCGTTTGTTAGTGGGCAGAACAGAGTTCAGGAACTGGGATCAGAGAGTGACATGAAATGAATGGTTTTCTTATCACATTAATCACTCAAATTATGTTTGTTTACATCAGAGAATTTTAAAAGGCTTTTTTAAAATTTAAATTTATAAAAGGAATGCTGAGGCATTGAGAAGTTGTCAACTGAAATTAAATTATATAGGTAGAGATAGAGATAGAGAGATATAGATATAGATGATCTTCCTATAATTTCTGTTCATAACTTAGGAGTCCACTGACACATAATGCTTTGAAGTCCACTGACACACAATGCTTTGAATTTTGTGTTGGGAGTCTGTGATGTTGAATATCTGGTTAGGCTATCAGGAAGGGAAAAAGAAAAATGGGAGAAAGGACGGGTAGGGTAAAAGGATAATTTTAAAACAACATATCTGAAAATATGCTGTTTTCATTTTTACTTAATAGGATAATGCAACCAAAGCTTATAGTGATGGAAATATTCATTCAGTTGCACTGACAATTCCTAACACCAGAGGCACTGAAGAGCACATGGACAACTAATGTCCTGGAGGAATTTCTTATCTGGGAGTGAAAGAGTGACTAAGAAAGTTTACATTAGATATGGTTTCTTCTTTGAAAATGGACAGCATATCTTAACTTAGGTTCTGATGTGCTCCAGGCTGTGATCACAATGAAGACACTGCCTCTGTCTTAATTACTGAACACTATGTCTCTAGTGCTTTCTTACTACTTCATTGGTAATGTGTGTTGAATGACAACCATTGTATAAGTATGCCCCGCAAGTGCTGGTATAGCTTCCACTAAGCAGAATACACACAAGAACTTTTCGTTGTATGTGAAAACATTGATGGGAATGCACTTCTGTGCCTGTGCTTGGATAGGTCAGAGGTTAACTTTGGTATCATTTCTCAGATTCATCCACCTTGGTGTTTCAGGTTTCTCACTGAAACCTAGTGGTGCCCTTGAGGCCTGGGTGCCTGCTCACTGTGCCTCAGCATTCCTCTAGTCTCCATCTCCAAAGCACTGAGAATACAAGCACCTGCTACCATGCCTCACCTTTATCATGATTTATAGTGATCAAAGCCTGGCCCTCAGGTTTGTACAGTAAGGGCTTTACCCATAGAACTATATCCCCAACTGATTTTTTTGTGTGTGTGTGGAAAATCTTGTCAAAATTATACTACACAACAAATCATGAAGTCCTTTCTCTTTGATTTAAAATTCTATTGTTGCATGTAGCTCAACAAGAGAATAAAAGAACATGAACTGAAGAAAGAGTGTGGGGGTGGGGTGGGGTGTGATCACTGGAGGAATTATAAAAAGGAAAAGGCAGGGGAGTATGAAGTAAATACTGTACCCATGTGCTAAATTTGCAAAAGAACATATGCTGATCAACAAATATTAAAATGAAATCTTCTTCAATGCCCTTCCTTCTTCTTTTATTAAACATTGTCAGGCTGGTGTTCTCCTTTGGGCTTTACCTTCCCTGATCCTGATTTAAACAGAGCTCACCTTGCAGTGCAGTAGCTATTCATTCACAACATTATCTGCTTTAGGTCTCTGTATCTTAACTGTAATAACATTAATAAATATTTTTAGAATGCTGTGAGATAGGCCCATAAAAAGCTTCATTGATTTTTTTTTCAGACTATATCACATTATAGCTAACTTACTGGAGTATCAGCAAAGGAATAAGGCAAATAGAATTTGTAACGCAATTTAACATTAGGATATAATACATTATTCTCAAATCATTGACCTTAACCATTAATTAACTGTGTACACATAGACCACTATTTGTTTTGAAGGAAGCTATAATGAACTGTACACAAATTACTATTATTAAATACTAGACAGTCTGCAACACTACAATTATTAAATATGAACAGACATGCAATTTACAGCACTTTCTCAGCAATCTGCTAAATACTGATAATGTTCATCCATATATTCATAATTTCTCATTGTCCTGCTGATCATATAACTATGAAAAGGGATTGGCTGTGGTCACTTGAGCGGGTGTTAAGTACATTGTTTCACTGTTGATAGATTTACCTATTATACTATTCTAATGCATTTTTATTCCAGCGCATGTCAATGGACTAAGCCCTGCCTTACATATTGAAACTTTTCCGTGAATATTCTACTTGACATCCTTTTTTTAATCATAATACAAGGGCAAGGACTCTGTCCATTAGGCTTTGATTTTCAAGTGCAAAACACACTTGCGGAAATCTTCAGAGTTGCCTAGAAAGTATTGCAACTTGCAAATTGAAATGGTAAACAACCGTGAGTATATTGTCCCATGCTTGAATGTGAATAGGCAATATAGATGATTTAAAAACAATTGTAATTGATAAAATCATTTGCGTGTGTATAGTTTATGTTTATTGTCTGTTAGTGGACATGAATCAGACTTGGTATTGCTGTAAGAAAACTACATAAGACTTACTACTCAAATTTCATTAAACACATTTTCGTCCCTAATGTCATAGCCTGTTAATGACCATCCTTTTTTGCAGTTAAAAAAAAAAAAGGGTGTTCTGAATTTAGTGTCTGTCTTAGAGGGATTGTGTTAAGTCATGCAACCAAAGCTATTCTGAGGCAATGCACGGGGTGACTGGAAATGACGCTCAGCACTGGCTAGCTTCCTTGTCTGAGCATTTTCTACCCTCACCCCATATAAATTAAATATAAAATACACATTTAGATACTGCACAAGCTGACAATTGCAAGTTATAGATAAAAATTCTGACCAGCTAGCCAAACAGAAATCATTTTTTCTTTAAAGATGAGATCATGCTTGTGGACTCCCAACACTGAGACTTGTATGTCGTAATATATGCCATGCACATTTCCTATTTATGTTAAATCTTAAAAATTCAATATTCAGAAAGTCATGAGTTTATTAAATTCCTTCTAAATGCTCAATTTTGTGGCAATGTTTTCCTCCTAGGGGAAAAAATGTTGTTGAGAGATGGATGGTTGAAATGTCTGTGTTATCATTCATTAGACCATAGTTCATGGGGAAAGGCCTTTTTCTCATGCTTGTGCCTCTGTTTCCTGTTATGTGAAATGGAGCTAGGAAGTTCTGTGGCAAGTTCCTTTCGTGAAGAGTAATGAAACAATGGTATCTTGAAAATTCTTGACAGAGTAAATGGCTTATCATGACAGTCATCAAATGTAAGTCTCCTCCACTCATGAGTTACAGAGAAGTCTATACCTCATGTAAGCCAGCTTCCGGATGAGAGAATATACTGTCTTCAGATTCAAAATCAAAGAAGAGTAGGAAAAACTCAAGAGCTACGGGGACAGAAAAATATAAAACATTCTCAGTACAAGGTGAAGGGAGAGGTAGAAGGGAGAGTATATCTCCCTTTCAGTAATTAAAAAGAAATCATTCTAAAATAGATTTGACGGCTCCCTGGGGTGGGTATGTAAAAATGGATGAGTTTGGGAGAGGTAAAAAAAATCAGTAAGGGCTGGAGTTTCACAGGGGAAACTGAACCCTTGTTTTGGTCTTCTGTTATAATTTTTAATCACTTTTACCTGCTAATAAAAAGCCTATTTTTGTCTTCCAAGTGAAGAAAACATCTACTTCTCCTGAGGTTTAATATTGGAGAAGAACTTGGCAAATATTCATTCACATCTAAGTTCATTAAGACACACAGAGAGAAAGCCAATAAAAGCCAGGCGAGGTTTCATGCTGACAGCACACTTCTCCTGATCCTTCCTGATTGGACCTAGTCTCCACTCTTCCCTCAGGACAGCCCTTCCTAATGACATTAGAAAAGCCATCACATCTCAAATCTCAGCTTCATCATCTGCATGAGAAGCCAATTACAATTTAAACTCTAAGAATCCCTTCCATTTCTTGTACACTTTTAGGACAAGCCTGACTTTTTTATTGCCAGAAACTCTCCGGTATCTAGTGAGGTGTGAAAGGAAACCATTAGAAACTGGAGCACAGGAGAGAAGGTGGGATCATTAGATGAACAGGCACAATGGGGAACACTTAATAAGAGCTGCCATGAGTCAGAAAACTGAATTGTAAAACCATGAAACTACTTCCAAATGAACGAAAATAAATTAAAAACTATGTTATGATGTTCTTTGGCACAGCAAGCAAAGCAGGGTTCGTCTTTGTTTTGTGGTAACGACGAACCTGTATTACAGCCTTCTTAAATAAAGCCTATACTTCTTAATACTAGGGTACTGTTGGTTTGCCTGTGAGAAGCTTTCTTCATGTAGATCAAACAATTTGGCAGATTTAACCTATTTGGCTTCTGAAGAATGAATTAGAAGTTCTCTGAGGAATACATGTACCTCTTCCTGCTATTTCTAAAACCTTTTGAAATAGAAAGAAAATCCTTTCAATGCTCATCCAACAATAATGGGCATTTATTCCAACAGATAAAAAGATTAAACTTTTATGTACTATGTAAATTTATCTCATTTATCTTTTATGTGCTTTATTTGTCTTGTAAGACAAATTGCAGTTTTCTTCCTATATATATGTAGCATTAAGTGAGTGAAAAACGGTAAAATTCGGTGAATCATCAGGAATGTCATGAAGGTTTCAAGGTCAACATACAGCCTTGCAAGAGGTAAACTTTAAGAACAGGTCATTTATGTTTGTATGTTTAGTTTTTAAATTTCAAATTTGGTGCTTCTGATTGAGTCAAACCCCTCCAAATTATTGTTTCATTCTTAGAAATTGTACCTTTGGCTTTAAAGTCCTCAATTTCAAAGGGAACATGAGGTTAAAATAATAGCCCATATGCATATTCATTGTCATTTGCATATTTATTTGTTGCTTAGGTCACCAGCCTTGTAACCTGTTAGGTTATCATGACTTAACTTTATATTTGCTACTACAAGGACATATTCCTGATTCCTTTTGCATCTTTTTAATTCCATAGTATGAAATAGACTCAACAACCCAACAGCTTAAGAAGAAAATTTATTTTATTTATCCTTACATACTTAATCTGCATGGAGGAGCTTAAGCTAATACATTAGTTGATCTCTCTATAATTAATCAAGACTACAAGGTTTTTTATTCAGTAAAGGGCATCATAACGGTGGTATCATTACATTATATGTTCACTGGCACATCTTGTATTCAGTAAAGGAGCAAAGGAAAGAGATTAGGGGAAAGAAATGGCCATTTATGCCCAAACATAATCACATGCATGGCATGTGATATCCCTAATAAAATTCTATTGTATAGGATAGTGAAACAACATGAACATGTGAGGAAACCTACACTGGAGTTGTAAGTACCCAGGGACGACATGGACAAGTACATCATAGGCAAGATGGACCTCTCAAATCTAGTGTCAGCAGCCAGACATAGAAGTAAAGCCAGTGCAGATCATACAGTTCCAAAAAGTGTTCCAGAAAATGCCAGCTTCATCACTGCCTTCTAAATTATAGAGTAAGATAAACCACACAGCACAGCTGAGACGAAAAAGAAGGAAAAATGGAAACACTATACATAGAACACCAAGAACTTACTACAAAGGGTGTCATTTTTTTTTCTATGCTACATATCCACTGCAAGGTAGTTTTTGGTAGAGAGAAAGTTCTAGAATTAGTCTCAAGAGGAAATGATGAAAGGATGCCTTTCAAGACAAGTTTAAGAAAAAAAAAAACTGACATTAGTCAGCTACTTTGAACATAGAGGAAATTATATGTAACAGGAAATGGAAATGCACAGAAAACAACAGGATTTGAGAAATGAGTTGTTTCCTGCAAATGATGCTCCCAAGTTTAAGGCCTTTGCTGTGATAGTGTTGGACAAAGAAAGGAAACCGAGATTATCTAAGAGTGATGTAAGGCACAATTAGAGATGAGGAGGTAATTTGGTCTTGGAATGAAACTCAGCCCATGTTGTATTTGTAAATAGAAAATACAAATATCATACAGACCTAGAGAGGGATTTTGAGCCGATATGTGTATTGGATCCCATTTAGGAACATATGGGTTCATGTTTTTATTAGAGAATAATACGATCGGTCAAATACCCTGAAGTGCACATATATGTATGTGCACATATATATCACACAAAAGTATGAGTTAGTCCTATTGGGTTTACTTATAGGCACCGTGGCATTGCAGCACAATGCCGAAGATACTCTGTCCTGTGTTGTACGGCCTCTTGTCTTCTTTTTAATCACTCCTTTTGCACTTTGGAGACATAAATAAATAAATAAGCAATGATTACTTGATTGTTGATCTGACGGTTAATCTGGCTATGAAATGACTAATGGGAAAGTCTTGCGTGTGCCCTGACTTGCCAGCAAGAACGACACTGCAACAGAATCCTTCTGCACAGGTTTATTGGGAGAGCTTGATTGCAGAGGTGAAGAGACCCCAAGCCCAGAACTGGTGCTGCTTATATAGGCCTAGGAGAGGTATGTCTCACACCCGGATTGGTTATGCTTACCACCTCATTTGCATGTCTCACATCTAATTGGTTAACATGTCTCTAATCTGATTGGTTAACTTCTCTCTCATCTGATTGGTTAATTCTCAAAACCTCATCTTGGCAAAAAAAAACTTTACTGCCTATGTATGTGTGGTGGCCAGCGATAGCCAGCGCCACCCTGCAACTGCTTATGTGGCTTCCAACAGGAAAGCAGTAATCATGGGTCAATATGCAGGACAAATTCATATGTTGAGTAAGGCACAGAAAGCCATTTGTGATGGTATTCAGACAGTGACTGAGCTTCAGGTTATACATTGCTTAGTTTGGAAATTTCAACTTAATGGATACAAAAAGTGCTCATACTATCTATTTTGAATCATGGAAAGTAAATGGGAGTAAAACCAAGAAAACTGTGTGTGGACATACTGTATGCCCACCATTGGTCAGTGAAATGCAGCAGAAACTGGAAGGATTGCACCTAATATTGAGATTTTAATTGTCTTTGCATTGGCTGTGAACTTCAACAAGAAATTCTATCTCTTTATTCTTAATTTTACTATGTAGTATTCATACTAGCAATGACATTTATTATATTATATTGTTAAGACAAATCATACAAAACTTGTATTGTCAAGCCTGCCAGATTGATAATGTTCGCATAATATGCACATTTTACTTTTGAACCTGTTTTAGTTTACTTAAAGTTAAAAGTTCCATTCATGCTTGTACATCCAATCAGCTGGAATGTGTTCTAGGTTATTGATTCTCCAGTGTGTCTCCTGGAGCATAGTTTCTAATAAAAAATTAATTCAGGTCAAATGTGCAACTATATTTTCTAATATCTGCACTGTAAAAATTAAAAAGATATAGCTGAATTTAATTTTAATTGTGTATCCTATTTAATTTAATATATTATAAATTATGAACTTCCTTATCATTTTGCATGTTTCTAAATTTTCTTCCTTCCTTCCTTCCTTTCTTTCTTTCTTTCTTTCTTTCTTTCTTTCTTTCTTTCTTTCTTTCTTTCTTTCTTTCTTTCTTTCTCTCTCTCTCTCTCTCTCTCTCTCTCTCTCTCTCTCTCTCTCTCTCTCTCTCTTTCTGTCTTTCTTTCTTCTTTCTTCTTTCTTCTAAATTAGATTTGGAAGCCTACAAGGGCATGGCTTTATTGAAGACTACTCATCAGAGGTTGTATCAAGAGTTCTCAAAGAGCATCTTGCTATTATGTTTGCTGGTTTCACAAAATATATATGTTTGAAATTCTGGGTATATGTTGCCTTCAAAGTATACATAAGTTTGGAATGGCCATGTTTCCCACATTCACAAAATAGCAAAGCTGTTGGTTTGAGCAGTGCAGGCCCAGAAGCAGCAATTAACCTGAGAGAGAGGGAGAGAGAGAGAGAGAGAGAGAGAGAGAGAGAGAGAGAGAGAGAGAGAGAGAGAGAGAGAGAGAGAGAGAGAGAAAGAGAGAGAGAGAGAAAGAGAGAGAGAAAGAGAGAGAGAAAGAGAGAGTCAGAGACAGACAACAGAGACAGACAACAGAGACAGACAGACAGAGAGAAACAAAGAGTCAGAGACAGACAGACAGAGAGAAACAAAGAGTCAGAGACAGAGAGAGATAGAGAAACAGAGAGAGAAAGAAAGATGGGGAGAGTCCTGGAGTGACACACGATGAGATAGACTTGGGAATAGGATTTAAATTTGCCTTTCTCCATAGTGTGGCATTTATTGTCACTTTTATTAACCTCTTCACTGGGTATGATCCACAACTCCATGGAGAATGACATACCGCATCCTCTCCTTCTGTATGCTTACAATCTTCTCAGGGCAAATAAAGGCATGTGAATTGAATGAGAATAGCCTAATACAAGGGCAATTTTTGAGATCAGTATCCAATGAATTTTCAAACCCTGGTAATGAATCCTATTGATATTTAAAACCAAGCTAATGTTTTCACAAAGTAAAGGGAAACTGCAGTTGTGAGGAAAAGATAATTTGAATTAAATCCACTGAAAGATATCAAAGACCAACCCTCTAATTACATATTGGATATCTTAAAAGTCCTTTTGGATAAGTTTCATAGGAACATGAGCTGCAGTTTCAATGTGCGCTGCTTCTTAGCCTTCTAAATCATGCACTAATTATTTCAGAATAAACTGGACTCTGGAAACATCAAATGAAACACTGTTCTTTTTGCATCTGAGTGGGAATTACATTTTGTAACCACCAGCACAAAGGCTATTTTATTCATGGGCAGCCTCTAGACTTTAAAAACATTCACAAGAAAATGTAACTGTACACAAATGCCATTAGTATTCCATAGGGAGGGATTGTGGTTTGTATTTGAGGCAGCTCACATAAAATTCAAGGTCTTAATACTCCTTGGAGGCCTCCCAGGGCCCATAGTGACTCTTGAAAAGCCTTTTATTTCTTCAACATATGTAAATTGCAAAGGGTGAAGTCAGTGTGATTTAAAGCTAACATCTTCTTAAGAGCTCAAAAGAGACAAAGGTTCTATTAAGTAAAGTGGGAGAGGAAATTGACATTCCACCATTTCAGTATAATGTGATCAAGAAAATGGAAAATAATAATTAGATGGAAAAAATTAAAAGTTCAGGCTCAGAATTTACATTACTCTTAATCTATTTCTGATTCTTTCATTTAATTTAAGTGGCATGCTTTCTTCTATCAAGGGAATTCTCAAAAAAATTGTTGAATAAAAGGATATTCATGAGATGGCCTTGGAATTGGGAGATCACACTTCAGTTTATGCATAACTTTTTTCAATATGTTTGTCTGATTGGGAAAAACATAAAGTTTTAGTGAGAACATTTATTGAGTTTTATCAAACCATGTTGTCACTCGGCACACAATAGTCATCAATGGTGCTGACAGTTCAACATTTCTAATTTTCTCAAGTTAAAAAAAAGTCTTTTCATGAAGGTTTGAGTGGCAATACTGTATATATAAACAGCAAGAGCTTACCTTTTGGTGTTGATAATTGTGACACTGTATTTAGAAAATCACTAAGCAGGGAATAATTTATTTGGGCTAAAGGTTTCTGAGGGCTCAGATAATCAAAGTGTGGATGATGCATCAGAGCAGATCAGCTAGCAGAAAGGTAGACAGGCAGCATGCAGGAGTGTTTGCAGTTTCAAAGACTTCCTTTTCTTTCTTTCTTTTTTTTTAAATATTTTTATTAGGTATTTTCCTCATTTACATTTCCAATGCTATCCCCAAAGTCTCTCATAACCCTCCCCCCCCACCCCCTACCCACCCACTACCACTTTTTGGCCCTGGCGTTCCCCTGTACTGGGGCATATAAAGTTTGCAAGTCCAATGGGCCTCTGTTTCCAGTGATGGCTGACTAGGCCATCTTTTGATACATATGAGCTAGAATAAGAGCTCCGGGGTACTGGTTAGTTCATAATGTTGTTCCACCTAATAAATGGAATGATACTGGCTCTATTTAGGGAAGGTCTTTTCCATACTGAATTAACATTCTGAAAATGCCTTCACAGACTTTGCATTTGTGTGCTTGACTCATCTACAACCCTCTTAATCCAAATTTACTGTGCTAGGTATATATGGAAATAAATAGGTGTAGAGATAGATCTCAATTTTGAACTATTTTATGGAAAAAACCATAGCATTTAACATTTTTGACTCAATTAAAATGTAACTTTTTTGGGCCAGCAAGATGATGTAACAGGTAAAAAGGCTTCTTCCCTAGGCAATAAGTCTAGTTTGAACCTAGAAACCATGAGGTAGAGGCCATGTGGTGGAGAAAACCAACTCCTCATTGACTGAGAACTCATTGTATGAGCACAAATGTTCTGTGGGCTTCATCAATAGACCCCTTTATTCCTAAAGTAACTAATAAAATAAGGCCTGATAAGTTAAGAAACATATATGTTTGCTAACAGTTGTAACAGTTGTATGATAATAAAATAGGTACTATAATATATAATATATACATATACATATACATATAAATAATAGATACTATAATGCCTCAACAAGTAATAATGGTAAATAGTGAAATCTGGTAATAAAAATGAAAATTGTTTTCTGATTATTTTCCTCTCTCTCTCTCTCTCTCTCTCTCTCTCTCTCTCTCTCTCTCTCTCTCTCCCTTTCCCTCTCCCTCTTTCTCTCTTCCTCTCTCTAGATCAAAGGAGATTTTCAGATTGAATTGTTTTCTTCCGCAAGGTAAGTACAATAGATAGAACTTACTATCAATGTTCCTCTGATCCACCTTGCAGAGCCTACTTACATTCTTAAATGTGTAATTTTAGCAATTCTTCCCTGAAATATTATTTCATATCTGTGCTATCTGAGATAAAGATGTATATCTTTATCCATTATGTTGATGATATACCTCTTTACTGGGTCCACACAGAATTTAATGTTCTATAACTTTTCACATTCCTACAGAGCCTTTTTCTTTTTCAAGGCTTTGATAACTTGACCAAGGACAGAAATTTGCAATTCATATACAGTAAATAAACTAGTACATAGTTTTGATTTTATTAATACAGACAGATTTTCCTAAAATATTCTTTCATAAAATGTTACTACCTAACAGGGGAATTTCCAAGGAACATGTAAAAATATTTTTGAAAGTTGGTACATCTCACTTCACATTTTCTACTTCACAGTCACTAAATAGTGTATTTTGAAATCCAGGTGCAAGAGTTGAGGAACTTTCTGTACAGTATGAGAACTTGCTGTGTGGGTGACAGTAAGCATGGAAGCATGCCAATAATCCCAAAATGAGGGAGATTAAAACAGGAAATCCCTAGAGGAAGATGGGTAAGTTAATGTGGTCAGTGAGTTCAGAGTTCAGGTGACAGAACTTGTCTTGCACTATGATATGAAGAGAGTCCGAAGGAACAGTAGAAGTCAACATTCTGTTGCAGTATGCATGCTCCCAGACATGTATGAATACCTGAGCATACATACTAACCAACCAATGAAAACAGACATAACAACAGGCACACAAACGAGCTGTGCATACCCATGTGAAAACTAATTTGCATAAAATGGAACAATTGGGCTCATTCTTCACAGTGAACAGGTTTATATGTGAATTAGCTGTGTCTGGGAAATAAGTGTGTTCTGTTAAGAAAGGTTCCACAATAATTTTGTAAAACAAACACCCAGGTCCTATAATTAAAAAAAAAAAAGAAACAAAAGTATGTGTTTGATGGGTTGATTACCAATTCAAATGTTAAGCCTAAAAAAAAAATCCAAATAACTTCATAAAGACGGAACAGGTATTATTTGTAATTACAATAGTTTGTAAACAATGATTAACAAAAAAAAGACAATTGATTTGAAAGAAACTATGGAGTATATATGAAAGTCTTTACAGAAAGGAAAAGGAAAAATAATGTATTTATATTAAAACCTCATGAAACTTTTAGAAAAATATGTGACAATACATCTGTTCAATAACCTTATTTTTCCCACTAGGTAGTAATAAAATAGATGTGGATGAAGAGAGCAGAAAGTTTTATTCACTTTTTAATGAAATGGGATTTAATTTTTAATGTCCTCTTTGTTGTAGAAAGGTCTGTATTCAATGTTTCTCTGAGACAATGTATATTCCTGAAATTATAAGCAAACACCTGGCTCACATATGCATGCTGACATACTTCAGCTCATTAGCAGCCATTCAGACAAATATTTGGTTGACACTGTTTTTAACCCACAGTACTGGCTCCTATTTATCACATGACCCAGTGGAATAAAAACAAGGGAGAAAATGGAAGGGAACTTTAATATCAGGCAATAGGGACTCTTCCTTAAATATAAAAGTGAATCGACATTTATATATTGTTGAAAAAGTAAATATTAGATTATCTATTGCTAAGATAATTCAAAAGACTGACAGTGTTCACTCCTATTTAGTTTTTCAAACATGACTAAAAATTCTAGACGTTAATATAAACATGACCACTCTAGAAGACTGCAAGACAGTGGGACATTTAAAATTGATCTGGCCGGGCGTGGTGGCGCACGCCTTTAATCCCAGCACTCGGGAGGCAGAGGCAGGCGGATTTCTGAGTTCGAGGCCAGCCGGGTCTACAAAGTGAGTTCCAGGACAGCCAGGGCTACACAGAGAAACCCTGTCTCAAAAAACCAAATAAATAAATAAATAAATAAATAAATAAATAAAATAAAATAAAATTAATCTGAATGTTGCTTAGGACTCAAAACATAGTTGGACTATTTAAACTGTCAAAAATCTGTCTTGTTTCCCTGACTAAGGCAGAAAGGGACAAAAAATATCTTCACCAAGGGTGAATAATGTAGGGAGCAGACCCAAGCAAAACTTCCTTTGCTTGACCAAAGCCTATAGGGCTCACTGAAAGAAGCACTTTCTTTACCAGTAGTTATCCTCCTAACCCCCAACAGTCTCTCATCTTTCATATACTGCTTTTTTTGTTTGTTTGTTTCAAACACTTGTAACCCACATGCATCTTCATGGGAACCACGTTTACCTTTGCCATCTTTCAACTTGGAAACACATCTTACTAGTTATAAACACATTCACGATTGAAATGTTGACGTCCTCATGCAGATGTTGTCTCCCTTCCTATACTTGTCTGTATCTAGAAGTTGACAACTCTTTCTGTTTCCCATTCTTATTATGAAAATTCCCTGGATAAAGTTGGTGATGATGACATTACCCAGACATTTTGTTGTCTCACTGTGCATGGCCAGTATGCAAAGTCTTCTTTCTATAGCATAACTTGTGTCCTCTACAAAACTCTTCTTAGTTTCTTATACACTAAGATTAATGAACAGGTGAGTAGCTATGGAAAGAAGGATTGTACAACACTGTGTTATTTTTTATTAGATATTTTCTTCATTTACATGTCAAATGCTATCCCCTTTCCTAGTTTCCTCTCTAAAAGTCCCCTATATCATCCCCCTGCCCTGCTCCTCAAACCACCCACTCCCCCTTCCTGGCCTGAGGACTCACATGGCTTTTGGGAACAGATTCCTGTCCTCCTTTGTCTTTGATAATGATGACTTTGATTCATGCTATAGAAAGAAAGGCATCTTTCTGTGCTTGGAAGTTGACTTCATGGGAAAATCACATGTATAAGTGTTTTGAGTGTATGTATGTATATATGTATATGGAACATGAATGTGCCTGTTTATGATAGGCAGAAGATGGCATTAAGTTCTTTGGAAACGGAGTTGCAGACAGTTGTACACTGCCTGCAGAGGGTGCAGGGAATTGAATCTAGCACTTCTATAAGAGCAATAAGTGCTCTTAACTACAGAGACATCTTGCCATCTCCAGTTTTTGGACATTAAAGTAGATCTATTCTAGGTGTACAAGCATGGGTGCTGAAAAATCTGTGATAAATCCATTGTGAAGTAACCATAGCAAAATTTTCTGAACTACATCAAAGTAATAATTGACCTCATGATTTTGTGACCACATGAAATAATTCAATGACCTCACTCACAAAAAGAGACATGTATAATATAACGATGTATAAAGCTATAGACTAATAATGGCTTTTGTTCTTTTGAGATTTTTTTCAGTTAATAAATGAAATCTAACTAAATGGTACTACTGTGCATTCTTCAATTATTACCCACAAAAGCATGTTTTATTGTTTTTCCATCTAATCCAACTCCTAGGAAATTTATGAAGTACAAGAAATTCAATGTGATGTATGACATTTTCCTGATATCTTTTTGTCAAATTGTTGCCCCCACAACTTTCTTCACATAAACACCCAGGACTTTCCGATGATGAGTTATATGAGCAAGGTAAATGACAAGAATGGTGATTTTAATAGTGATTCTTTCTATTTAGAAAGAATCTGAGATAAATCAAGATCAGACAACATAAAATCTTCAAAATCATGACTGTCATTTACAGATGTGTATTCTTTCATTTTCTGACTATGTGGCACACAATAAAGTCATTTTGGAAGATCAAAATTGAGTTGAGAAAATTACTTCAACAGATTAGCCTAGGCAAGATTGTAGCACAGTTTCTTGATTGATCAGCAATTAGGACTGCCTGAGCATTATAAATAGCAAGGTGAGGAAGCCATGAATCACAAGCCATAAGGAACACTCCTTCATGACCTTTTGTATCAGTTTCTGCCTCGGGGTTTCTGTCTTGAGTTTCTGCCTTGACTTCCTTCAGTGATATATAAGAGAAATAAATTATTTCTTTCATAAGTTTCTTTTCATAGTGGTATTTTATCACAGCAGTGAAAATCTAAGACAAATTGATAAACAGGCCATTGGGTAGTGCCTCACTTTGATCTGACCATGTGTTTTGGGTATGATCGTAGAAATTTGGGCTTGAAAAATTGAAAGTGTCCAAAGCATAGTAGGTTATTATATAGGATCTTAGAACATAAAAAAAATGATGATAGAATGCAAACATTAGAAGGATGACTAGTGGAGTTTCAGAGGGAAGCAAAGTATCTATTGAGACCTTTGTGTGATTTTTTTTTTTTTTTAAGAACACTAACAGGAAAACTTTGCTTTCCTGTGACAATCAATGCTGGTTAATCTCAATGCTGGTTATCCAGGGATGAAAAACCAGCTGTGAATAAGGAGAGATCTGCATCATTGAGGTAAAATCTGGAAGAGTTTCCTCTGGGTCAGCAGAGAGAGAATCTGTGGTCCAAAGGGTGGATCTCAGGCTGGCAGCCAAACCTAGTAATGTATGTGTCACACACGTCATACTGGTTCTAAAGTCACAAGGGGCCATGGATAGCTGCTGAGTCTGGGTTGTTTCTGTCAGGGTTGGAGTATCATAACAAAGGCAAAGAAAAATCATAGTGAAGGTGCTGCACGCCTCAGTGGCCATCCAAGCTCCAGGACTGAAGGGGTCATGAAAAAGAAACTTAAGAATTGTCATCATGTAGTAGCGTAATGAGAGCCCAGAAAAAGCTATTGGTGAGAGCTCAGCTCAGTTGCAAGCATAAAACAAAATATTTTGGAGATCCCAGCACCATGGAAAGATCACCAAGGACTGTTGCAGCTGTGATGTGGAGCTGACTTAAACCTAGAAGAAAAAGTGAGAGGAGAGCAGATGGCAGAGTCACGGAAGTGCCATTGCTAAGACCCGTGAAACTAAATTCTTTTGAGTCCTATAATTGTGACACCAAAATATTTAAAATGTTGGAGATTTAGAGAGGCTTTGCCATTTTAGGGGGACTTTAGGTATTTTAAACAGACTTAACTTTTAGTTTGAAGTTTGAAAGGTTGTAGAATTTTACAATTCGAAATATGCTTTAAACTCTGATGGTAAGACTAATGACATCTTGTGAACTAGAACCACAATGTTTGGCATCTTGCCCATAGTGTTTTTATCACAGCAGTAGAAACCTTAACTAAAATAACACCAAGTCAATATCTATCAGTCAGAACAACTGTGTCCACCGTTTCAGAACTCTGAAGCTGGACTCTTGTTGAGGAAAGTGATGGTGTGAAGGCCATTA
This sequence comes from Mus caroli, assembly GCF_978045245.1. Classification (NCBI taxonomy): domain Eukaryota; kingdom Metazoa; phylum Chordata; class Mammalia; order Rodentia; family Muridae; genus Mus; species Mus caroli. The sequence continues at coordinate 28,016,425 of NW_028227265.1, forward strand.
GCAAGGTACATATTTCCAACAGATCAACAGGACTTTCCTTCACAACATCCATATTTATGCAAGGCAATTGGATGGGTTATAAATTGGTCTGATGCTTAACAAGGACACTACTAGCTTCAAGTGCATCATTTATTTTTGAAAAAAAAAATTGTGGACACCTTAACATGTTTTGTCACTACTACTGTTACCACTAAAGTGGAGGTGATCCCTCCTTCATATTGTCTTAGTTAGGGTTTCTATTGCTGTAAAGTGACAGAACAATTACAGCAATTATTATAAATGAAAAAAAATTAATTACCAGAGTTTTACGGTTCAGATGTTTAGTCTTTTATCATCATGGCTAGAAACAAGGTGGGATGCAGGCATGCGGCTGGAGACAAGCCTGCAAGTTCTGTATCTAAAGCTCAGACAGCAGGAAGATTCAGTGAATCTCTAAGCAAGTGTGAGATTCTGAGACCTCAAAGCCTGCCCCCACAGAGGCACACTTGCTTCAACAAGGCCACACCTACTCCAACAAGACCACAACTCCTCATGGTCACAGGCCTTGTGGGACAAGCATTTAAACATATGGGTCTATGGGGTCTCATTCTGTTCAAGCTACTACAGATATAACTTTTATAATTAATTGGAATGCAAAGTGACCCACATCCAAATACAATTATATTGGTTTCTTTACCTTAATGTTTCCTGTGAGACACAGAGCACAGAGTGGCATGTAGGGCTGATCAGAGGCATGAAAGATGAAGAAACTATTTAGCTCACATGATGAACCAGAGATCAGACTAAGCTGCCTATCCGTAAACTGCTAAACTCTTACTTTACTCATTCTTATATATTGTAGGTCTTGTCTACTCATGTGTATATATTCAAATACTATCACTAAAACTATCATTCTTGCTTATAACTCCTACTGTTCAAGAAGTTGGCTTTTATGCCTAATGTATAGATTGCCTATAACAATAAAAATAATAAAACTTAAAAAATACTTTTTGATGGGTATATGAAAATAAAACATAGAATCATTCTATTCTTAAGCAAGTTTAATTCAAGCTGTGAAGTTAATACTGATGTGTATTAAGTAGATACTAAATACATTGCAACAAGAACAAAAAATTATATCTATAGCCTGCTAAAGTTCCTTTTAGATGTTATTTGCATTTATTAATTTGTTGTGAGGGGCGGTGTATGGACATGCCACATTGCATTATATGGGGATAAGAAGAATATGTGAGAGTATCAGTTCTCTCCTTGTACCATGAGGGTTTAGAAATTAAACTTAGAGGGTAAGACTTTGAAAAATAAACAACAAAAATATAAGGAAGGAAGGAAGGAAGGAAGGAAGGAAGGAAGGAAGGAAGGAATACAGATAGAAAGAAAGAGATTCAGAGGCAGAGAGATACAGAGAGAGAGAGAGAGAGAGAGAGAGAGAGAGAGAGAGAGAGAGAGAGAGAGAGAGGAAGGGGAAAGAAAAAACAAAAAAACAAATAAAAAAATAATTATTTACTGAGCCATCTCATTAGCCCCTAAAAGCTTTAAAAATAAATTTCAAATACAAGATGCATCTAACCCTCAAGAGACTGGAGACTCCATGGAGTTTAGAGGTCTGGTGGGGTGGGAGTGCAGGGGTGGGGGATATTCTCATGGAGACAGGGAGATGGGGAAGAGGTATGGTATGTGGAACCATCTGGGGGTAAGGGGGTGGTGGAAAAGGAGGGGAATAAAAACTTGGAGTTTAAAATAAATAAATAATGTTTTACAAAAAGAAACACTAAAAAAATCAGATTATTTCAATATATCACTAGATTATTTTTAAAGCCACAAATTGGGGATAAAAGGTAATGGAGAGAAAACTTGGATGGGATGGGGAGGCATATAGAACAGTACACTTGATTAGGTTTCATAGCATACCTACAAACATTGCTCAAAACTAAAACATAATAATAAATTAATAAATAATGGGGATAAATTTTTTAAATAGTTGGTGATAAAGAATGCTCAAAAAACCTTATTTGACCAAATTGATACGTATGTCTTGAGTGTTGGGAAAGCAATGAAAATTTCTGTAACATTGCTACTAGAGAGATGGTTCAGTGGTTAAGCACACTGATTGATCTCCCAGAAAACCTGGATTCAATCCATCAGCAACCATATAGTATACATAATGATTAACACCTGACTGCAATTCCAATTCCAAGAGATCAGATATCTTTTCACCTCTTCAGACTGTAGGAATAATGGTACACAGACAAACATCTAGGCAATACCATCAATACACATCAAATTTTAAACATTTAAAAAATATTTTTAGAAATCCAAATACATACTGTAACAAGAAAGATTAAAATATGGTTTATGAATTTTAATCACAGATAAAATAAATACAGATATATTTGTATTCATTAAGTAGAAAAGATTAAAATTAAATATATAAGAATAGTTATAGTGGACCAAAAAAAAAATAAAGTAATATAGAGAGCACAGTAGATCCTGTACTCTCCTGGTGACTGTCTCCTAAACATGGCACTGAAGATAGCCCTTATGTTTAGTACTTAATGATATTTAAATATTAATAAAAATTTGTTTGAAAATTTTTCAGAAAATGATCACTTTGGACACCCACTCTGCGCCCTGCATAGACTGCACAGTTGAGTGCTGCCATGTCATGGGGGATGAGGCTGCATCTGGCCTTGTTGTAGCAAGTGTGTCACTGTGAGGACACAGTTTGAGGTCTCCTATGCTCAAGCTATGCCCAGTGGTGCACACAGTCTCCTTCTGCTGCCTGCAAATCAAGATGTAGGATTCCCATCTTCTTATTTAGTACCTTGTTTGCTTGTATGCTGCCATGCTTCTACCCTTAATGATAATGAACTAAACCTCTGAAACTCTAAGCCATCCCAAATTAAATGTTGTCTTTCATAAGAATTGCTCTGTTCATGGTGTATCTTCATAGAAATAAAACCCAAATGAACACACACAAAAGAATAGTTATATAGATTTGGTCATGACCACGAGTACTGTGCAAGTGTCAATATTGCAACAATGTGCTTAAAGTAACAAAAGTAAAATTAAATATGAAATCTCCTTGCATGATTTACTCCTTTAATTCATTGTCCCATTTAAGCTTTTATTTAAGATTCATGTTCTTTAATTTTTAAAATGCAAATACTATACATTTCAGGAAAATGACATAAACACAGATACAAACTTAAATGTTCTCTCATCTTCTATACAACTAGTATATGTCTAATTTGTAATTTTTATAAATGCGGATCCCTTTGCTTCTGCTCAGAGTATATAAATTATATATGCATATTAAATAGCATCTACATGGGATGTTAAAGAGATGAGCTCTGTACATCATGTGACGCAACTACAAGTCAAATAGATAAATCCCTCAAGATCTCCATAAAAGCTGGCTCTTTTGCCTACAAAAATGTAGTTTCAGTAGTAGTATATCAAAATCATGCATTCCCTTCATATCCCAGGTTCTTCCCCAGCCGCAGAAAGGAGAAATAATTTTGTACTAGAAAACATGGACTATGTGTTGGAAATTCCTTCAGAATGATAAAACAGAACAACAAGTTAATTAATCAATTTGCATTCTAAGACATTATTTTCTTCTGAAGATGTCTTATACAACAATGTAATATAGGGAGTTCATGTGCTTATTAATAATGATGAATTGAATAATCCTTTACATTAATACAGAGCCTTGCAGATCAGAAGACACACTAACACCTTTGATTTCAGTTAATTCTTTCAAACTCCGTAGAAGCAGGATGGATTTTTATTATCCCTCCTTTATCTGGGAATAAATTGAGTGTCACTGGGGTTAAACTAATGCAGAAACTTTCACAATAACAGCACAGGTGGGTAAAGTCTTTTAATCCAACTTCTTCTATACTAGCCATTATTTCTCAAGCAAGTTAACTTTCATCAAGGACAAAAACAAGATAATTTGTCACTACTTTTATATGATTAAGATAGGCACTCACATAAGTGAATGATAAACTCTTTCAACTCAACTTCTACAAAGTTTCAAAAGTAAAAGTCATATTTAATATTCTAATGCAGTAAATACAATCTAATATGTGAAATCAGTGGTTTAAAAAGGCAGTATAGATTTCTGGAGCACAGTTTCCAGTTAGAAATTGAAAATCATGCCAAGCATTAGAAATAAGGGCTTTTCATTTGACAAAATCCAACACCCATTCATGATAAAAGTACTGGAAAGAGCATGAATTCAAGGTCCATACCTAAACATGATAAAAAGCAATCTACAGCAAACCAGTAGCCAATATCAAAGTAAATGGTGAGAAGCTGGAAGCAAACCCACTAAAATCAGGGACTAGACAAGGCTGTCCACTCTCTCCCTACCTATTCAACATAGTATTTGAAGTCGTACCCAGAGCAATTAGACAACAAAAGAAGATCAAGGGGATACAAATTGAAAAGGAAAAAGTCAAAATATCACTTCTGCAGATGATATGAAAGTATATATAAGTGACCCTAAAAATTACACCAGAGAACTCCTAAACCTGATAAACAGCTTCAGTGAAGTAGCTGGATATAAAATTAACTCAAACAAGTCAATGACCTTTCTCTACACAAAGGATAAAAGGGTGAGAAAGAAATTAGGGAAACAATACCCTTCACAATAGTCACAAATAATATAAAATACATTGGTGTGACTCTAACTAAGGAAGTAAAAGATCTGTATGACAAGAACTTCAAATCTCTGAAGAAAGAAATTAAAGAAGATCACAGAAGATGAAAAGATCTCCCATGCTCAAGAATTGGCAGGATCAATATAGTAAAAATGGTTATCTTGCCAAAAGCAATCAACAGATTGAATGCAATCCCCATCAAAATTCCAACTCAATTCTTCAATGAATTAGAAAGGGCAATCTGCAAATTCATCTGGAATAACAAGAACTGTAGTGTAGCAAAAACTTCCCAATGATAAAAGAACCTCTAGTGGAATCAACATGCCTGACCTAAAGCTGTACTACAAAGCAATTGTGATAAAAACTGCAGTGTACTTGTATAGCAACAGACAAGTAGACCACTGAAATAGAGTTGAAGACCCAGAAATGAACCCACACACCTATGGTCACTTGAGCTTTGACAAGTAAGCTAAAACCATCCAGTGGAAAAAAGAGAGCATTTTCAAAAAATAGTGCTGGCACAACTGGCGGTTATCATGTAGAAGAATGCGAATTGATCCATTCCTATCTCCTGTACTAAGGTCCAATCTAGGTGGATCAAAGAACTCCACATAAAAGAGACAGTGAAACTTATAGATGAGAAAGTGGGGAAAAGCCTCGGAGATATGAGCACAGGGGAAAAATTCCTGAATAGAACAGCAATGGCTTGTGTTCTAAGATCAAAAATCAACAAATGGGACCTCAAAAATTGCAAAGATTCTGTAAGGCAAAATACACCATCAATAAGACAAAAAGGCTACCAACAGATTGGGAAAGGATCTTTACCTATCCTAAATTAGATCAGGGACTAATATCCAATATATATATATAGAACTCAAGAAGGTGGTTCCAGAAAATCAAATAACCCGATTAAAAATGGGGCTCAGAGCTAAACAAAGAATTCTCACCTGGGGAATACTGAATGCCTGAGAAGCACCTGAAATAATGTTCAGCATCCTTAATCCTCAGGGAAATGCAAATCAAAACAACCCTGAGATTCCACCTCACACCAGTCAGAATGGCTAAGATCAAAAACTCAGGTGACAGCAGATGCTGGCAAGGATGTGGAGAAAGACGAACACTCCTCCATTGCTGGTGGGATTGTAAGCTTGTACAACCACTCTGGAAATCAGTCTGGCGTTTCCTCAGAAAATTGGACATAGTACTTACGGAGGATCCAGCAATACCTCTCCTTTTCATATATCCTGAAGATGTTCCAACTGGTAAGTAGGACACATGCTCCACTATGTTCATAGCAGCCTTATTTATAATAGCCAGAAGCTGGAAAGAACCCAGATGTCCCGTAACAGAGGAATGGATACAGAAAATGTGGTACATTTACACAATGGAGTACTACTCAGCTATTAAAAAGAATGAATTTATGAAATTCCTTGGCAAATGGATGAACCTGGAGGGCATCATCCTGAGTGAGGTAACACAATCACAAAAGAACTCACATGATATGTACTCACTGATAAGTGGATATTAGCCCAGAAACTTAGAATACCCAAGATACAAGATTCAACCTGCAAAACACATGAAACTCAAGAAGAATGAAGACCAAAATGTGGACACTTTGCCCCTTCTTAGAATTGGGAAAAAATGCCCATGGAAGGAGTTACAGAGACAATGTTTGGAGCTGAGACGAAAGGATGGACCATCTAGAGACTGCCATACCCGGGGATCCATCCCATAATCAGCCTCCAAATGATGACACCATTGCTTACATTAGCACGATTTATTTATTTATTTATCTATCTATTTTTTAATTTATTTTAATTTTTAATATTTTATTATGTATTTTCCTCAATTACATTTCCAATGCTATCCCAAAAGTCCCCCATACCCTCCCCCCCCAATTCCCTACCCACCCATCTCCATTTTTTTGGCCCTGGCGTTCCCCTGTACTGGGGCATATAAAGTTTGCACGTCTAATGGGCCTCTCTTTCCAGTGCTGACTGTGAGCATCCACTTCTGTGTTTGCTAGGACCTGGCATAGCCTCACTGCTGTATTTCAGGAAAACATTAGCACGATTTTGCCGAAAGGACCCAGATATAGCTGTCTCTTGTGAGGCTATGCCGGGGCCTAGCAAACACAGAAGTGGAGGCTCACAGTCAGCTATTGGATGTATCACAGGGCCCTGAATGGAGGAGCTAGAGAAAGTACCCAAGGAGCTAAAGGAGTCTGCAACCCTATAGGTGGAACAACATTATGAACTAACCAGTACCCTCCCCCCCCACCAGAGCTCATGTTTCTAGCTGTATATGTATCAGAATATGGCCTAATTGGCCATCATTGGAAAGAGAGTGGGAGTGGGTGGGTAGGGAAGTTGGGGGGGGGGGTATGCGGGACTTTTGGCATAGCACTGCAAGTGTAAATGAAGAAAATACCTAATTAAAAAAATTAGTATTTACCTCAAAAAAAAAAAAAAAAAATAAGGGCTTTCTTATCTCTCCCAACCAGATCTCTCAAACACTGGACCACCAAACAGGCAGCATAGATCAGCTGATATGAGGCCCCCTGCAGACATACAGTAGAGGACTTCAGGGACTTTGTTCATTCAAAGATGATGCACTTAACCCTCAAGAGACTGGAGGCCCCAAGGAGTTAAGAGGTCAGATGGGGTGGATGGTGGGGATATCCACGTGGAGGCAGGTGGGTGGAAAAGAGGTATGGGATGTGAAACAGTCGGAGGATGGATCGGAGGGTGGGGATAAAATATGGAGTGTAAAAAAATTAATTAATAAAAAAGAATAAGGGCTTTATTTTAATTTGTAGAGTGTATTTTTCTATTTGTGTCGTGGAACTATTTAATGACCCTTGGTATAATGTCCCTAAACATTCAAAAGAAATACTCTTGGTTCAGACCGCTGTGCTTTAGTTCTGACTTTATGTAGCCTGACTCTACTACAAAGATGCTAGCCTGACTTTTGCTTTCTGTGCCTGAATCAATTAGCACCTATTGATTTGAATACATCAAAATGGAAATGTAGATGCTCTACCCTCAGTACCACACTCAGGACAGTGGTCATTCACAGGATATCCCCCCAAATTTTTCAATTTATCAGATTACAGTAAAAGATAGTAAAATTAATATCATTTGTAGTAAATCTCTACACTTAGATAAACCCTTCTCTAAACGTTCAGAACGTGTTGCATGTTTATTACAATGTTTTATTTTGTAGATACTGTAGATTGAGTGCAGAAGAAATAGTCATTGCATGTGTTTCCCTGCCTGTAAGGCATCATGCCACACGGCCCCACTCTCATAATGCATCAGGAGAGTAAATCTTGCCTGAGCGTTACTAAGTGCAATGAAGTTTTGAGAAGGTAAATGGAACCTAAACATCAACCGAAAGCTGTCTATACATGAGATGCCTTTGCTTTCCTAGACATGGGAGTAATTCTTCTCATTGACCAAGAGCCAATCAGATTTTGGCTACTAAATCACTAAACATTCTAAAAGAACGAGAAGCCCAGTAAAATAAATATTGATCGTTTCCTCATATAACACTTCTTTTCTAGATTATAGGATGTGTTGACCCCAAGGCAACAGTGTGTGAGAGAACAGTTTCAAAAAAAAAAACTCGAGATCAGATTTTATTAACATTTAGAGACTGTGTTTCAAAGAAACGCTTAATGAAATATCTTCCCCGTGATTGCTGAATACTTTCTTGTTTCTATATTGTGGAGGGATGTGATACTGAATCACACTGAATGCTGAAATAGTGTGCTTGTAGGATTTCCTGAGTCTCTACACTCTGAGACCTGAGAAAAAGTTAGAAAAAAAAAAAAACTGAACAGCACAATTCTCCCACACAGTGCGAACTTTTCTTTTCTCTTTTTGATAAAAGGTTAAGTTACACTATAAATCTTTAACATGACTCCCTGTGAAAATATTGGTAGCTAGTATATATGTTCAATGAAAATAAGAAATCTGAAATGCTGAAGTAATATCCCAAGTTCTTCTGAGAACCAGAGAGTAAGCTTCTGCATAATTAATTTCTATCTCAAGTGACTTGATTAGCATAAGCTTCTTATTCTAATCACTAGCAGTTTTGATGAACTTTTTATGTATGGTCGATTCTGTGATTTCATATAAGAGGTACATTGCATGGACTTTTTCTGGCATGATTTTGGTTTTTGTTTTCAGTATGATCTGTTCTAGAATAACTGACTTCTTTCTGATTGTATGATTAAGAGTACTGGCCACAACTAGCTAAAAAGAAAAAAAAAGGAAAATGTTTCCATCTAACTCAAATTTTCTTTCCCTAGCCTACACACATGTGTGATCATGTGCATACACACATGCAAATAAATCTATGTATGTATATAACACATACACAATACATATATACATCTATACATGTGTGTGTGTGTGTTGGTACACATAAGGTGGTCAGAAGAAAACTTAATGAAATAGGCTCTCTTTCCATCTTTACATATGTCATAGGCTTTAAACTCAGGCCTCTGGCTTTCATAGCAAGCATTTTTCCGCAGTTGAGCCATCGTTCTGAACCAGTTTTGAGTTTCCAGATTCAGTTTGTGCTGCCTCTTTTTAAAAATGTCCTGAGTCCCTCCTCACACCAGACCACCAGACTGCAGTTTGTGTTTTATATTCTGGGCCACCAGTACAGCCTTGTACCCCTGAAATACAATTTTCTTAGAAGAAGACATTGATTTTCTTAGAAGAAGACATTGTCTTTAACATTCTACTATTTTTTTCTTTTCTTTTCTTTTCTTTTTTTTTTTTTTTTTTTTTTTTTTTTTTTTTTTTTAGATACAGTTTCTCTGTATAGCCCTGACTTTCCTGAAACTCATTTTGTAGACCAGGCTGGCCTTGAACTCAGAAATCTGCCTGCCTCTGTCTCCCAAGTGCTGGGATTAAAGGAGTGTGCCACCACCGCCAAACTCCTTCTACCTTAATTGCATGACATTCTTCAATAAAACAAATAATTCTATCACAAGTCTGTCCATTAGACTTGTCCGTTTCCTCTAGGTAAACTTAATTACAGTATGAATGCCCGACAGTGTGGTCTAGGCTTACCTTGAGCTTTTTTTAATGCTTACATAGTGACATAATATTTGTGCATTTAGTAAAATGTTTTCAGTTCTCTATCCCTTTAAATGCCAGTTTTGCTGGGTATGCAAATCTTGATTTAATAATTATTAACTTTTACACATTGAAATATATCACTCCATACTTTTCTTGCTTTTAGGGTTGTTTTTTATGATTAACTTCAAATGCATTTGCTATTAAAGATGAGCTAGTTTTTTTTTTAATATATTTTCCTTTTTTTCCTTTTAATACTATTTTGTTTATTCATATTTTACATCTCAAATTTGTAAATGATTTCTTCTATGGTTATGTCAATTAGAAGTTCTATATTGTCATGTTTGGGTGCCCATCTCTATATCTAAGTTTAACATATTTTTGACCTAATTTTTCTTATTTAGATTCTCTGTACCTTTAGTTCATATCTCATCTGTTTCTTCTCCCCTGTGAGGTCTAATGTTTTTTCTCTTGTTAGCATCCTGTAGGTCTTGGATATTCCTTCCATGCTTGCTTTTCCTCCTCAGTGATGTCTTATTTTAGTATTTTATTTATCTGGTCCATCATAGCTCATATTCTTTCTTTATTTTGTTGGGTCTATTGCTTATGTTTTTTGTTATTTGATACATTGATTCATTTTTAGTATCCCTACTTGCTATTTTAATCAAACTCTCAATTATTTGCTCTTCTTTTCTTCTATTCCACTCACTTTATCATTTTCACATTTGTCAGGCTGACTTGTTCCTCATCTAGCTGACTTCCTACTCCATGTCCAAGATTAAATTAAGTTGTTATTTTTCTTTTTCTTCCATTCTAAGTCAGTGAGGTTCTTAATTGGTTTTCTTATCCAACTTTCCTGCATCTGTACACTGTGATTTTCACATTTCTGGGCTTGGTACTTCTAATAGATTTCTTTGGGAAAAATTCTTAGTGATCAAGCTCTTTTTAGGAGCCCAATCAACCAATGCTATGAATGAGGGAAAAACAAATGAATAAGGACAAGAAAATGAAACCATGCAAGAGGTAGAAATATGCTGAACATTTATTAAAGCGTACAAATAAACTACCAAAGTTGTTGTAACAAAAAATGGGAAAACTGAAGTAGAATATGTTATGAAGTTAAAACTCAAAGTAAATATGGAAATAGTTAATAAATGAAATGAAGAAAGGTAGATGATTACACGTACAATAAAATGAAGTTAAATGAGAAAAAGAACTGAAACAAAATAAAAACAAAGGAATGAGAAAGCATGCTACTAAGAAAGTATAACAAAGCAAAGTATTATAAAAAAGTAAAAACTAAAAGATAAAGTTCCAGATATTGAGAAATTTCCCAATAAAATAAATACTGCAAGAAAGTGAATAAAATTAGAAATGTAATCTGTTTTATAAGGGCTCAATGCCTATAACACAAATGAGAGGGAAGAAAAAAAAAAAAAACAAGATCAGTAGAAAACAAATCATGCAAAATGCAAAAATGTAGAAATATGGATAAAAATCATTAAATCCTACCAGGGATGTTATAATAGAAAAATGAGAAAACAAACATTCTAGATGTTATTCTCAGTTGAAAAAAAAATCTACACATGGACCCTCAGAGAGGCAGGGTCCCCTGGCAATATGCATGTCACTGTCTTGTCTAAGACTCAGGAAGAAAACATGTCAGTGTTGTATCTAGTCTTACTCCTTTCCACAACAGCCTCCCTCCCAGGGCTACTGGAGCACTGGAGGTATAACAAATTCAGTTCTGTTTCCCTGATGAATAGTGGGTCCCAGGACTTAAGCCCTTAGAGTTACTCACTCTCTGAAGGTGCCAGATACTGTTCTCTCAGTCATACAAATTGAAAGATGTGATTTGCACTCCAGTGCTGGCAAAACCACTATAAAAGTCTGTCTATCTATCTATCTATCTATCTATCTATCTATCTATCTATCTATCTATCTATTGCTTACTTACATTTAATCTATATTTTTAGTGTTGTCCTGTAGTAATTTATCACTGATTTGCCTCTGACATTTTCTGCATAGTTGAGATATTAAAATAATAAGGAAGGGAATTAATTATCCACTAATGAAAAAGATGTGAATTATAACTAAAAGAGTCAAGACCAGTGTTTATTTAGATCTTCATGTGTATCAAAGATCAAATATCTACCAACATAGTTATTTATTGATAGAACTTTAATTTTACTATTTGACTGACGATAATGAAGTTTTGAGATGCAATTAACTCTATGCTACATTAAATAAAAGATGGGTTGTTATTTGTATATATTGTATTTTTAATTAATGAAAATCTTTACAAATTTCACTTTGTTTTTATATGTGGTTCTTCTCCTAATACATTTCTACATTGCAAATAGAATTCAAACACCATGTGGCCAAATTCATTAAGGAAGAATTGTATAGTTTCTGGGTAAGGATCTTATACATATTGATGACTAACCAGTAAGATATACATGTGCACTTATTTCTCACTAAATTGTTCTAGGGTCAGCTAACCAATTCCAGTCTTTCCTCTGAAACCAAGACTAACATGAACGACTTGAAACTTAGAATAGAACTGTGCTTTCTCCAATTCCTATCTCATCTGCCTCAGTAACACTGGAAACTTTCTTCTATAGAATGAATAGCAAGATGAAAGTAACCAGAAGTGATAATAAACAGGTTCAGTATGTAAAAAGAAAGTAGACTTCGGTTTAAACAGAAAAATAAGTACATACTTCAGTTTAACTTTAGATCTTAAGTGAGTATAATTTGAGGACCGTTTTTGGTTTTGTTTGGTTTGTGTTAACTATGAGAAGTAACTTGTCCTATTTTGACAAACTGAAGCTACACACAATTTCACCTGATATGCCTTAGGCAACCTTGAGTTCAATTTGATGGCTACATTCAAACAGGGTTGAAAATGGAGGAGTACAATCTGGATTAAAAACAGTTCCGCTTCAAAACACCAAGCTAGGTAGTATTTATGATAGACATGAAACATTGAGTTTTGCAAGAATGGAACTTTTGGATATTTTAGTGGAACTATTTATTGAAAGTGCTCCAATGACAAACATTGTTGACAACATAAATAAGGCAAGGGGGTAAGCATCCATATTCTCTTCATTCCATTATTTCCAAAGGGCACTGTATCTTTAATTTTTTAATGATGACTCTTAAATGCTTTAATCTCCTTTTTAGCACATCACCCTCCAGAGGGATTAGAAAAGAAAGGATATAAGGAAAAGTAGACAGGTTTAGAAAGGTTCTTTAGAATAACTCTTATCTGTGTTGTCTAATTGACAGTTCAGTTCACAGGTCAACAAATACTGCTTCATCTACTTGCAAACAATTGACACATACACCAACAGTCCAGTTCAATAGAGTTGAGATACCAAAAAAAAAAAAAAAAATCAACAATGGCAACACTACCTAACAGACAGCCAGTGACTCAACTCCTGCAATCAAATCTCTGAGATTCCCTGAGTTTGAGCTTTAAATTCACTAGCTCTTATGCCTGTTTTATGTCTTATGTCTTCTGCCTGTCTTATGCATGGTGCCATGTCTTCTACAGCTTCCTAAACATGAGTTGCAAAATGAAAACAGTAGACATGCTAAAGTGGATGAAGAAAAGTTGATGACCTCAAACCTATGTAAAGAACTGTAGGCAGTTGAGGAATACATAGAATGAGAGAAATAGTATTCCCATTGTTAATCCAGAGCCAAATGGTCATCCCGGATACAAGTGCCAGGTCCCAAGGAGTTGAGGGAGTTTGTAGTCCCATGGGAGGCACAACAATATGAACTAACCAGTACCCCAGAGCTCCCAGGGACTAAACAACCAATCAAAGAGTACACATGGTGGTACTTATGGCTCCAGCTGCACATGTAGCAGAGGATGGCCTAGTCAGACATCAATGGGAGAAGAGGCCTTTCGTCCTGTGAAGGCTCTATGCCCCAGTGTATCGGAATGCCAGGGCCAGGAAGCAGGAGCAGGTGAGTTTGTGAGCAGGGGGAGGTGATAGGGGTAGGAGATTTTCAGAGGGGAAACCAGGAAATGGGATAACATTTGAAATAAAATAAAGAAATTATCAAACAAAAACTAAAACAAACAAGTGCCAGGTCTGCCATGGCCACAGAAGGGACAATGTGACATTACTCCTACCTATAGAGCAGAACCAATAGGGTGTGAGTCATCTTGAGTGCTGATGGTTTCTCTAAACTTAAGGTTTTTTTCTGTAATAATGTATATATTTTACTCCATGTTCCTTCTCTGGAGAATGTTCTTCCTTCCAAGGTTAATGACTTCATGATAATCAGAAACATCATGTTTCCAGGAAGCAAGTATGTGTCTGGTGTTCCTCAGCATACATGGTAACAATATGACCTTCCACAGGAAAGAACACAGAAAATAGAAGTTTAAGAATACATAAATCACTGTAAGAGCTGTTCTTCAAAAGATTTCTCAGCTAGGCAAAATATAATGATGCAATAAGAATTGTATGAGGTATACTAAGGATCTGGGCTAATATCCACTTATCAGTGAGTACATATCATTTGAGTTCTTTTGTGATTGTGTTACCTCACTCAGGATGATGCCCTCCAGGTCCAACCATTTGCCTAGGAATTTCATAAATTCATTCCTTTTAATAGCTGAGTAGTACTCCATTGTGTAAATGTACCACATTTTTTGTATCCATTCCTCTGTTGAGGGGCATCTGGGATCTTTCCAGCTTCTGGCTATTATAAATAAGGCTGCTATGAACATAGTGGAGCATGTGTCCTTCTTACCAGTTAGAACATCTTCTGGATATATGCCCAGAAGAGGTATTGCGGGATTCTCCAGTAGTACTATGTCCAATTTTCTGAGGAACCGCCAGACTGATTTCCAAAGTGGTTGTACAAGCTTGTAATCCCACCAGCAATGGAGGAGTGTTCCTCTTTCTCCACATCCTCGCCAGCATCTGCGGTCACCTGAATTTTTGATCTTAGCCATTCTGACTGGTGTGAGGTGGAATCTCAGGGTTGTTTTGATTTGCATTTCCCTAGGATTAAGGATGCTGAACATTTTTTCAGGTGCTTCTCAGCCACTCAGTATTCCCCAGGTGAGAATTCTTTGTTTAGCTCTGAGCCCCATTTTTTAATGGGGTTATTTGATTTTCTGGAGTCCACCTTCTTGAGTTCTTTATATATATTGGATATTAGTCCCCTATCTGATTTAGGATAGGTAAAGATCCTTTCCCAATCTGTTGGTGGCCTTTTTGTCTTATTGATGGTGTCTTTTGCCTTACAGAAGCTTAGTATACCCGAGATATAAGATACAATTTGCAAAACACATGAAACTGAAGAAGAACGAAAACCAAAGTGTGGACACTTTGCCCCTTCTTAGAATTGGGAACAATCACCCATGGAAGGAGTTACAGAGACAAAGTTTGGAGCTGAGACAAAAGGATGGACCTTCTAGAGACTGCCATATCCGGGGATCCATCCCATAATCAGCCTCCAAACGATGACACCATTGCATACACTAGCCAGAATTTGCTAAAAGGACCCTGATATAGCTGTCTCTTGTGAGACTAGGCAAGGGCCTAGCAAACACATAAGTGGATGCTCACAGTCAGTTATTGGATGGATCACAGGGCCCCAAATGGAGGAGCTAGAGAAAGTATCCAAGGAGCTAAAGATATCTGCAACCCTGTAGGTACAACCACATTATGAACTAACCAGTACTCCGGAGCTCTTGACTCTAGCTGCATATGTATCAAAAGATGACCTAGTCGGCCATCACTGGAAAGAGAGGCCCAATGGACATGCAAACTTTATATTCCACAGTACAGGGGAACACCAGGGCCAAAAAGTGGTAATTGGTGGGTAGGAGAGTGGGGAGGAGGGTATGGGGGACTTTTGGGATAGCATTGGAAATGTAATTGAGGAAAATACGAAATAAAAATATTTAAATAAAAAATGGACTAAATCTCTGAAACTCTAAGCCACCCTCAATTAAAATTTTCCTTTGTAAAAAATAAAAAGAATTGTATGAGGGGCTTCACAAACATAAGGAAACAGAGACAACTGCAGGTAGGAGTCAGATCTGCAAGAAAGATATTAAGGAAGAAGATAAAGAGATTTAGGGAGTGGCAATTTCATGTCAAGGTCCTACCCAGGTAAGCTTACTGCCCATGTTAGCAGTTGAACAAGGAACGTTTGGACTTTTAATCTGGAATGAACTGTGATCCAGAAATGGAGTGCACACCTGGGATACAGATCGTGAGGCTAGAAGACACAGATTTTGATCTGAATCTTGAGGAACAGTGGTCATGGACAGCTTAGGCCCAGGCATGGTGGTGGTACACTACTTTAATCCCAGCATTGAGGAGGCAGAGTCATGCATATCTTTGAGTTCAAGACCTTCTACAGAATAAGTTCCAGGGCAGCGAAGCTTAGGCAGTGAAGGAGGCGGAAAACATAAAGGTGAGGATAATTTAATAGAACAATAGGGCACGTTCCAGCTCCAGTAAGCAGGAGAATTTGTCAGCTTAGGCCAAGAAGCTCTGTCCAGGGGCTAAGGTCATAAAATTCTGATTTGTGGGCTAATCAAAAGGGACCTGGAAGTAAATGATTGAACTGACATGCAATTCCTAAGGAAGTAGCTTACACAAAAATTAAAATTAAAATAAAAAAGACTGGGCTTTGGTCTGAAAGAGAGAGTTATCTCAAGCAGAGAGCTATTTACGACAGAGATCATGGTATGGATCCCAGGATGGGGCAGTCTCTCCATGGTCCTTCCTTCCATCTCAGCTCCAAACTTTGTCTCTGTAACACTTTACATGGGTATTTTATTCCCCATTCTAAGGAGGGACGAAGTATCCATAATCAACCACCAAATGCAGACACTATTGCATATGCCAGCAAGATTTTGCCGACAGGACCCTGAAATAGCTGACTCTTGTGAGGCTATGCCAGTACCTGGCAAATACAGAAATGGATGCTCAGAGTCACCTATTGGATGGAACACAGGACCCCCAATGGAGGAGCTAGAGAAAGTACTCAAGGAGCTGAAGGGGTCTGTAACCCTATAGGAGGAACAGCAATATGAACTAACCAGTACCCCCTGAGCTCCTGTCTCTAGCTGCATATGTAGCAGAAGATGGCCTAGTCGGCCATCACTGGGAAGAGAGGCCCCTTGGTCTTGCAAAGATTATATGCCCCAGTACAGGGGAATGCCAGGGACAGAAAGTGGGAGTGGGGTGGGGGTTGGATAGCAGGGTGGGGGGAGGGTATGAAGGATTTTCGGGACAGTATTTGAATTGTAAATGAGGAAAATATCTAATAAAAATGATTTAAATTATAAAAAAGACAGCGATCTTGAGCAGAGGACTATCTTGACCATAACACAGAGCTGTCTGCTTTATTTATCACTGAAAGTTTTTATCAGTTGTTCTCAGAAACTCCTTCCTCAGAACCCTCTTCCAGCGTGAGGGTGGTCCTCAGCATACAAGTATTTTACAGACTGAGAATGTTGGACTTAGGAATAAAACACACACACACACACACATACACATTTTATGAAAAAAAAGGGGATGTGAATTTGAAAGAGAGGAAAGAAGGGGTGTTTAGATAGAAAAAAGAAAAAGGGGAAATGATGTAACTATATTATAATCACAGAAATATAACAGATAGTTCCTCACAAAACAGTTACGCATTTAAGATATATGTTTTCAGTGTGAAATCTTTAAAAATACACAGAATTTAAAAACACTTTACTTGAAATTTTCTTTTTTTTATGATGAATATATAATATGGAGATGATTTCTATTTTCCTAAACATAAAAAGAGAGAAAAATGTTTAGAAACTATCAGAAATGTTGATTTTCACATGCTATGTCTGTTTCTTTCACATTTCAAAGGTGAAAATTAAATAATTATAGTCAAAGAGTAAAAGTGCCAAACTCCTGGCAAGTGTCCCAATATCTCACAGAGAGACAGATGCAGGAAGCCTGACCACTAAATTGGAACTGCTATCCTATCTGTGGAAGACAGTCTTGGGATTTACAGGTTAACACTTGGTTACATTCAATGATGAAGTACCATATTTCAGGACACATAATGTTACCAATAGTAGTCAAAATACAAAGTCCTTGAAGGAAATCTAATATTTTTATACATTATGGCTAATTCTTTTTAATTGGATATTTTCTTTATTTACATTTAAAATGTTATCCCCTTTCCAGGAAACCCCCTATTCCATTCCTTCTCCCCCTGCATCTATGAGTGTGCTCCCCAACTCACCCATTCACTCCAGCCTTTCTGCGCTGGCATTCCCCTTAGGCACAAGGGCTGCTCCTCCCACTGATGTTTTAAAGAATCAAGTTAATTGTTTCATAAAAGATGTTTTTGATGTAATTATCTTTACACACACACACTCACACACATTTGTGTTAATGTGTTTGTGTGTGTGTGTGTGTGTGTGTGTGTGCGTGACTGAAGAAGGCATTAAACATACAGGTAGAAACTATTACTATTAAGAGACTCTCTGGGGAACTGTCAAGCCATTTGCATGGATTAAACAGAAGCTGCATTGTAGGTAAGACACTGGGAACTGAGAACTTTTTCCCTTTCCCTTATATTAATTTAATTTACATTAATTGATTCAAAATTAGTGAGCTATTTGGTAAGTAAAAGTAGGAAGACCCGTGTGCATTTTTTAGTCTATTAATAATTGCAAGAAGTGAGAATTGAATCACAGGAGCAACTGTTTTTAAGCGACCATATTACTCTGAATTATTATCTTAATAGAAATTTCAATTGGCAATTAGAGAATCGTATTATGCGAGCTTGGTGAGTCACTTCCATTTTTGGGGCTGTGAAGCACTTTAAAACACAAAACTGCAAGTTCATCATGTGATGTAGAGCTACATAGTAATTGTGAGTTTTAGAAGCTATGGTGGGAATTATGGAAGGGGTGTGCACAGAAGAACCTTTCAAACATTAGAACAAGTCAAATCAAGAACCTAACTTTAGTGATTTCCAAAAACCATTTCTTTCATTTTCATATATCTGTGTTTGTTTGCTTAAACTTTTGGAATGTATGTGTGCAGATGACTGAAGGAGGACATAGAGTAAGAGGTTTCAGATATCCTGAAATTTGACTTATAGATGCTTTTTAGATGCCAAGTGAAGGTGCTGGTATTTGAACTTGGTCCTCTGCACAGGCAGTTAAATGCTCTTAACTGGTTAGCCATCTCTATATTTATCCATCCTACACATGCTATTACTTTTAAAAATTCATATTATTATTATTATTATTATTATTTTGTTCTTTAATCCATTTTTACAGTTCAGATTTCATCCCCCTTCTGGTCTGCTTACCAACAACTCCCTATCCCATATCTCCACCCCCATCCCAGTTTCCGAAAAGATGTTCCCACCACACACACACACACCACTAGAATTCCCTATTCTTTGTGGCCTCAAGTCTCTTGAGGTTTAGGTGCATCTTCTTTCATTGAAGCTAGACCAGTCATTCCTCTGCTGTATATGTGATGGGGGCCTCCTACTAGCTGGTGTATGCTGCCTAGTTGGTGGTTCAGTGTCCAAGAGATTTCTGGAGATCAGGTCAGTTGACAGTGCTTGTCTTCCCGTGGGGCCACCCCCTTCCTCAGCTTCATCTAGCTTTTCCCCAATTCGACTACAAGAGTCCCTGGCTTCAGTCCCTTTGTTGGATGCTAGTATCTGCATCTGACTCTTTCAGTTGCTTGTTGGGCCTCTCAGAAGGCAGTCATGCTCCTCTCTGCAAGGCCACCACAGCATCAGTAACAGTGTCAGGCCTCGGGGCCTCCCTTTGAGCTGGATCCCAATATTGGCCTGTCACTGGATCTTCTTTCTCTCATGCTGTTCTCCATTTTTGGGCCTGCAGTTCCTTCAGACAGGAACAATTCTGGGTCAAAGCCTTTGACTGTGGGATGGCAACCCCATTCCTCCACTTGATGTCCTGTTTCTCCACTGGCTGTGGACAAGTTCCCCCTCACTGTAGAGCACTTCATTCCAAGGTCCCTCCCTTTGAGTCCTGAGAGTCTCCCACATACCTGGTCTCTAGATTCCCTGGATTCTAGAGAGTCCCCCCACTACCACCTCCTACCTCCCGATGTTGCCTGTTTTCATTGTTTTTGCTGGCCCTCAGGGCTTCAGTCCTGTTCTCCTCCCACAATACCTGACCATGTACCCCACTTCCCCTCCCTGTCTTCTCTCTCACCCAGGTCCCTCTCTCTTTCTGCCTCCACCCATGATTGCTTCCTTCTCCCTCCCAAGTGGGATTGAGGCAACCTCACTTGAGCCCTTCAACTTGCTAATTCAACAACCATTATTTCTATTGGGAAATGATATATTATTGAAATAGCATCATGCAGATCTTTATTTACATGTGAACTTTAAAATTTTTAATATATTTTAGTTCATCATTTGGAAATTATAGTAGGTTAGTTCTTCACAAACTTAAGGTAAACTATATTATGTGGAGGTAATAGAGAAAATCCAACAGTTATTCTTCTGTACGAATAAGTAGCATAAATTTCTCCTTAAAATCAATTTTCCCTTTAAAATCTAATAAAAATTATGCACATTGCATTATTCTTCTTGAAGAAGTCTTTTTAAAGAAAACTATGAGAAAGAATGATTAATTTTATTTGATATATGAGAAAATATAAAAAAGCTTTAAAAAGTACATATGTATTGGCAAAGCAAAATGCATGAATAAAAGTTTCTTGCATTTCTACATATGCTTATTTTATCCATCTTGGATCATTTTACTTCGCTGGATGTCAATTTATTTTTTTTGTTGTTTCACATTTTGAGTTCAGGGTAGTCCAAATTGTTATATGAACATAGTACTTTATTACTCACAGCATTAGCTTGGGTTAATATAGTTATGAATTTTAAGAAAACTATAAAAAATGAATTTCCTCTTACACTTTTGATATAAATTCTTTTTTTTTTTTTTTTTTGACAGGGTTTCTCTGTGTAGCCCTGACTGTCCTGGAACTCACTCTTTAGACCAGGCTGGCCTCAAAATCAGAAATTCGCCTGCCCAAATGCTGGTATTGAAGGTGTGCGCCACCATGCCCAGCACTGCACTGTGTTTTCTTAATGTCATTTCTGACAATCAGAATTTTTTTTTATAATAATACAAGATTTAAAATTTCCCCCTTTTGGATTCTGCAAAAGTTTTTAAATATGTGTCCATTCATGGACACAATTTTTAATGTTTTTTCTATACCCCTTTTTTTCTATTTTTTAAAATATTATTTCTCATCCTTTCTATCTGAAAATAGTTTTAATTTTAGAAATTAAAATCTGTGTTTATGATCAGAATATCACAGTGTCTTTATCTCATCCAAGATCTGGAATGAAAACAATGTGCTTGCCTAACTTCTGATCATGGTACAGCCATTCATTTACTCTGGTATTCACTAAGTGCTTTCTTTTGCATATATGACTGAGTTTTATATATTATAGCGGGGGGGGGAATGTAATCAATATATATTATATAAAATTATTTTCTTTTTTTCTTTACCTTTCTTTCTTTTTTATTATTATTTTTATTAGGTATTTTCTTCCTTTACATTTCCCATGCTATCCAAAAAGTTCCCAATACTCCCCCCCACCACTGCCCTAACCACCCACTCCCAATTCTTTGCCCTGGCTTTTCCCTGTACTGAGGAATATAAAGTTTGCAATTCCTATGGGCCTCTCTTTCCACTGATGGCTGCCTAGGCCATCTTCTGATACATATGCAGCTAGAGACAGGAGCTCCAGGGGGTACTGGTTAGTTCATATTGTTGTTCCACCTATAGGGTTGCAGATCCCTTTAGCTCCTTGGGTACTTTCTCTAGCTTCTCCATTGGGGGCCCAGTGATCCATCCAATAGCTGACTGTGAGCATCCACTTCTGTGTTTGCTAGGCCCCGGCATAGTCTCACAAGAGACAGCTATATCAGGGTCCTTTCAGCAAAATCTTGCTAGTGTATGCGATGGTGTCAGCGTTTGGAAGCTGATTATGGGATGGATCCCCGGATATGGCAGTCTCTAGATGGTCCATCCTTTCGTCTCAGCTCCAAACTTTGTCTCTGTAACTCGTTCCACGGGTGTTTTGCTCCCAATTCTAAGAAGGGGCAAAGTGTACACACTTTGGTGTTCATTCTTCTTGAGTTTCATGTGTTTTGCAAATTGTATCTTATATCTTCGGTATTCTACATTTCTTGGCTAATATCCACTTATCAGTGAGTACATATCATGTGAGTTCTTTTGTGATTGGGTTACCTCACTCAGGATGATGCCTTCCTGGTCCATTAATTTTTCTAGGAATTTCATAAATTCATTCTTTTTAATAGCTGAGTAGTACTCCATTGTGTAAATGTATCACATTTTCTGTATCCATTCCTCTGCTGAGGGGCATCTGGGTTCTTTCTAGCTTCTGGCTATTATAAATAAGGCTGCTATGAACATAGTGGAGCATGTGTCGTCTTACAGGTTGGAAATTTTCCTGGATATATGCCCAGGAGAGGTATTGCAGGATCCTCCAGTAGTACTATGGTCAATTTTCTGAAGAACCGTCAGACTGATTTCCAGAGTGGTTGCACAAGCTTGCAATCCCACCAACAATGAAGGAGTGTTCCTCTTTTTCCACATCCTCGCCAGCATCTGGTAAAAAGCTGGAAGCAATCCCAGTAAAATCAGGTACTAGACAAGGCTGTCCACTTTCCCCCTACCTGTTGAGTATTGTATTTGAAGTCCTAGCCAGAGCAATTCGACAACAAAAGGAGATCAAGGGGATACAAATTGGAAAGCAAGAAATCAAAGTATCACTTTTTGCAGATGACATGATAGTATATATAACTGACCCTAAAAATTCCACCAGAGAACTCCTAAACCTGATAAACAGCTTCAATGAAGTAACTGGATATAAAATTAATTCAAACAAGACAATGATCTTTCTCTACAAAAAGGATAAACAGGCTGAGAAAGAAATTAGTGAAACAACAATTTTCTCAATAGTCACAAATAATGTAAAATTCTTTGGTGTGACTCTAACTAAGTAAATGAAAGATCTGTATGATAAGAACTTCAATCTCTGAAGAAAGAAATTAAAGAAGATCTCAGAAGATGAAAAGATCTCCCATGCTCATGGATTGGCAGGATCAATATAGTAAAAATGGCTATCTTGCCAAAAGCAATCTACAGATTGAAAGCAATCCTCATCAAAATTCCAACTCAATTCTTCAATGAATTAGAAAGGGCAATCTGCAAATTCATCTGGAATAACAAAAAAACTAGGATACTAAAAACTCTTCTCAAGGATAAACGAAGGAATCACCATGCTTGACCTAAAGATGTACTACCGAGCAATTGTGATAAAAACTGCATGGTACTGGTATAGTGACAGGCAAATAGAATTGAAGACCCAGAAATGAACCCACACACCTATGGTCACTTGATCTTTGACAAGGGAGCTAAAACCATCCAGTGGAAAAAAGACAGCATTTTCAACAAATGATGCTGGCACAACTGTCAGTTATCATGTAGAAGAATGTGAATTGATCCATTCCTATCTCCTTGTACTAAGGTCAAATCTTAGTGGATCAGGAACTCCACATAAAACCAGAGACACTGAAACTTATAGAGGAGAAAGTGGAGCAAAGCCTCGAAGATATGGGCACAGGGGAAAAATTCCTGAATAGAACAGCAATGGTTTGTGCTCTCATAAAATTGCAAAGCTTCTGTAAGGTAAAAGACACCGTCAATAAGACAAAAAGGCCACCAACAGATTGGGAAAGGATCTTTACCTATCTTAAATCAGATAGGGAATTAATATCCAATATATATAAAGAACTCAAGAAGGTGGACTCCAGAAAATCAAATAACCCCATTAAAAAATGGGGCTCAGAGCTAAATAAAGAATTCTCACCTAAGGAATACCGAATGGCTGAAAAGCACCTGAAAAAATGTTCAGCATCCTTAATCATCAAGGAAATGCAAATCAAAACAACCCTGTGATTCCACCTCACACCAGTCAGAATGGCTAAGATCATAAAATTATTATCTTAAGAAGAAACATTTGCCGGGCGTGGTGGTGTAAGCATTTAATCCCAGCACTTGGGAAGCAGAAGCAGGTGGATTTCTGAGTTCCAGGTCAGCCTGGTCTCCAAAGTGAGTGCCAGGACCGCCAGGGCTACCTAGAGAAACCCTGTCTCGGAAAACCAAAAAAAAAATAAATAAATAAACAACAAAACAACAACAACAAACAAAAAACAAACAAAAAAAGAAACATTAATAAATTAGAATGTCTATTTTCCATATAATTTTCTGATTATTTCTAGGTGACAAATATACTTGGTATTTAGAACTTTTCTCAAATTTTCTGTTATTTCTAATGTTTTGTGAATTTCTTGTTCATTTGTTTCTTGGAACAGGGTCTTGTTTAGTCCAAGAGTATCTCTAAGATGATATTGAACAGAGATGGTGTAAATCCTAATTGTGTTGACCCCACCTCCCCAGGCTTAAGACTACAGGATTGTGCACAGTATCTAGCAAAGACTTCCTAAAACAATGTATCCATAATCGTCTCCAGGAGCAGACACAGTTTTATGTTTCATTTCCAGATTTTCATGCAATTAAATTCATTTTGTTTCTGTCAATAATATAACTTTACATAGTGTTGTCCACAAACAGAGCATGAATTATGCATCATTTTCCCTAATGCTCAAAGAAAATCATTGCGTATTTTGCCGTTATATGATAGTGATTATAGATTTGTAGAAGATACCTTTTATTCGGCTGAAAAGGTTTACTGCCCTTTCACTCTTGTTCAAATTTATTCATTGTAATCATCAAAAGCCATTATTTTTCAAGTTATTTTTGACATCTATTGAACTAAGCATACAATTTATTCTATTGACAGAAAAATTATCAATTCATTCTTTTGGATGGAAAATCAACTTTATGTGTTCCTTTCACATTCATATCACACATAAATATAGTATAAATACCATACTCTCAAATACTTTATTAAAACCAAAAGTTGATGATTATACAGCCCTCTGGATATATTTTAGGAATCATGATATAATATTGTGGTATTTAAGAAGAAAAAAACATTGTGCCCATTGTCATGTTATATTCTTTTCAAGCTAATGGCCACCAGGAATTTATTCTGTTTCTATGACTTTGCCTGACATTTCATAAGAAGAGGCATAATCCATTTATGGCATTTTTTTTTCTGCTGGGCTTTTTCACTTAACCTAGTGCTGAAATGGATTTTGTTCATTTGTTTGTTGATTTTGTTCTTGTTTCTGTTTGACACAAAGTCTTATACAGCCCAGGCTAGTCTCAAAATTAGGAGGGAATGATTTCAGTTTCTGATCACTATGCCTTACTTCCAATATTGGGGAACAAACTCAGAGCTTTGTGGATGAATCAAATGGGACAATGTCTAGCTTTGTCTAGGTTTATGTGGTCTTTCTCAAACTCAATACTCACTTTTTTTCTTTTTTCTTTTCTTTTTTTTTTTTTTTTTTTTTTTTTTTTACCTTATACTCCATTGATGAGTATAATATATCCTTACGTTTTATTAAGTCAATTGTTTAGTGATAGACATTTGGTTTATTTCTACCCATAGTGTACAATTAATAATCCTTACATGAATGACCATATGAACATTTTTTCAGTGTATCTACATTTATTATAATAGGAATAAAGTCATGCAATTTTATTTGTGCATACATGTGTGTTTGTGTGTGTATATGTGTGTGTCCATTAGTCTACATGACTAAATGTGCATGTGTGTGATTAGGTGCATACATCTATCTTCATATGTTGAGGCCAGAAGATGTTATTTGATCTCGATTTGTACAATTTCCCATCAAGGCAAAAGCTCTCATTAAATCATGACTGTGCTTTGTATTCTGGGTTTAAAATGTGAATGTGAGTGTGTGTTTGTGCATGTGTATGTGTGTGTGTGTGTGTGTGTGTCAGGGTGTGTATGTGCAAAGTCAATTTCAGTATGTGACATCATTCTAAGAAATTTTGGAAATTTATACAAATCAAAGAAAACCTATGAAGCAACAAGCACAACTTTTACTTTCTTATTATAGAAATATTCTTTCTCTTGTGCATCTGTTGTCACAAAAACATATGTGTTCTGGCCCAGTTTTTATTTATTTAGTATAATTTTTGAGGTATGAACTCAGACTTCTTCAATATAGAAAAGAATATAAAAAAGAAAGTGAAAAAAAGAGGTAGAATGGTGTTTGCTGAACATCCTGAGTTAGACTATTGGAAAGTTCTGTTACCCGAGAATATAACTGTCACATATTACTCAAAGAAATGCAATATTATAATAATTGATACCTTTAAAAATGTTATCACCTTATACCCCTTTAGAAAAGTTTTTAGGCCAAGCAATTCTTCCTTGTTTTTCTTTGTCTTCTTTTAATTTTGTAATTTCTTTTCTTTCAACGTGATTCACCTCTTTCTTTATTGCCCATGTTGTGACTAGAAACAAAGGAGAAGCCTCTTGGTCACATCCTAAGAAATTAAATATAAATTTACTAAAATAGATGCAATGTACTATACCTGTGAGATTCAAGTATAGAGTGGGATTGACAGTAATGCTATGGATTCTGGTTCCCCACCAGCTAGTCTTCTGCAGCTGCTGCTGTGGTGCAGAGAGCAAGTCCTAGGTGTCTTCATTTCCCCAGCTTCTATGGCTGGTAGAATGTTTGCAATTTGAGAGGCCAGTAATCTGCCTGACCCCAAGCTGGCTATAGGGCCTGCATTCTGGGCCTCTCAACTTGGGGAGCAACTTGTGACAACCCTGGGCTTCTCTGGTGCTTCTAGGTTCATACTTTGTGCCATGTTGGATATCAATACACTTATTTATATATCTGAGACCTGAGTGGTAGGATGATTGAGGTTCTTATGCAAAAAGAAACACAGACTACTTTGTAATTGGTAGTGGATCCTTCACCTGGTACTTGTATGCCATGGATTCCTACATCCTGAAAAGTTACAAATATGTGGAATATAGAAGTGACCTGCATGCCAAGAGTAAAGGAAAGGACATTACTGGCTGATCAGTGTGTGTGTGTGTGTGTGTGTGTGTGTGTGTGTGTGTGTGTGTATTATGGTAACTCATTTGATATCTCCACAAAAAATATAAACCTAGCAATTAGAGAAATTATGGACCCTATATCTTTTTGATGCCCTCTTACTTCAGATAGCAGCTGAGATATTACATGAAGACATCAGATTTGGAATGAAGTATGATATTCCATATCCGACTCCAGTAGAATTGAAATGTGAATAAAACATAGTATATGTCTTTTACTGTTAGCCATGACTATACCATCTGAAAGTGTGAGCATTATACCTAACTCTCTCCAGTCAGTTGCTACAAGTCTTGTCTACCTCTTAAACACTCATGCTGACCTCTGTACTGAGACTTAATAAAAATTAACTAATAGACCAACAACCAATAATTCCATCCTAATTTTTCATTAAACCATCTTTACTCTTGACATTCTAACAGGATTACATGGAGTAGCCATAATTTCCTTGATTATCTTAAGCACTTTGCTCAGAGCATTAATTTTGTTTAAGTGTAAATCCTACCTAATATGAAATGGACAAAGATTGCAAAACACTGTACAAAAATCCTAGCCATATCAGCACCTTGCCTCCTTTCTGTTTTTGAGCGGTGACTGGGGGTAGTAGTAGTAAGTAGCATGGTATTTTTCTAGGATGTTATCTCTATAGCCCTTCCAAAATACACCAAGTGTCAGAGAAAAAGCAGATTATTACAAAAAGTCATTATATCTGAAGTTCTAATTTCTGTTCAGTAGTACAATCAAGGTCCAGTTAAGGAACCAGGGGATGAAAGAAAAAAAAAAAAACTTACCTGTTGATTTACTGCCTGTGTGTGTGTGTGTGTCTTCATAGAAAAATCAAGAACATTCATCCAAAAATATATAGAAGATGTTATTTATGATGAAAATAATAGTTTGCATCAAGGTACCTGGAAAAAAGAATGGCATTTGGAGACCATTATTGATAATAAATGATCCTTATATAATAAATTTAAAAAGAAATTAAGAAAATACTCTTACTTCATGATCCTCCACATGTCTGACACTACCTATTTTATATCCTTCATTCTCTATACATGCCTACTCATACCCTAGATCCATTTGAATAAGAAAAGAAATACAGAGGAGTAATGAGAGGATAGGGGAAGCTAAGATGTTTCATATATTTCTGATACCATTCCAAGTAAAACTAAAACTTTTCCCCTAATGGGTATAAGAGTTATGGATTTAGTTGCTAGTACCCTTTCTTAATACACATGAGAATTATAAAGATATGATGTTTTAGGTACTTTTCTTGTTTCTATGATGAACTACCCTGATGAAAGCCATTTTAAAAGGAAGTGTTCATTTTAGCTCACAGCTCTAGATACAGCATTCCATGCAAGAGAACTCAAGAAGACTGAAGCAACCTCTTACATTATAGCCTCTCTCAGAATAAAATGGCAATGTAGATATGTTAGCACTCACTTTGTATTCTGTTTTGTATAATCCTAGGAATGCCTCTGCCCATTATAAACATTGGTCTTCTCTCGTCAATTAATCTAACAAATTTCTTATGGTCATATCTAGAGACACATGTTCTAAGTCAGAGGAATTATTACTACATGGCAATTGTGGGATGAAAGTTGGGTTTCAAAGTAAAGGGACATGTAGATATGTTAGTCTGTGAACCATTGGGTAATATTACCCTCTAGACAATAGATCACAGTGAATAAACACAGTCAAAACAAACCTAATGATTTTGCTGTGAATGCACATTTCTTTGACAAGTGATCTCAGGGTGTCCATTAAGAGTTGCAAATCATAGGTAACTCTAACATAAGATTGATCTGATTCTCAAACAGTGGGTCAAAGTCAGTAGGTAATGCAGTTGGGGTTGTTTTTGATGAATACTGAGCTTCCTTTGAACCTTTTTATAGGTAATCTATAGTTTACCTAGGCTGAAAATTCTGCTCATTAGATCTGACTGATGTATTTCAGCCTTCAAGCCTTCAGTACTATTTCTATATTGATAGAGCTTTGGTTCTTATTGTGCTAAGTTTTCATTGCCAGTTTAATGGGATTAACGTCTCCATGAGAAGCTTTTATAGAAGCATCCAACTAAAAGACCCACTTGATTGTGATTGTTCCTTTCTATTGACAAGGGCAACTGAATATAAAAGCCAAATAACCTTAACATCAGCATTCATCTCTCTGCCTCCTAATTGGGAATGTCATGTGAGCAGTTGTTCAAACTCTTGTCACCATACCTACCCCACCATGTTCTACTATGACCCTTTATAAAGTATGGCCCAAAATAAACTCTTTATTAAGTTTCTTCTTTTTCAGATATGTGTCCACATCACCTAGAACAGTAATGAAAAATGTATATTCAACATAACTGCTAAGAAATAAATGCTGTTTTAATTAAATAATACAGGCATAATGTGTACACATGTATGTTCACATACATGTAAATATCCATATAATGTGATTGCACATTTAAAAATATATCACCGCATTGTCATGTAGCACACAAATTCATAGGAGTCTGTATGGGAATAAATCATTTGGACTAGGCAGTGTCAAAGTGATGAATGGCAATGCATCATATTATTCCAGTTCATCCTTTAGTATAAACTGTGCTTCCCTTGACTCTTTGTGAGCAATTAGTGACTATCAGAATTTGGGGCAGGAGTAGCGCCGAAGAGTATAAATTAGTAAGTTCTCCTAATCTAAGTTTTCCTCGTAAAAAACTGTTCATCTGTTCATACTGCTACAAGAGAAGTAGGACATAGTATGTGACTTAAGTATTCTGTTCTCAGATTCCTGGGATATGGGAATTGCAAGAGCTAGATAAAGACACATTCATGAAGTGTCTTATTTCAGGGTGGTAGACTTCTGTCTTCTTGCTGTGTCCCCCTGTAACAGAAGAAATGCTAGACCACTCTTAGTTGTCTTGTTTTTGAGGTTATTAATTTCATTCACGATGATTAGCACTTTCTAAAAGCCCCATTTTCTGGGGGCTACTAGTGGGAGTAAGCTTATCAGCATGGAATTTGGTATGATATGAAAGTACCATCCTATAACACTAAGGAATAAAAATATATGTACATATATCATTACATTGCCTAATTCAAAATGTAAAATATTACATCTTTTTCTTTCTTTTTGTTTCTCAATCTTAGGCCAGTGTACCTAGCTTAAAGACAGTAAAATCCCTAGTCTTAAATTCTCTGACCTCAAACACTTATAGATATTGCGCTGAGGTTATAATGAATCAAAAATCAGAACTTGCTTTCAAAATTGAAGAATGGAAGATATGCAAACAACACCACTATTCCCTGAACCTAAAAAGCATAATCGAAGTGCTACTATATGTAGCTATTTCATCACAGATGAAATTCTATCCTAAAGAAAGGCAGAATTATCATAAAATCTTAGAAAAATGTGTAAGTGGAACTTAAGAATTTTAAGTAGCTGATGAAATTTACAGGCACTAGGATGCTGCTGAAACATATAAACTCAATAATACCCACCCCTTAGTTCATTCACTAGTAATAGACTTCAGGGAGAAGATAGTCTCCATAGAGTCTAGTCATGTACAAGTTGTTCAGACATCTATAATGACAGAGCTTTAGTGATGTGTCAGACAATGTGGGGTCAGTGGGCAATGCAGCTACCATTAAGTTCTCATGTTACTCCATGTAAAATCTTACTATTCTGTGCCTTTGAAAGTGCACCCAATCCATGCCACCATCACTAAACTAGAGTTGAGTAGAACTGCTTCTTTTTTTCTATCATCAGTGCTCTATCTGGAGAGATGAAATGTTTGTTTATATTTACCCAGGAAATGTCACCTAGCATAATCACTACCATTCCTTTGCTTGCTACTACAATCTCATATGAAGGGGTTTTTAAATCTCATATACTACTTAAGATGTCCCTGAATGTAAAAATCAGGATACAACAAAAATTCATCATGAACCTTGGGAGCAATCTTGAGCTGATGTGGAAAAAAATCAATTGTTCATGGTTATTGTCTGGCCTCTACAACTTATGCTCTTTTATCTCACTCATGGCCTTGGTAAAATAAATAATTCAGAACAATCAATAGGATACATTAAATTCTATATATTAAAATATGCTTTAATCCTCTATCATCTTGAATGAGTTTTGGATGTATATTTTTAACACATTCTCTACAATGGCGTATGTTAAAGCACATGGATTTTATCATTAAAAATTCTGCTAAGTTTCAACCTTGGATAACTGCATAAAAATAACCTTTGAGTAGCAAATTCAGAGACATCTGGAAACAGCAAACACTGATATTCCCTCAAAAGTATGCATTATGTACTACACAACACAACTTGGAAGAACTAAAATTGCTAAAAGCTATATATTTAATTATGCATGACCTGAATACTTCTGGAACAAATTTAATGTGTTCAAATAAGCAATGTTTCAGAAGACACATTTGAAAAGAAATGCAAAGTGACATCGCCTTTTGTGACTTATTTTCTTACTCAATGGAAATCCTAAAAAGGAACATGAAAAAGATCCACTTAGTGGGTCACTGGTATTAGAAAAAGATGCAAATGAACAACTAAACTTCACTGCACACATCAAGCTGTTTACTCTCTTGGGCATTATTCAGTGCTTGGCTTAATATTTTCCTAACATTTTAAGAGATTTTTCCAATTAAATATTAATACTCTTCCCCAAAAGGAAGTGAGATTTATTGTCCTAAGGAGATGTGGAGAGGAGAGATAGTGATCTGCATGAGTAGTTAGAATGAAGAACTGAAGAAGAAGGTTCATTAAGGAAAACATGCTGAGCCTACATTATCACATATACCAAAGTGTCACATCTAGAAGCTGGAGTTTAAATATGTGGCAATATTCAACAGGAGGTGTGTCTAGCTGCAATTGACTGAAACTAGACCAGGCAAGGAATTCCACAAGACAAATATCAGACATGTGCATACATGGAAGCCTTTGAATACCCACATCTTCTGTCTGTATTTTGTATTAATCTTCCCACTTATTATACTAAAATACAAAAAAAAAGAAAATAAACCTTAAAGAAGGGAAAGTTTCTTTTGGCCCATGTTTGCAAAGGATTTAGAAATGTTCACTTGTTCCCAACACTATGAGTCTAAGGTAATGTGGAGCAGCTAACTGGAAAGTACATGTAGTAGCAAGTTAGGTCATGTGATGATGCATTCTGTGAAGTGGATTAAGCATGGAGAGTGGGAGAATGAAGAGTATGTGTTTCAGTTTTGCTCTGAACTAGACACAAGCTAGGGTTATCTAGGTATAGTGAACCTCAGTAGAAAAAAATATTTTTTTAACATTAGCCTGTTTTAAGTCTATGGGTTGTTTTCTTGAGTGATGTAGCAGTGTCTAGTCTATGGTGGGATAAGCAATTTTGAAGCAGGTCATTGGTGTTTTAAAAGGAAACTGAGTGAGCTATGGAGAAAAAGCAATCCACTAAGAAGCGTGCCTTTGTGGCCTTTCGTTCAGATCCTCCCTCCAGGTTCTTGCTTGTATTCCTATCCTGACTTTCCTCAGTGATGGACTGTGATTACACAGTGGAAACAGGGCTTCCTGGTGATTTACTTCGGTGCCTGTTGTCGGAAGTGCAAGTCAAATAAATCTTTTCCTTCAGACGTTGCTTTGGGTCAGAGTTTCAATGTTTTGTCATAGCAAGAGAAACAAATGTCAGGGAAGCAGACGAGCAGGGCAAGGGGAGAAAACTGGGACACACATTATATTATCTCTTTCAAAGACTCAACGACAGCGACCTACTTTTACCAAGGATTTTCCTCCTGAT
This sequence comes from Mus caroli, assembly GCF_978045245.1. Taxonomy (NCBI): domain Eukaryota; kingdom Metazoa; phylum Chordata; class Mammalia; order Rodentia; family Muridae; genus Mus; species Mus caroli. The sequence continues at coordinate 28,049,124 of NW_028227265.1, forward strand.
AGCCTATTCAGGGTGATCATGTGTCATTTGATGAAGTTTCTGTTCTTATAATCCAAAAATCTTCATAATAATTCCATTATCTAAGGGCCAATCTTTCTTAATCATGTTTGCACCTGAATAGTTTTTAATCTATCTATCTATCTATCTATCTATCTATCTATCTATCTATCTATCTATCTATCTATCTATCTATCTACCTACCTACCTACCTATCAATTTATTTTTGTCTTTGTACAGATGTGCATATGAGAAACCTTGTGTGACTTCATTCTCTGCTTTAGACTACTTGAGTCTAGTAACGACATTTCCTCTAAGGCTGGACCAAGGTTTCTTAAGCTACAAATATCATATTTGAAGCTGACAAATATTATCTAATTTCCCTTTATGGAATTTAATGTGAGCTACAGTGCTGAAGTATTATGGTTAGATATATCCTTGAAATCTCTTCCAGCTCCAATGTGCCATGAAGTGGAAACTTAAGGGTTCTTTGGGGAATAGTATTGTTGGAAGATGTTTTCTTGGGGCAAACATGGGAAGGAGTGTTTGGCTGAAGTAGACATAGGACAAAGAATGTTCTGATAAAGTAAACATGTGAAAGGACAATCGATGAAGGATTTTTTGCTAACTTCACACAAGTATTGGTCATCCCTGTATAGTTGAGCTCAATTTGTCAGGACTCTAGAAAGAAACACATCAAAAACCTTTTGGTGGTATGTTGTAGGTTTTTGTCGCTTTTGTGGACTTGGGCTGATTGGCAGAGTGATGTCAGCTGAGACATGTACTTGTTGAGGCAAGACTTGAATCAAGATCTGTGGAGGGCCTGTGATGATTGGAGTGATGTAAATTAGTCTTAAACAGTGGAGGAGGCTGATCCTGGCTTGTTTTTAGAGTTAGGTGTGTGATGTTTATTGGTCTCATATCTTTGTTGATCTTTGCTTTGTTGGAAAAGTCATAGGAAATAACTTTTTTGGGTAGTTTGTTTGTTTGTTTGTTTGTTTGTTTATTTGTGTTATTTTTGGTCCCTCTTGTCAAGGCTGAGGTCTGGATGTCTGTTAGGTAGTGTCAACATTGTTGATTTTTGTTTATCTTGACTCTATCAAACTGAAATGGTGGTGTATGTATGAGGTGTTTTCAAGTAGATGGAGCAGTCTTGGTTGACCTGTGAACTGAACTATCAATTTTCAGAAAACATAAAGTAGAGTTGTTCTAAAGAACCTTCATAAACATGTCAACTTCTCCTTATATCCTTTTTTTCTACTACCTCTGTTGGGTGGTGGACTAAAAGGGAGATTAAAGCATTTAATAACCACCATTAAAAAAATTAAAGATACATTGTCCTTTGGAAACAATGGAATGAAGAGACTATGGATGTTTACCCCCTTGCCTTATTTATGTTTTCAACAATGTTATTCACTGGAGCACTTCTAATAAATAGTTCCACTAAAACATTCAAAAGTTTCATTGTTATAAAAGTTAATGTTTTATGTCTCGTAAATAGACATAGTTCTGTGTCTTGAAATTGGAGCTGTTATTTAATTCAGTTTATGTTCATCCTTTTTCCAACCCTGTATGAATGTACTCATCAAATTGAACAGAGACAGCTTTCCAACACAACTGACTTTCCAAAGAACCCTTAAGTTTCCACCTCAAGGGACATTGGAGCTAGAATATATTTCTAGGGATATCTTTAACCAGAACCCTGTGACTAGCTTTTTAGTTTGCACTTATACCAGAAGAGTGATTTATGGATCTGTTAGGAAGATAGTATAGCCTCACAAAAATCCACAGTAGCGCCCATTGAATTCCCCATAGTGGAATTAGATAATGTTTGTCAGATCCAAGCAGTACATTTGTAGCTTAAGAAACCTGGGTCCAGACTTAGAGATAGATTTCTCATATGCATACCTGATATTTGATTGTCTATATCCATCACAGCATCTGATTCTGAGGTCTGTGTTTTTACCACTGGTTTGTTTTACTCATTTTTCTATGCTTTGAAAAATAAGACTCACATTTTATTTCAACTTTATACTCTCTCCATCCCCTGATGAGGTCAGTGCCTTCTAAAATAGAATACAATTTTATCCACTCTAAATGAACAATTAACATAAATTCATCCTTAACATAGGAACGAATTCTCTATATGGAGCACCATAGTTTATTTTAACATCTTTTGTACACTTCAATAACTCAAAGAATTCTGCATGCTATTACCCCAATGTGATTCTTGGCTTTCAAATTGCTAATATTAATAAGATGGGCTTTATTCTTGTCCTGCATTACCATATCACTCTTAATGAAATCATGTTGAACCAATCAAATTGCTGGATGGTTGACCTTTATTAGCTGGTAATTTGGAAACATGATTTCAGAAGGCTAGATTTTATAATGAAAAAAAAAAAGGTCTAAGAGTGCTCCTCATTGGCAAAAATAGTAAAAGATTCTATGAGGCATGTATAAATTAAGTTTTGAAATATGAATGATGATGTGAATCAATATATGTTCATACATCAGACTGCATTAATTTGGCTACTGCAGTCATGCAGCTTCCTGCTTTTTGTGTCTATGTGACTCTTGAAGAAGACAGGCAAGTGCTTGTCAAACAAGATACAGTCTTTATTTCAAAGAATTTATTCAATCTTTTCCAGGAAAATGTGTTTTTATTTTTATTTTTCCTACATCTGTTTCTTTCAAGAATGCATATGCTGTGTAATCATTCTTTCAAGTACTTTTGTAATTTACTATGTACAGGTCACCATGTAAATACATGGGTATCACATGCAGACCTTTTTACCAGTTGCCTGATCTTAAGCTCTGTATGCATTATTCATATAAAGAATGAATGTGTACTCTTGAGACTATGATCTCCAGGATGAAAAGCAAGCTTACATAATTTAAGAGGTAAGACAGCAGTGTTCACTCTTTGCAGGAGCTGTTAATTACCAGGCACTTTCAGCTTCCTGTGCTTTGAGCCATCTGATAGTCCTTGTAGCACAATCTTGTGTCATACTCATTCTGAAGTGAACAATCAGAGATAGAAAAAGAAAAGGAAAAAAAAAAAACATGTCTACTACTATCCAGCTATGTTCCAGTTTAGTTTGTTTTAACTATTTTTAAAATTGATTTAGAGATCAATATGAGGCAGAGAAATAATAAAAATAGGAAGAATGTAATTATTTTATAAAGTTTAATATTTTACATTCAGGTACTTATCAAATCCTATGGGTAAACTACCTTTCCCCCACCCATCTACCCAGCTCTCTGAGCCTTCTAGAACCAGCCAAGCTGCCATGAGCAGCCTGCTATCTCAGGGGGAGCTATACTCTCCCACCACCTCACCAACACCTATATCAGACTCCTGAACCATTCAGGTAAGCTTCCCTTCCCCAACCCTTCTTCCCTGCTATATGAGCCCTCTAGTGCAAGAGAAGATGACTTAATCCATCTGCCATCCTAGGGGAAGCTTCATTCTCCTACCATCTCTCTGTCCACCTTCATCAGAACTAAGGCTCTTGAACCATACAGAACTGCATGTCCAGAAACACACAGCCTAATGATACTCATCAGAAGTCTGCCCCACCAGAACCTTTGAGGTTGATCCCCTCTCAATACCTACTATGACAAGAAAATACAAGGACCAAAAACATCCAGGATGCTAAAGGCCCTCAAAAGAACACAATCAATATGCAAACAATATGACACCTTCATAACACAGCTACCAGATTGCATCAAGCCTTAGATATACTAATGCAACCAAAACACAAGAAAATGATCTTAAATCCAATTGTAAAAAGATGATAAGGGGCTTTAAAAAGAAAATGAATAAATCTCTTAAAGGTATACAGGAAAATACAATCAAACAGATAGAGGTCTTTAAAGAAGAAACAAATCCCTTAATGACATATGGAAAAATGCCATTAAATAGATGAAGGAAAAAATAAACTGTGTAAGACCTGAAAGTGGAAATAGAAGCAATAATAAAAAACAAACAAATAAACCCATAAACTGAGGAAATCCTAGAGATGAAAAACCTAGTGAACAGGACAGGAACAACAGATATCAGGATCACCAAAGGAAAATAGGAGATGGAAGAGAGAATCTCTGGCATAGAAGATAAAATAAAAGAAATTGGCACATCAATAAAAGAAAATGTTAAAGCTAAAATTTTCCTGACAGAAAACATCCAGGAAATCTGGGATACCATGAAATACCTAACCTGAGAGTAATAGGAATAGAGGAAGTTAGAGTACCAGCTCGAAGGCCTAGAAAATGTTCTCAAGGAAATTATAGAAGAAAACTTCCCCAACCTAAAGAAATAGATGCCAGTAAACAGGCAAAAACCTTATATAACATCAATTAGACTTGACCAGAAAACAAAATCCTCTTGGCACATAATAACAAAAACAACAAATCTACAGAACAACAACATCAACAAAGAATATTAAAAGCTGCAAGGGAAAAAGGCTAGGTAACATACAAAGGCAGACCTACCAAAATTACACTTGACATTTCAACAGAGCCTCTAAAAGCAAAAAGGTTCTAGACATCTAGATAGCCTGAAACTTCTAGAAAACCATAAGTGCCAACCTAGACTACAAAACTGAGCAAAACTCTCAATCACCATAGATGGAGAAGACAGTTCAAGAGAGAAGAGAGTTCAAGACAAATGCAAAAATAAAAAAAAATATATATATCCACAAATCAAGCACTTCAGAAAATACTAGAAGAAAATCTCCAATACAAGAAGGATAAATATATCCAAGAAAATGCAGGAAATAAAAATTTCCATAAATGCAAAAACACACACACACACACACACACACACACACACACACACACACACACATATACACACACACACCACTAAAACCACTAGCACCACCCAAAATAATATCATAAACAACAATCACTGGTAATTAATATCTCTCAATATACATGGACTTAACTTCCCAATAAAAGACACAGGCTAATAGAATAGATGTGAAAACAGGATCCATCATTCTGCTGCATGCAATAAACACATCTCAGCTGTGGATACTAAAAGGGGCTGGGGGAGAAGGGAAAACAGAGGATAGCCCACTTCCGGCCAGAGTTCAATCTATGTTCTGGGCAGGCCGACGTTAACCAAGAAACAGAGAGACAGTATCCAAATTAACAAAATCAATAATGAAAAGGAATACATAACAACTGACACTGAGGATTTTCAAAGAATCATTAGGTCTTACTACAAAAAACTTGTACTCAACAACAAAAAAATTGTTAACGAAATAGATTTTCTAAATTTATACAATTTAACCAAGTAAAACAAGATCAGATAAACGTTTAAACAGTCCCATAACCCCTAAACAAATGTAAGCACTAATTTACAATCTCCCAATCCCCCCATCCACAAATAAGTCTAGGGCAAGATGGTTTTAGTGCAGAATTCTACCATACTTTCATGACACCCCTCCATCTAGTCCACAAAATAGAAACAGAAGGAATACTGCTAAACTCATTCTATGAGGCTACAGACACCATGATACCTAAACTACACAAAGACTAAAGAAAGAAATCCACTTGGGAGGCGGAGGCAGGCAGATTTCTGAGTTCAAGGCCAGCCTGGTCTACAGAGTGAGGTCCAGGTCAGCCACGGCTACACAGAGAAACCCTGCCTCGAAAAACAAAAACCAAAAAAAAAAAAAAAAGAAAAAAAAAAAAAGAAAAAAAAGAAAGAAAGAGAACTTCAGAGTGAATTCTCTTAAAAACATTGATGCAAAAATACTCAGTAAAATATTTGCAAACATAATCCTGGAACACATCAGAGACATCAAAGATCAAGATTAATTAGGCTTCATCCCAGGGATGCAGGGATGGTTAAGTATACAAAATTCCATTAAAATAATCCACAATATAAACAAACTACAAAAAAAAAATACATGATCAACTCATTAGATCTTAAGAAATCCTTTGATAAAACTTACACCCCTTTTTGTTAAATATATAAGAGATATCAGGAATATAGAGCACATAACATAAACATAATCAAAGCAATATGCAGCAAGCCAATAGCAAATATCAAACTAAATGGAGATGATCTTAAAGCACTTCCACTAAAATCAGGAATAAGGCAAAACTGTCTACTCTCTCCATCTCTACTCAATATCATACTTGAAGTTCTACTCAGAGCAATAAGACAACTAAAGGAGGTCAGGGTAATACAAATTGGAAAGGAAGAAGTCAAAGTATAACTATTTGCAGATGATATGATAGTATATATAATCGAACCCCAAATTTTTTTCTACCAGAGAACACATTTAGAAAACTAGCTAGATAAATTCCGCTTAATACAAAATTAACTCAATGAAATCAGTAGCCCTCTTATATACAAATGATAAATGGACAGAGAACAAATATTAGGGAAATAACTCCGTTTACAGTAGCAACAAATAACATAAAATATCTTGGTGTAAATCTAACTGGGCAACTAAAAGATCTCTATGACAAAATCTTCATAGCCCTGAAGAAAATGGAGAAGATATCAAAAGATATCCCATGCTCATGGATAGGTAGAATTAACTTAGTGAAAATGGCCATCTTACCAAAAGCAACTTATAGATTCAATTCAATTCCCATAAAAAAATTCCAACACAATTCTTTACACATTTTGACTGAGCAATTATCAACTTTATATGGAAAAACAGAAAACTCAGGAATGCAAAAACAATTCTGAACAATAAAAGAACTTTGGGAGAAATCTCCATCCTTGACCTGAAGGAGTACAATTAGTGATAAATACTGTATGGTATTAAACACAAACAGACTTGATAATCGGTGAAATGGAATCAAAGACCTAGAAATAAAGTTACACACCTATGGATACTTTTTTGATAAAGAAATAAAAAACCATACAGTTGAAAAATAAAAGCATCGTCAACAAATAGTGCTGGAGTTACCTAGTGTCTATATGTGGAAGAATGAAAATGGATACATACTTATCACCTGTACAAAACTCAAGTCCAAGTGGATCAAGGACCACAACATACAACTGGGTACACTAATATTAATGCAGAGAAAGTGGTAAATACCCTTGAAAGCATTGAGAGAGGAGCCAAGTTCCTGAAGAGAACACCAATGGCTCCGGCTCTAAGATCAGCAATTGATAAATGGGACCTTATGAAACTGCAAAGCTTCTGTAAGGCAAAGGATACTGTCAATAGGACAAATTGGCAGCCCATGGATTGGGAAAGCATCTTCACCACCCCTACATCTGACAAAGGGTTAATGTCTAAAATTTACAAAGAATTCAAGAAGCTAGACACCAACAAACCATATAACTCTATTAAAAAATTGTGTACAGAACTAAACAGAATTCTCAAAAGAGGAGTTCTGATGGTTGAAAAACTCTTAAGGAAACTTTCAAACTCCTTTGTCATTAGGAATATATAAATCGCACTTGGGAGGCAGAGGCAGGTGGATTTCTGAGTCCGAGGCCAGCCTGGTCTACAAAGTGAGTTCCAGGACAGCCAGGACTACAGAGAAACCCTGTCTCGAAAAACCAAAAAAAAAAAAAAAAAAAAAAAAAAGTTCCAGGAATATATAAATCAAAACAACTATGATCATGAATCCCCAATCCCCCTCCCCACACTTCTCTCTCCCAGTTCCCTCACACCAGCTGCCTCTTATGACTATTTCATTCCTCCTTGTGAGATGCAAGCTTCCTTCCTTGGGCTTTCCTTCTTGTTTAGCATCTTTAGTTTTGTGGAGAATAACATGATACCTGCATGTAAAGGCTAATAAATATCCACTTATCAATGAGTGAATACCATGCACATCATTTTGGGTCTGGGTTACATCATTCAGGATGATTTTCTCAAGTTCCATCTATTTGCTTTCAAAATTCATGATGTCTTGGTTTTTAATATTCCACACTTTAGATGAACTACATTTTCTTTATCTACTCTTCAACTGAGGGACATCTAAGTTGTTTCCAGTTACTATTATGAATAAAGCAGCTATGAACATAGTCAAGCAAGTGTCTTTGTGAAAGGTTGGAGAATCTTTTGTATATATGCCTAGGAGCTGTATAGCTGAGTATTGTAGTAGAAATATTCCCAGATTTCTAAAAAAACATGCCAAATTCATTTTCAAAGTTGGTGATATGGGACCTGAAGAGGGAAGGAGCTTGGAGATCATTATGGAAGAATAGGAAGAAAGATTGCAGGTCCAGAAGGGGATAGGCACTCTACAGGAAGACCAACATCCTCAGCAAACCTGGACCCTTGCAGGCTCACAGAGCCTTAACTGCCAACCAAAGAGCATACACAGGCTGGACCTAGACCTCTCTGTCCATATGTAGCAGATGTGCAGTTTGACCTTCATGTGAGTCCTGAACAACTGGAGCAGGGGCTATCCCTAAAGCTCTTGCCTGTATGTGGGAGAAGTTCTACTAGCTGTGCTGCTTTGACTGGCCTTTGTGGGAGAGGTAGTACCTAGCCTTGCAGAGCAGAGTTTTGAAGAATTGGAATTACACAGCCCTTCCCAAACCCCCTTTCAGAGGAGAAGGGGATGGAGGAGGATTGAAAGAGTGGGTGATACCAGGAGAGGGCCAGTAAGCAGATGTAAAGTGAATAAAAATAATTAAATTAAATTAGAAAATATATCACTAAGTTGCCCTTCATTTGGGGCATAGATGTTCAAAATTGAGACTTTCTTTTGGTGAATTTTTCCTTTGATGAACATGAAGTGTCCTTTCCCATCTCATTTGATAAATGAGGAATAGGGTTACTAAACCACAGTCAAAATTTCTGAGCCATAAATGCTGTGTCTAAAAGAACAGTGACAAAAAATGGAGAAGAGACTGAAGAGTAGGTGGTCCAATAACCAGCTCAACTTGGAATCCATCTAATGGGAAGGCACTAAAGCCTAACACTATTGCTAATGCTATGATATGCTTACAGATGGGAGATTGGCATGGCTGTCCTCTGAGGGGCCCTACTAGCAGCCTACTGAGACAGAAGCATATAAACACACCCAACCACTGAATGTATGTCTGGGCGCTCTATGGTTGAATTAATGGCAGTAGTGAAGAATCCAAAGAAGAGAGTAACCCCATAGGGAGCTCCCAGAGACTGAGGCACCAACCAGGAGCATAAACCGGCTGGCCTGAGGCACTTGGCACAAATATAGCAGAAGTCTACCTGGTCAGGTCTCAATGGGAGAAGATACACTTAATCCTTAAGACTTGAGGCCCCAGGGAATGGGGAGGTTTGGTGAGGGGAGAGCACCCTCTAAGAGACAAGGAGGAGGAAGAGTTGGATGAAGAGCTGTGAGGGGTAAGGAGGGCAATGACTGGAATGTAAATAAATAAAGTTAAAAAAAAAACTCACTTGGTACAGATGGAGTTTGAAGGAGCATTCCAGTGACGAATTTCTTTATGGATTTGCAAAATTCTTCTTCCTTCGTCCTCTTTCTTTTCATGTATTTATCGTCTTGAAGTAAAGACCAGCAAGCCAGACATGTCAATGTGAACAAGAAATGCTAAAATAAAAGCATGCTGTTTTTGTTAATGAACCAGAACAATAATAGTTGACTGAATTAAAATGTAAACACTCTCTGCTGTACTTCAGCAAAACTCCACAGGAAATGCTATGCTGTCACTGTAGCCTACAGCAGAGAAGAGTCAGTGAAGCAAGAGAATGTCATGAGCAAGGTGACCCTAAGCATGGTACCCCATCACAGGCTAGAGTCTGAGAAGTCCTGAAGATAGCAGAGAGCTTGCACTTCTGCCTGGGTATAATAAAGCCTGTAGACTAACCCATGGGTAGTGAGTGACGCGTGAGTAGGTGTTTCCTTAGCATTATGGGCAGCAGAGAGTTCCAGCTACCACCATGACAAGGTTTAGCAAGTCAATTATGAAAGTGGGCACAACAAGGAATGAGGGAATAGATAATTGTGTCCAAGACTACATTTCTGACACCAATTAATATTTCCCCTGTTAACATAGACATGCACATTCCTTAGACATTTCAGTGCTGAAGAGTTCTAAGAAATCCATGCACTAGCCTGCCCCCAATACTGTCTCAGTGGGAGCAAATAAGGAGAACAATACAACATGATTTTATGCCTTTCAGACAAGAAGATGTCAGTAGGAAATCATAAGGCACAGCAGAAGTGTGTAATGCCATGTAAAATATCAATGAAGTCAGTCTGAGAGACCTGAAAATGTTATGTCGTGTGATGCAGTGGAAATTATTGCTCCTTCCAGTCCAGGTATCAAAGGGAGCCAGATAAAACAATAGCAAAGGTAAATTCAGATTAATATGTTATCAGATCTTAAACAGTCATGATTCCCTATAAAAGTACTTGGGAGGTAAGGTAAATGCAGGAAATTTTCTGCCAGCCTGGTTTACAGAGTGGGTTGCAGGACAGCCAGGGCTACACAGAGAAACCCTGCCTCAAAAAACAAACAAACAAACAAACAAACACAAAAAGTAAATATCATTAAAAGTCTATGAAGCTATAAGACAGGTGCTGTAAAATTTAAAATAAAATTCAACATATCAAAGATACAAAGAAGCAAATATATATTTGCTTTTTCCAGACATGGTTTCTCTGTGTAGCTCTGGCTGTCCTGGAACTCACTCTGTAGACCAGGCTGGCCTTGAAGTCAAAAATCCACCTGCCTCTGCCTCTGCCTCCAAAGTGCTGAGATTAAAGGCATGCTCCACCACTGCTCAGTTGCAAATAAATATTTTATATTTTTGAAATATAGTAGATACAGTAAAAAAAAAGAAATATTTAGTGAACTAGGAGATATAATGTTTAAAAATTTGTATACCAGAAAAAATAACTTGACCATTAAATAACTGTGGAAGAATTAATGTGTGTCACCACGATGCTTAAAGAAGGGAAAACAACAAATCTTACATATAACTCCAGATGCAATTTCAGATCATTCACCAAATCTAGCAAAACGGTCTACATGTTAAATGATATTCAATTTTAAGTAGGAAAAAAATACCAAGACATATTTGGTTCAAGGTTTGGAAAGCAAATGAAAGTGAAAATGTGATGAAATCAAAGAGAAAACACAATTGCTTTATGCTACAGCAATGAAAATGAAGTGGAAGCTCATCTTCAACAGAATATACATTATAGAGAACAGGGAGATATCAGAGGCACCGTATTTTCTTGTTTCAAAGGAAGAAGACTGAAATCCACACTCCTAGTCTCAATAAACACATCTTTCAAAATGAAGGGGAGAACAAGCAATTCTCAGAGCAAGGGGGACTAAAGATTTAGTACTCGCAGACAAGGTCTGTAAGAATAGATAAGGAAGAATCACTGAACAGAAGTAAATAATAAAATAAAGGACTCAGAACTTTGTGTAAGAATCAAAACCATGACAAGCAATGTCCTTGAGAGACTTAAGGGCCCAGGGACTGGTGAGGCCTGGTGGTGGGGGTTCATCAACTTGGGACAGTTTAGAAGGAATGGGATGAGGAACTGTGAGACGGGGTGACAGGGAGGAGGGACAACATCTGGATTGCAAAATATAAATATAAATAAAATTGCTTTGTAACAGCCTCCCCCCTCCCACCACACACACAAGGAACTAAACTTCATTTTCTTAAACTTTATAAAGGTGGTGTGATGACTGTGTAAATATTATAATTCCACTGGTGTACTATGAGAATGCATAAATATTTTTCATTCATATGAATGACAGAGGATATAGATGTGAATTCTCTATACTTAAACTGGTCAGATAACAGCAGTGTGTTATGAGAGTATGTTTTTATTCAACACAGAAGTGGAACTATGAGTGGGGTAATGAAACAATAAACAAAAGACCCGTGAAGAAGGAACAACATAGGATTATCTTTATCCAAGAACACAGGTATCTAAGTAGGTAGCCCTAAGAAATCCATAGCTAAAAGTTATGTTCATCAACACCTGAATAAAAGTTAAAAATCCAGGAGCAATAAAGTATATGAATGTGGAAGTATAAGATAATATATAAAAATCAAGCTCTATATTATGGTATTAAAGTTCAATGTGACCATCACAAACATTATTCCTTAAATTCATGAAGATATTTCTTCTTTGGCCTCCTATGTTTTTGAATTAAGGAAGTGTACCACAAAGTCCAGATGATCAAGTGTATGGTGCAAATAAGCAAACCATGTGTATGGTTTTGCTTTGTATCTTTATCACTCATGATAGTGATGGCAGTACCCTGCTCTATGTGATGAAGGAAGAATATCTCTTTTGCTTCATACTTAAGAGGTCATCAATAGGAATAAAGTGGTAGGTCAGAATTTTAGAGTCAATATTTTTCTTATTGAGGGCCCAAGTTCAGTTCCCAGCACCCATATAGGGTGGTTCCTAAATTCTCGTCTGTTTCAGGGGAAACAGAAACCAAACATTCATAGACATTTGCCCTCGTGTTCACATACACACATATAGGCATACACATATAGCTAAAAGAATCAACTAAAACTTAAAAATATTTTGTTCATATTGTTATTTATCACAATGATAACAAAATTTGATATAAATGGTCAGATTTAAAGAATTTTCCGTAGGGAAAATGACCATTCTCAGAAATACAAAATGTCCTCATTTTATAGAGTTTATGTTAAGAGCAATTCTCAGAGCTTTTGTTATACAATGTCAACAGCTGAGCTAAAGTATTCAAAGTCTCTGATAGTCAAGGTCCACTTTGAGAAACTGTATTGATATTTGAGGAAGATTTGGGGTCCTTTCAAGAAAAATTTGGAGCTTGTATATGAAAATTAAAAGTAAAACCTATTTTCAAATTAATCTAAATGAAGCAATCAAATGGAACCACAATTCTTTGAAAATATGATGGATTAGAAACATGTTTCCCTATATTTATATACTGATACAATGAATCAATTTGGTCATTTATTTCTCAGCTTTCCCAAATTCATTCTTCTTAAGGTGGATTCTCTTTTCAGCTCTGGAGGGTAGAGCAATTTGGTTGATTTGATATTACTGAGATGGAAAAGACTAAGACATCTAAGGCTTCAGTAAATAACCTGATTGAGATTTAAGGAAAAGTTTTATCTAGGAGCTAAGAGCGATTTGATGGACTTGTTTTAGATTGGTTGTTAAGGACCTGGCCCGTTAGAAAATGTGGTATTTTCCTTGTTCTCTGAAAGAATAGATACTTGGAAAGGAATGTGTTACTGGCAGAGCAAATGGTAAGAGCAAAGACAGTCACGTCTTACCATTTCCAGAAGCAGAAGTATGTCAGAAACTGGAAGGAAAACAAGAGTATTTTAGAGTGTATGATGAAAGAGTCTATAATTTCATTTTGCTTAACAAAAGCTTATGTTCTGAAGAATAAAACCTTAGGTTATTTCTTCATATAAATATAAATGCCTTTTTGTAAAACAGAAGTTGTATACATTTTTTTTTCCTGGTTTACAATCCTGTTGAGTATGTTACTCTATTGAGTACATCAGGGAATATCAATGTATTTGTGTATTTAAACACAGGCAGACAAGAACAAAGTTAAAATATGATGCAATTTTATAAAATGGAACCTTGACCAATGCTTTTAGCAGGAACATATCTTTGGAAACTTAATGTTAATCTGGGTGTCAGTTGTGAATGACTAGGAAAACTGAGGATACTGCTCTATAGTATCAAAAATTAATCAATAGTGTATACATAGGATAAAATTAATTTATCAAAAGCTCACAAAATAAACTTATGTTACAGAAAATCCTTGACTTTATGAATTTGTTTGACTTTTAAACTTCTGTATCAAGAAAGCTTCAAATAAATGGTGTAGATGATTGGTATTCTTGAGCTCCCCTGCCATCTCTTGGGAGCATCTTCATTTGTCTGCACATTCTTCACAGATAGAAGATCTTGCACTGTATGGCTGCAAGTGGAAGTACTTGGCCAGGATGGTCATTTACAGTATTTCATTTTATATTTAATGTGATGAGAAACAATGAAAGGTTTTGGCACAAATCAGGTTCATTGTCAAATATATATTTAAGGCATTTTTGCAGGCTAATGAATGCAGAATATCTTACAAAAGTAGGGCTACCAAAGCCAAGCCAAATGGTTAATACAGATGGTTTGGAGCATAACAGGGCACAGATGTGAAAAAAAAAATACAAAGGTACATTATATCTCTGAATGTGTTACATGGCTCTGTAACATTCTGTGATTAGATGCTGATGTTCAGAAAAAAAAAGAAGCACTCCTAATCAAGAAGTACACAGTTCATCCACACAGAAGCCTAATCGCCCCCAGTCTCCCGAAAGGTATGCTATTGTTTTAGTACTGCATTGGCTATCCTTTTCCCCAGAGGATTGTAAATAAGTGGAAGCCAAGGCCATAGTTCTACATTAAGTGTTTACTAAATGATCTATACATTATAAAAATTAATTAAGTGCTTTTGTGTAGGCTCTCATATTTTCTTCACCTTTGAGTTCAGGTTGACATAAAGTCAGACACTTAGAAGACTGAATTTCAACAGAACAGATTCACAGTAGTATTTTAAGACCTTAAATAGAAAATGAAGTTTCAGAATCTATTATCTTTTTATACTGCCTAATAATTATGACAATGACTCATTCAAACCAACCTTTCAAATATCTTGTCATAAAATAAAGGACAAGTTACAGACTTTCTTAATAAGAGGTTAATAAAGGGAATAAATGCATTATGCTAAAGACTTCATTTGGCTTAAGTTTAGAAAGCTCCAAACTTATCATTAAACTTAATTTCTCATAACATCTTCTAATACTACTTTTTCAAATTAGTTTTCACCTCATGGTTTATACAAAGTCCTGAAAATCCATTTATGGTGTTTGTAAAATGATTATATGGTAATTCCATTCCTGGTTTTCATTCAAAAATCAAAGAAACTGGATGGGGGTGATTTACATATGGCCATATAATTATCCTGGCACTGAAATTCACAAAAGACAGATACTAACTCAGAGTAGACCGACACTGAAATTGAAAAGGATGACACACCATGTAGCTGTAATAATCACTTCATCATCAATTAGTGTCATGAATAAATTACCCTCTTAAGTGAGAAATTATAGACAGCCCCACAGAGTCGAACAAATCTGGCAGCCCCTGCTTTCCACAAATAAAATAGAAATACTGCATTTAATTAGCTTTGATTTTGGAGGGTTTTTTTAATATATAAAAAATAGGACTACAAAATGACAGGCCAAGTATAAAAAATCCATTGGATGTATTTATTTTACTAAAGCTTTGCAGAGACACACCTGTAACACACACACACACTGAATTTATATTGTAGCCTATCTAAAACAGCTATATCTTTTTAAGTAAATATATTAACCTAAGATCGTTGAGAGAGGGTGGAAGGCAAAGAACACTTTTTTTTTCCCCCAGGATCAGGTTGTAAGTACATGGTTAACATTTATTACACAGCATGACTTGTTCCTTTCTGAGATTAGAGTAATTCTCTCAACTAAATCTATCATTGTAATAAAGTATATCAGTCATGGAACATATCCTAATTGGAATATATGTGTATGGATTCACAAGTCTGCACATTTTGTATGAATAACAATGGCAACTCAGCAAAACTAAAAATGGAGACTTCTACATAGCCTTTCTCATTCATGATTCACTATAGTGCATAGTTGGAAACCACCCTGTGAAACTGATTTCTTCCGTCCTGGAACTAGACCTTCCTTTGAATAATCTATCATTCTTAAGGCTCTAATTCCACAAATCTATTGTCTCCCTTTGGTATTTTGTTTGTTTGTTTGGTGTGTGTGTGTGTGTGTTTTGAGGGTTTCTCTGTATAGTCCAGACTGTCCTGGAACTCACTTTGTAGACCAGGCTGGCCTCCAACTCAGAAATTTGACTGCCTCTGCCTCACAAGTGCTGGGATTAAGGCGTGCACCACCACACTGCCTGACTTCCCTTTGGTATTTTTATCTGTGATATCTTTTGAATGATCACTATTTTTTAACCCTTCTAAAGCAACATATCTGAATCTCTCTATTAGGGTGGTAGAGTAAAAGCTCTGACCATTCAAGAAGTACTTTGTTCTATTTCCCAAGGGTCCTAGGGAGACTTTCATTACTGCTAGGGAAATTTTCTTATAAACTGTGCCTATTTCGGGAAATTTCCTTAAAGCACACTTTGAGTCCTAAGTTAGTTGTAAATTGATGCATCCCAGGTCATTCTTGCTGGTCCAGAGTTCTTCATCCATATGTAATAAATTGTATAACAGTGATTTAGTTCAATAAGACAATTCATCACCTACTTGTAGCCATCAAAGTATGGGTAAACATCCATGTAAAATCTCAGAATATAACAATGTAACATCAGGTTTGATCTGCAATGACACAAGAATGTAGACAATAGAACTTTAAGAAAGATACTTATGTGGATAAAATCATAGGTCTTTTGGTGCACAGGTGCATGTTAGAGTAACAAATTATGAATACCTGGTTTTCATATTGGAACCTGACTTCTATAATTCATCTTATCTTCAATTTAGTAGAAAAAATCCCAGCATATTATTTGTAATATAATGGCTTGCTCTAGAGCCCATGATTGCATGGAACTGATCATAATCCAGTTTATTCATTAACTAGCAATCCTTAGTTGGTCTCTTGTTTTAGACTCTCAAGTACTGGCATCCTACATCTATGAATCCGACTCTGCTTTAGGCTCATTCTTACAAACTGAGCCAGTAGAGCATCTGACACCATTCCATCATTTTTGTTTTCCTTTTTCTGACCCATAGAGATTCTCAATAGTCATGAAAGTCAGCCTTTTCATGTTTTGAAGGGAATTTTCATACCTGGCATATATATCTTATGTAAATAAAAAGATGCATTTCTTAAATTACTCATCATATGACATTATTATTGAAACAAGGGTATTTTCTTTTTGCTGATATCCTTTGTAAAGGAGAGAATGTAAGAGTGGGCATAGTATTCAAGGGATACATTTGATTATTAGTACCCTGCTACTTGTGCTACCAATTCTGATGATTATACAAGTCCTATGACTGTAGCTAGATATTTCTTAACATTAAAAGTAGCCATGTTGTATGGTTGGCTTGCATTGGTATCTTGTGAAAATTTGCTTCTTCATCTATGCTCCCTTCACTACTTTATTCCTTCACATCTCATTTCTTATTAAAAACAAAAAACAAAAAAATACAATACTTTCCCAATTGTTAAAAAAAAAAACACCTACCATTCTACTTTAGAAAAGAGTAAACAATTCATATTGCTCTACGTAGCTTACAAATACAGCAGAAGTAGAAAGAGCTCATTTTGAGCCAATAAATGAAGATTCTGAACATTTTGGAAACCTATGTAGAAATCCTCTATGTAGTTATATATGTGTATTTAAATATTTTAGATCCCATTCTGAGAGATTCATTTTAGTCTAATACATGTGGCTCCATGGAACTTGAAACACACTTCCAAGCTGGCTGTGAAACCGAAAACTTATCAAACTGTTATACAAAACCCTGGAGATTTCCTTTTTCTGAAGTGTTCTCAGATATTAATTAGAGTAACTATTTCAGTACTTCTCTGGTGTTTACAAATTTCCTTGTGGCAGAAACAGAAGTCATAAAATGCCCTACAGTTTCTGGACTTTAGAGAGAAGGACAAATCTGCCCCATTGTATTATAATTCCATACTATAAATTGAAGAGTGAAGGCAGGCAGTGGTGGCACACACCTTTGATCCCAGCAGTTGGGAGGCAGAGGCAGAGGCAGAGGCAGAGGCAGAGGCAGAGGCAGAGGCAGAGGCAGAGGCAGAGGCAGAGGCAGAGGCAGAGGCAGAGGCAGAGGCAGAGGCAGAGGCAGAGGCAGAGGCAGAGGCAGAGGCAGAGGCAGAGGCAGAGGCAGAGGCAGAGGCAGAGGCAGAGGCAGAGGCAGAGGCAGAGGCAGAGGCAGAGGCAGAGGCAGAGGCAGAGGCAGAGGCAGAGGCAGAGGCAGAGGCAGAGGCAGAGGCAGAGGCAGAGGCAGAGGCAGAGGCAGAGGCAGAGGCAGTGTATTTCTGAGTTTGAGGCTTGCCTGGTTTACAGAGTGAGTTCTAGGATAGTCAGGACTACACAGAGAAACCCTGTCTTGAAAAACTAAATAAATTAAAATAAAATCAAGTGTGAGAAAAGATAGACTTTATCAAATGCTAAAGATTTTTCCTTTATTCAGGGCTGTGAACAAATATCAGTTGATATTTTGTATTTCCTGATTTATTTATTGTGTCTCTGGGGCTGCAGAGTGATGGATCAGCTGTTAAAAGCACTAGCTGCTCTTCCAGTGGATCCAGATTGGGCTCTTAGTACTCATGCAGTAGCTACCAACTGTCCAGAACTCCTTTTATAGGACACCAGATTCCCATATCTAGCCTATACTGCCTCTTCATCAATGTAATGCATAAATATACACAGAGGCAAAATACTCATAATTTTATAAATACATTAAAATATATTCATCATGTACCACTCTTCCATCACAATACTAAATATAAAGGAGAACATCACTAAGCAAATAAAGCCATGACTAGTCACCAGCCTTTGTCTTTATTTGATGAATGCCATTAGCAATGGTTGTTCTCATTGTTCTTTACATTTGACAATAAATTTGAAGCTTACTCCTGTTTTTTCTCATCTGATTCTATGTATTATAAATTCTACATGTAATTATAAATTCTCTTATTCAGGTAGTGTATTTCATTTCCCTGCTGGTTTTTGTTTGTTTGTTTGTTTTCTAGGAAAGTCATTAACAAAAGTGTGTCTTCTTATGGCTTAGCTTATCATACTTTAAGAACTTGAGTTTTCCGGAGTCATAATTGGCATTTGCATTTTAGAAAGAACACCACTCTGGTGAAGGGAAGGCAAGGATACTAGCATACATTGCGTGTGGCAGAATGGAAGAATGTGCCTGTAACTCCCAACATGGTCGATTTTCATTTCCCCACACTGCTTTCTAAGCTGCATGGTGCCTGGCACATTTTCACTTGACAGATGGTCATGTGAGAAATGATGCATATAGAGATGCCCCTGACAATACTAGTAAGTTTATTGCTTAGACTTATTCCAAATGCATATTGGTAGCTTTTTTTCCAGTGTAAAAGGCATTGCTTTATGATGTTTACTGAGTAAAATAAGCAATGAGAATTCAGACCATTGGCAAGAGATTAGACACAAGTAAACAAATGATAATGCTATGGAACCAAAGTCCCATTTTCTCTCAGATCTTACACTTCATTCTCAATAAATAGAGCCACTAATTTTTTGTTGCTTTTGAAAACAGAGTGCAGGCCATGTTCTTTCATAGGTCAGTACACTGGAAGATACTGCAGCCTTTGTATGAGGCACCTGAACTGTATCAGGCAGTGCTTTCTTGTTATTTTGCAACTGCAGAGTCATAGCTTTTTTTTTTTTTCTTTAATTTCATCTTACCATTTTATTTAAATTCCCATTCTCTTTACCTGCTGTTGATTCACTGTGTTGTCTTCATGGCATTTCTGAATGTGGGCAATGAGTTCCTATATTTGCCTTTTTTTTCCCATTCTTCATGTGAATATTGATTGAGAAGTAATTTCTAAATTATTTGCAAGTATAATCTTAGAATAAAATAGTATCTGATATACACAAAATATTCACTAAATATATAAATGCAGAAAATGATGAATATTAGGGAATTCTGTGGAAGTAACTAACAGTACATTGAGACAAAATAATGTAAGAAGAACAATCAACTGTAGGGATATGTGCGTTCTCTTGAGAAAAGTTTGTAATTTATATTATATCAATTATCAATAAGAATTTCTTAGGCATTTTCAAATTCTATATTGTCATCCTTGTATGTTTGAAATGAGAAAGTCCAATAAAACATAGTGAAGGATTCAGGGCCATAAAAGAATCTTCATGCAAAGGAAAAAATACAGATATTTAATGTCTATTGAAATTTGACAATGACTAGGAAAGCCATTTTCTTTCTACACAAATGATTTATGTCTCTTGTTTACATGGCTATCTCTCCTGAAACATCTTTGTGTGGCCCCCATGCACTGTTTTCTTCCACCTTGAGCATCTACAAAGAATAAAGGGAAGCTAGGTAACATGATCTCATTTCATGAGAATCAAGAAGTAAAGACACAGACTTCAAATCATCTATGCTTTTTTGACACTTAGCTTTCCAATAGTAAAATGATACTCCTCATTTGGGTCTTATTGCATATTTTATTCAAGAAATTGTATCCAAATTTTAAAAAGTCTAAAAATTTGTTTTGGAAACTGTCCATTAATCTAGAACTTTTGTCCATTTCAAGGGATCAAGGTTAAAGAAAGAGAATAAAAATTACAGCTATCGGAGGCAGTTGATGAAATGCTGAGGCAGGCAGAAACAATATAGGCTCACTATTCTGACAATGATCATGCCTTCAGATTTCAATTCATCCCAAGGCAGAAACCTGAAATAAAAACTTGAATTAATCATGTAGAAGTCATGGGCTTTTTCTTTTTCTTTTTTTTTTTCTTCTTCTTCTTTTTTTTTTTTTTTCATTTTCTACAAGCAGAAATGTTTTACAAGATGATTGGAAGATGAAATGGGATAATGAAACATTATTTATGATTAAAATAATTCTATTAGTTTTGTGTAACTAGATTGTGGTGTGATTAACTTGCAATGAGACAAGGCTTTTTGTGTTCAGAGGATTAAGGACCCTGACAGTGGATCAGTTCTAATGAGTACAGAGATAAAAAAGGGAAAGATTTGTGTCATAGCCAAATTCCATACCTCCAGCCAGAACAAAGGAAATGAATGGTGTCTCAGAAAACTTTGGCATCATGATCTCAATTATCCAGGTCCTATCTCTGGAACTAGTGTCATTCTGAGAAACAAGACAATAACATTTAACTTTCAATGACCAAATGATAGCAATACTTACTTTTCAGAATAATGTGGGTGGTTTTAGTGTCATTAAAATATGCGTACACTTCTTATACCACACAGATGCCCCATTCAACTAAAATAGGCTACCTATTACAGTCCCACAGAGGGTCTTAAGCTCATGCCAATAGTGACACACTTCCTCCCCCAAGATCACACCTACTCCAACAAGGCCATACCTCCAAATAGTGCTACTCTCTAAGCTAAGCATAATCACACCACCACAGTCATCTAACACATAGTCTGAGGAGTCTGCGGTGTTAGAGTGAAACTTGAACAAGTTAAATTATTTCAAATTCAAGTTTATGGTAAATGCCTTGGTGAGCTAAGTGCAATAAAAGTGAAGGAAGACAAGTAGAATCTGAGTGACTGGTACCTACCTGTCACGAAGAACTTGTTCTGTGATGTAAAAGTTAGGTACACTCGGATCCACCAAAAATATAAGGCCCAGCTTAGCCTGACTAAGCCTTTTACTCTCTTTATTTTCTCTTCATATCCATATAAAAGTGCTAATGGCATAGAGAATGTTCAGTTTGATTACATTTTTAAATCACAATGTAACTCATGTAAAGATCCATATTGTCTTGACCCTGGGATTTCTCCATTTATAAATGCTAGCTCTCATTCTGGTTCGATTTATAACTGTTCACAATTTTTAATATTGTATTTTCATACTTCAAAACCCAACAAATATTTGGAACAATTTTTGTATAACTGAATTGGATATTATATTGACACCATTAGAGCTAAGCCTGAAACCATGGCTGAAGCCTACTTCTCTGCCAGAAACCATGCTTGCAATTGAAAATTCGTGGAAAACCCCTATTGTAGTCATCAACACTGCCTAGAAGCCACCCGGTTTCACAAAAAGCACCACACCCACCTCTATATCATAGCCCACAACTCCTGCAAAAGCCTTCTTCTCTACTCCTGGAAACACCATATTAGTACTAGAACACTAGAATCCATGCAGGTACTTAGAAGGCCAGGGTCCATGTGTGTATCCAGAACTCCACAGTCTACAACAGTATACAGAACCCTAGAAGCTCCCTACTCTACCACAAACACACCAATCTCTGAAACTGAGGTCATGTCACCTCTCAGAACCCAAAGCAATGCTGACAACCAAATCCACAGAGGTCACACAGGCTGCCAAGGCACCACTCATTAAAATCTCTCAATATTATTGGACTAATTTCTAATAATAAGTCAAAGATTAAAAGGATGGATGAGAAAACAAAATCCATCCTCTGCTGCATACCAGAAACATACCTCAGAGTAAATGTTTGAAAAAAAATTCCAAGCAAATGGACCCAAGAAGTAGGCTAGTGTAGATATTCTAACATTGAATAAAATAAACTTTGAACTAAAATTAATTTAAAAAAAGAAAGGAAAGGCTATTTCATACTCATCCAAGGAAAACCCACAAAGATGATATCTTAATCCTGAATATTTATGGCCCAAATGCCAGGGTACCCATATTTGTAAAAGAAACATTACTATAACTTAAATCATACATTGAAACCCACACATTAAAACAGGAAAATTTCAATACTATAGTCTCACCAATGTTCAAATCACACAGACAAAGCCTAAACAGAGTAATGATCGACCCAAAATATTATGACTCAAATGGACCTAACATATGTCTACCAAACATTTCACCCAAACACAAATATCCCTTCTTCTCAGAAACTTGTGGCTCTTTGTCCAAAATTGGCCACCTACTTAGAGACTGTGCATGTCTCAGAAGATACAGGAAAGTTAAAGTCACCCTCTATATTCTATCTGAATACCACTGATTGAAGGTGGATTTCCACCACAAAAACAAAAGAAAGCCTACAAACTCCTGAAAACTCTACAAGTCTACTCTTGACCGAAGGACAAATGAGTCAAGACAGAAATAAAGAAATTAATGAATAAAAAAATTAGAGACTTCCTAAAATTCAATCAAAGTAAATTCACAACATATCCCAATTTATAGAATACAATTAAAGCGGTCCTAGCAGGTAAGTTTAGAGCACTAAGTGCTTACAGAAATAAATTGGAGAAATCTCATACTAGCAACTTAAAAGCATACTTGGAAGTTATAGAACATAAAGAAGCAAGCACACCCAAAAGGAGTAGAATGTATGAAATAATCAAATTAAGGGCTGAAATCAATAAGATAGAAGCAAAGAGAACAATGTAAAGAATCAATGAAATAATGAGTTGATTCTTTAAGAAAATCAATAAGATAAAGAAACTCTCAACCAAACCAATGGAAAAAAAAACGGAGAGAATATGCTTAATAACAAAATCAGAAATGAAAAGAGGGACATAGCAACAGACACTGAAAAAAAAATCTAAAGAATCATTAGGTCATAGTTGAAAAACCTATACTCCACAAAATGTAGAAATCCTAGAAAGTTGGACAATTTACTTGATAGATACCACTTACCAAAGTTAAATCAAGATAAGATAAATAATTTAAATAAACCTATTGACCAGGGCAAGACAGTAGATGAGTTAATGCCAATAATTCTTAAATTATTCCAGAAAACAGAAACAGAAAAAAAACATTGCCTTAATACCTAATCCACACAAAGATTCAACAAAGAAATAGAACTACAATCCGATTCCCTTCATGAATATTGATGTAAAAACACTCAATAAAATACATGCAAACCAAAGCCAAGAACAAATCAAGAAGACTATCCACCTTGATCAATTAAAGTTTTATCCCAGAGAAAAAAATATGGTTCAAAATAGAAAAAAACTGTCAAAGTAATCTACTAAATTAACAAACCAAAAGTTTTTAAAAGACATGATCATTTCATTAAATGATGAAAATGTCTTTGAGAAACTTCAACACCCACTCATAATAAAATTATTAAAGATATCAGGTGGTGAGAGTGCAAACTTGTATAGTCACTTGGGAAATATATATGGTGGTTCGTCAGACAGTTGAGAATTAATATACATCAAGACCAAACTAACTCAATCCTGGGGCATATAACCAAACAATGCTCCATTCTACAATAAAGACAGTTAATCAAATATGTTCATAGCAACTTTATTAATAAAAAACACATAGAAACTGGAAACAACCTAGATGCCCCTAAACTAAAGAATAGATAAAGAAAATTTGCTACATTTAGACAATGAAATATTACTCAGCTCTTAAGTAAAGAACACCATGAAATTTTCAGGAAAATGGATGGATGTAAAAAAAAATCCTTCAGAAGGTAACCCAAACTAAGAAAGACAAGCATGGTATAAACTCAGTTATAAGTTGGTATTAGCTGTAAAGTGAAAGATACTGATGCTATAATCCACAGACCCAGAGAATCTAAGTAACTACAAGGGTTCAAAGGAGGAATGCATGAATTTCTCTAGGAAGGGGAAATAAAACAGATATCATAGGTAGATAAGTTGGATAAGAGAAATGGAGGGATGTATGGGATGTATGGAGAATAAATGAACTGGGAGAGACAATCAGTATTGGGGGAGCATCTCAGGGTTAAACTAGAAACCTAGTATTAGAGAAACTCCCAAGAACCTATGATGGTGACCCTTGCTAAGACACCTAGCAATGGGATGGAAGGAACCTGAATGGGCCATCTCTTGTAATAAGGCAAGAGTTCCAGTAGAAGAATTGGGACAGCATCCCAGTCCCAAACCTCTCAACTTACAATTTGTCCTGCCTGCAAGATAAGCTAGGGTAAAGTTGGTGGAAAAATTGTGGGAGTGGCCAATGAATGACTGGTCCAGCTAGAGACCCATGCCAAGAAACAGAGGCAGGATAGCTTGATGACTTAGGATAGAAACAAACAAGAGAAGCAAAAACAAACAAAGAATTCAGTGAAATGATCCCTAATAATATTCTGCTATACTTGTAGAAAGGAGGCCAGCATAATTGTCTACAACAGTGCCAACATTCATGGGAGCAGATGCAGAGATCCACAGCCAAACATTAAGAGGAACTTAGGGAATCTTGTAGAAGAGAGGGGAAAAGGAGTCAGAGGGGTCAAGGATACCACAAGAAAATCACTAATCAAGTGACCTGGGCCCATAGGAGCTATAATAGGGAGTTTTATGGGTCTCACCCAGGCCATATGCTTTTATGCTATGGTGGTGTAATTTGGATTTCTTGTGGGGCACTTAACAGTGAGAAAGCAGTGGCTTTCCCTGAAGATTTTGCCTCCTTTGGGGACCCTTTTTCTCATAATAGTTTGCCTTGTCAAGCCTTAATATGAGGCAAGGTGCCTGGTCTTGCTGCACCTTGATATGCCATCTTTGTGTGATATCCCTGGGATGCCTCCCCAATGCTGAAGGGAAAGAAGAAGGAAAAAATGAGATGGGTGTGAGCAGTGCCTGGAAATGAAAGAGGGAAGGAAAACTGTGGCTGGAGTGTAATATCTGAGAGAAAAATAAATAAAGAGAAGAAAAAAATAAGAACACTAATTTTTTTTCGAGAAAAGACTGTCATGATTTTGAAAGTAATTTTCCTTTGTGTCATTTGTAGGCTCTCTAGTCATATACAATTTACCATCTAACATTTTTGACACTAAAAATAAACTTATGAACAGATATGATGAATTGGTGTCCTAAGACTTCATCAGTAAAATTGTTTTGCTTTTTTCAAATATCATTTGTGGTAGTGGTAATCAAGTAGACAGCATGTAAACATTCTATAGGAAGTTGCTGTGGTTCATAGGTCTCTTTGATGATTGCTCATTATTACCACTATTTTTGTATGAAGTTGTTTGTAAACTTCTTAAACTTTATTTTTGACATATGTGTATAATTTTGAAAGACCCAGTGAAGTTATAATTATACACTCTGTCATGATTGAATCAAGCTAATTAACATATTCATTTCCTTAAATACTAATTTTTTTCCCTCAAGTCTTACTGAAACTAAGCTCCCCATGGAGAAAATCTCTTTTTTTTTTCCCTCCAGCATCCTCAGATGTTCTCTCTCTCTCTCTCTCTCTCTCTCTTTCTCTCCTGTCCTAAAAATGTCATCAATGGCATCAGGGAGTAAATAAATCCAATATCTAAAAAATATAATAATAACCAACTACTCATTTCTTTCCCTTTCTTTATCTTTACTTATTTTCTCTTTTAAAATAGCTTCACAATTTTTGTTTATATTAGTTCTTTGAAAAATGTCTGAAATGTCTTTAATAATATTCACCCTTACAGCCACATCCACCTGTCTATCATACATAATATTACATAATATATAACTAGGGAGTAATTGTTGAACAAGCTGTGGGGTCCTTCCTGATAGTTGGGTATAACTTGGGTTCTGCTACAGTTCACATTCTTGGCTTTTATTTTTCTTTAAGATGGTTTAGCCTCTTAGTTGTTTTCAGTCCATTGTTAGTAACAATTGTTACTATCCATATAATCTTGCATACATATCCTATGGAAGCATGGTCAATGCAGCAGGACCATATTGTTAATGAAATTGATTTTCCCATTTGTAGCTATGAATTGCTCCTTGATACTGAGCTAGAGGTAGGACTTCATCCAAACCTCCTTTGTCAGTGCTGGAATTTTGTCTGGCTGTAGCTTATACAGGTCTTGTACAAGCTGTTTCAACTGATGAACATTCTTATGTGACAAAGCCATGCTATGCTTGGAAACCACTTTTTCCTTGTATTCATCTATCACCTCTTGCTTTTGCAATATTGCAACCTCATTGTACATATTCAGTCTTGGGAAAGGAGCTACAATATAGATTATTTATTGAGGTCAGATCACTCTACAGTCTTTTATGCTCTAAACTTGGACCAATTGTGGATCTCTTTGTTAATAATTATCTATGGCAAAAGAAGCTTCTCTGGTGAATATTAAGAGATTTGCTTCACATGTGCAGGGAGGCCTAGATCCAGCCTATATATGTATGTTCTTTGATTGGTGGTTCAGACATTGAGAACCCCAGGAGTTCTCAGTATAGTCGACTCTGTTGGCTTTCCTGTGGAGTTCCTACTCCTTTTCTTCCCACAATCTTTCTTCCTATTGTTCTATAAGAGTCTCCAAACATCATCCACTGTTTGCCTCTGGTTGTTAGAATCTGTCTGAGTCAGTTTCTTGATGGAGCCTCTCAGAGTACAATGTGTAAGCATAGATTGGTGCTTGCCCATGGGATAGGTCTTAAGTTAGGACAGATATTGGTGGCCATTTATTTAGTCTCTGCTCCATCCCCTGTACCTGCAGTCCTTCTGTACAGGATAAATTTGGGGTTGAAAATTTGCAAGTGGGTTAGTGTCTCTATAACTACACAGGGGTTCCTGCCTAGCTACAGGAGGTGGCTGCTTCAGGTTCAATATTCTCAATGTAGTGAGTTATGTCTGAGGTCACTCCCATTGATTCTTGGGTGCCTCTCTTGTTCCAGGTCGCTGTCTCATGCTGCAGATGCTCCCCTCACCCCCATAATCTTCATTTTCATGTGGGTCCTGAACAACTGGAGGGGGGGGGGCTATCTCAAAAGCTGTTGCCTGTACATGGGGCATATTCTTCTAGCTGGGTTGCCTTCTCCCATTGACTTCAGTGGGAGAAGAAGCACCTAGCCTAGCACAGACTTGAAGTACTAGGGTGGGGAGATATGGGGAAGGCATTGTCTCAGAGGAGAAGGGTGGTGGAATAGGGGAATATTTGTGGGAGAGTGTGACAAGGAGTGGGGACATGAATGGTGGTAAAGTGAATACATAAAAGAAATTAAATTAAAATTTAAAAAAACAGATATCTGCTCTTCTTTGGGGAAAATTATAAATGTGACTATTTAGCAGAATAATAGCAGATGACTCTTCTCTAGGACTATTGTGTCTATTTAATATTGATGCCTAGCATCAATATTAGTGCCAGATACAGACTTCAACTTGTAGAGAGGGCCTTACATTTCATCTTGGTTAGTCCTCTGACATTTGTGTCACTTTTGCATCATTGAGCATGTCTTGGCTGGACCATCATTGCTGTAGTTCACAGAGTTCATAGTTGGACAAGTGGAATCTTAACTATTCCATGAAATGTAAATGAGGTAACAGAATATGTATACTATAGAATATATATACTACAGAAGTATATGTAGATATTGCCCAGAAAAAAAAAACTGTAGGTCTTAGAGAAACATGGGGTGAATGTTTTGTAAGAAATACAATGAATCTATGATTAAAAACTGAAAAAAGCCAAATACAAAAAATCAACGATTTATAGAAAAGTAACAAAAAAATTGAAAATCTATTATATAAGAAAATCAGTCACATAAGTGTTTCAAAAAGTGTTTCAAATGGTGGGAAGTTGGGATATATTTGAAGTTCCATGGGAAGTTCTTAAGAAATATTAAACAGAAAATTGATAAAGTAAGAAATGAGTTTAAAAAAAAGAGAAATGAGTTCAATACATTCTATTAATAATCAATTGGCAGTAATTTTCCTTCTTAGTTTTCATTTCATCATCTGTGAAAAGAGAACACAGGGTCACTTTTAATAGTGGAATGTTTTATAGTCTATTATGCTATAGAATCATTTTTGGGCACACACAATAAATCAACCTATCAAAGAACTGGGTATTTTATGAGTCATGGAAGGGATGAGACATTTAAATTTCATCTAGATCTGGTCATTAGCACAATGTAATGGAAAGAACAGAGGGAAAGATATTCAGCATCCCAATCAATGTCTTTGTGGGAGCCTGAAAAAAAATCAGTCACAAACCCCTAATTTGTCTATTTATTAAGTGAAAGAATAGTAATAAATCACTAGAAAATTCTTTCCACATATGCATGAATCTTTGTAAAGCTAATCCCCTTCTCAGATATTTGAAAATATTATTCAATCCTGATTGAGACTCTGTTTTTCCCATTCAACCAGCTTCCACAGGCAAATGCCTACATGTGATTTGTTATCAAACCAGTGAGAAGTGTAGACCTTCTATTTTTGTGGGTATATGTACCTGTGACAGCAACTCCAGCATTCTTTTAAGGATCAGGGAATTTGGTATCATATCTATAGGGAAGTAGAGCATAATTGTGTGGCATACATTTACTTACATTTTTATAATGTTAATAACAACTGCAAAGAAGAAATTAGAGATTAAAAAATTTATGGGTTCTCTACTGAAGAGATGTGTTCATGTAGCTTGGTAACATATATTTTCACTTTTTTTTGGGGGGGGGGGGATTTTCAGTATTCTGAGATCTGGGGAAACCCAAAGGGTCACCTTTTTTGTCTGGTAAACATGTTAGAAGAAACGGGAAAAAATTTGGATGAAGGATCATCTCCTTTTACTCCTCATCTGGGTTTGAGTGTTGTTCTCTGCTTTGCTACCATTTGTTTCAGAGAAATTTAGATCCTTGAGGAAACGAATTCCTTGAGTGATGCTGTTTTGTTGTTTCACTTTGTTCGCCATGGGAATTATTTATCTCCCTTTCCTGGATCTCGTCTGTCTGATTAACTTAAAAGACTTATCTTACTTTATAAATAAAGTAAGGAGAAATGTACTTGAAGCGCCTCAAGGGCTAATTAAATGACAATTATTTGTACTCTACCAGTAAATAATATGTGTATTTATTGTGAGCTCAGGGGTGTGTAGTGTAACAAAGCTAATGTTACATAACATAAATATTTGAGTTATTATTTACTCATCCACCATATATATGAAATTAGAAAATGACTTCTTCATAACTGTATCATTTCTCCTTGGGAGAAACATACATGCCATACATAAACGTTAATAAATATCACATAAATATGAGGTTTTCAAGCATAAAATGGGTGAACCCTCTAAGTCTGTTCATGTGGTTTACACTTTACCCTTGTAATCTTAAAATCACTTATGAAAATTGTTTATCAGAACTATGTACTTCTTAACAAAGATATTGACATTATATGTTACTTGGCCTTTTTCTCTTACTGCTTTTAGTATTCTATCTTTATTTAGTGCATTTGTTGTTCTGATTATTATGTGTCCGGAGGTATTTCTTTTCTGGTCCAGTCTATTTGGAGTTCTGTAGGCTTCTTGTATGTTCATGGGCATCTCTTTCTTTAGATTTGGGAGGTTTTCTTCTATAATTTTGTTGAAGATGTTTGCTGGTCCTTTGAGTTGAAAATCTTCATTCTCATCTACTCCTATTATCCGTAGGTTTGGTCTCCTCATTTTGTCCTGGATTTCCTGGATGTTTTGAGTTAGGATCTTTTTGCATTTTCCATTTTCTTTGATTGTTGTGCCGATGTTCTCTATGGAATCTTCTGCACCTGAGATTCTCTCTTCCATCTCTTGTATTCTGTTGCTGATGCTCACATCTATGGTTCCAGATTTCTTTCCTAGGGTTTCTATCTCCAGTGTTGCCTCATTTTGGGTTTTCTTTATTGTGTCTACTACCCTTTTTAGGTCTAGTATGGTTTTGTTCATTTCCATCACCTGTTTGGATGTGTTTTCCTGTTTTTCTTTAAGGACTTCTACCTGTTTGGTTGTCTTTTCCTGTTTTTCTTTAGGGACTTCTACCTGTTTGATTGTGTTATCCTGTTTTTCTTTAAGGACTTGTAACTCTTTAGCAATGTTCTCCTGTAATTCTTTAAGTGAGTTATTAAAGTCCTTCTTGATGTCCTCTACCATCATCATGAGATATGCTTTTAAATCCAGGTCTAGCTTTTCGGGTGTGTTGGGGTGCCCTGGACTGGGCGAAGTGGGAGTGCTGGGTTCTGATGATGGTGAGTGGTCTTGGTTTCTGTTAGTAAGATTCTTAAGTTTACCTTTCGCCATCTGGTAATCTCTGGAGTTGTTATAGTTGTCTCTGTTTAGAGATTGTTCTTCTGGTGATTCTGATTAACGTCTATCAGCAGACCTGGGAGACAGGCTCTCTCCTCTGAGTTTCAGTGGTTAGAGCACTCTCTGCTGACAAGCTCTCCTCTTACAGGGAAGGTGCACAGATATCTGGTGTTTGGACCTCCTCCTGGCCGAAGAAGAAGGCCCAAAACAGGACCTTTCCCAGATGCTGTGTTGCTTTGGCAGGTCACAGAAGCTGTCAGCTTCTGTGGTGCACACTCTCACCTGTGCAGACTAAGTTCCTAAGTTCGGCGGAGTCCCAGATCCAAGATGGCACTCCCTTCTCCTGAGGCAGAGGGCTCCTGTGCAGGGCGGGACCACTGTCCTCTGGCTGGGAGGGTGCCGGATGTCTGTGGCCCCAAAAGGGTGCTGCCTCAGCGGCTTTGTGGCTCCCGCCTGTCCCAGAAGCTGTCTGCCTCTGTGGTGCACACTCTCACCTGTGCAGACTAAGTTCCTAAGTTCGGCGGAGTCCCGGAACCAAGATGGTGCTCCCTGCTCCTGAGGCTACAAAGATATTGAAACTAAGCAGAATAATTGTGTGGTGTATAGGAAAAGACCTATATTTGAGTGCCAGGAATGGCGTGCAGCCTTGAGAAAGCATGAAACTCATTGATACCCTCAAGATGCAAGTAGAAGTCAGAAAATACTCAGAATTTTATTCCATTTTGGCTACTTATATTTTTATTTATAAGAGCGTCACTAAAGATGAATTTAGAGAAAAAGAAAAGAACATTTTAGTGCTCTAAGGAATCTCATTTATAGGTTATTCCTGATTTTTTTTTTAATTGTGGAAATTTGTATCTTTAGCCCAAGGTACAGCAAAATGAAAAAAAAAAAAAAAAAAAGGCTTTTTCAGTAGACAATATCAGGAAAATAGATATCTACAATTCTACCGTTCATTCTTATAGACTGAGATTTAGAAAAAGGCTCCCAAGTTATATAAAATACAATACAAATCTTATGCTGCAGATTCATAGTCTATACACAGGCACAAAATTATACAGTATAATCAAAGGTCAAATTGAAGAAAAATAAATAATAAGTTCATTGGTGCTTCAGTATGCTTCTGCTGACCACTACTGATTCCACTGATTGCACTGCCCCTTCTAATAAATAAGTGCAGCATAGATTTCTTTTCTTATGCAAGAATATTCAAACTCTGGTGTATGATTTATTCATTTTTGCTGAGGAAACCGAAAGCTGGAAGTGGAAAAGCATCAACTGGACACTGTGATGCTGATAAGGAACATAAATAAGTTTTCTCTGCTTTTTGTTTGTTTTATTGTTTATTTTCATCTTTTTATTTATATAGAGATAATGCTTCTACTTTCAGGCTTCTTTGTTTTTTAAATCTTATGAATTTTGTTACTTTTTCTTTTGATATACGTACACATTCAAGCTCTAAGAATGATGACTACTCATTGGGCATCTTAGTTTTAGATTTCTACACTGGCTCCACGCCAACAGCACCTTTATACTAGTTCAGTTATCATACGTTTATAGTGATATATTGATGCCAGTACCTAGCACAGTTCCTACACACTTGGTTAGTGTTTAACTTTGCTAAATAAATATAATTCAATTAATAACTACTGAGCTAAACAGTGGTTACTTTGTTAAGAACACCACTAATTCTGCCTAGGGTGACCATATCTATGTAATAATTAAAATCATCTAGACAAAATATTAGGAAGTGACAGAGTCTTCTAAATCAGTAAACCGAAACTCAAATACCTACCATCTAAATAAACCATGCTGCCTTTTCTCCAATTTTCTTGGCCAGGATTATTAGAACTAATGTTGGCAGAGAGACTCAAACAAAGGGGATGATTATAGAGCTGGACCTCTGTCATGTGGTCCTTCTTGATTTTTTTTTTTCATAGATTAGTTTATTTTCAGTTTAACACAATTTAGTTTCATCTTTAACATTAAGAATAATATTGTTTATTTGTTGTGTCCATTGTAAGAACTCTGGGTAGTAGAGAGTTGTCCACCTGCCACCCTGTGCAGGTTCATATGACCCAATCCATTTTAGTATTAATACCACATTTTCACTATTCACAATGTTGACATCAGGGAGTTGCTCTTCTTGTTTCTCCTTCTTGCTCATTATTGAAGTTTCCTGAATGGACTACCTTGATGAAATTTAAATTCATAAAACAAGTGAGTAATGTCTTATGCTTTCATCTATGGATTACATGATGGCTATCATCAGTATCAAGAAGACCTAGATTCACCTAGAAGACAAACTTCATTGCATAATTTCCTAAAATTATCCATTTTAAGTTAATTGACTTCTGGGAGATAGAATTTTCACAACCATGGTAGACCATGCCATGAGCTGAATTTTTTAGTTCATGAAAATAGAAAACATGTGACACCCTGTTGTTCCACCATTCTCTGTCTTGACTGAATGCAGTATGACCAGTCAACTCAGGCTTCTGTTGCCACATACTTCTCAACCTGATGAACTGCATCATTGAAGGGTGAACCAAAATCAACCTCCTCTTCTTAAGTTGCATTTCACAGGGTGTTTTATCATACCAACAAGGAGAGTCATTCATATAGCTTACAGCTGTTCAGCTGGGTTTTCTCTTCATTAAGAGGGGAAGTGAGTTTGCAAACAGATAATGATGGATTCTGTTTAAAATGCAGTCTATGTAAAATCCAAACCTGCCTTAATTTGGCCCAGGAGTTAGCACAGAACTCTGTGGATAACTCTGAGAATTAGTGGTACTATTTATTTAGTAGATATTAGGAAATGAAAAGGGGAGAACAAAATGCCCAAGGAAGGAGTTACAGAGACAAAGTTCAGAGTAGGGACTGGAGGAATAACCATCTAGAGACAGCCCCACCTGGAATTCATCCCATAAACAACCACCAAACCCAGACACTATTACAGATGCCAACAAGAGCTTGTTGGCAGGAGCCTGAGATAGCTGTCTCCTGAGAGGCTTTGCCAGTGCCTGGCAAATACAGAAGTTGATGCTCACAGCCATCTATTGGATGGACACGGGGTCCCCAAAGAAGGAGCTAGAGAAAGTATCCAAGGAGCTGAAGGGGTTTGCAGCCCCATAGGAGGAACAACAATATGAACTAGCCAGTACCCCAGAGCTCCTTGTGACTATACCACCAATCAAAGAAAACACATGGAGGGACACATGGCTCTAGCTGCATATGTAGCAGAGGATGGCCTAGTCAGACATCAGTGGGAGGATAGGCTCTTGGTCCTGTGAAAGTTCTATGCCTCAGTATAGGAGAATGCCAGGGCCAGGAAATGGGAGTGGGTGGGTTGGGTAGTAGGGGTTGTGGGTAGGAGATAGGAGATTTTCAGGGGGAAAACTAGGAAAGGGGATAACATTTGAAATGTAAATAAAGAAAATATCTAATAAATAAAATAAAGGAAATAAAAGATATAAAAATACAACCAAATACTTTTTTCTTGGAATATATTGGTCACATATTGTAGGGACAAAGAAGAGGGTTGATAGAGTTGGGGTGAAGAGAATGAAAGTCATTTGAATATGCTATAAAATTTTACAAAATTGTTAGAAGACAAAATGTCAGTAAAATAATAACTTAAGTTTATAACATTGAGTAAAATATGTATGATAATATAACTATTTGGAATTACATTATTTCATCCACTGAGAATAGATTTGCTCAGCACAAATCAATGAACTTGTGCTGTATCAAGTAGTAGAGCACAAAGACATGTCAATGCCTGTCTATATTCTTTAATAGGTAAGTAATCTGGAGAAAAATTGTAAGTTGAAACATCCACAAATCCATTGTAAAATGTTTTACAGATTATAACAAGAAATCTGTGTATGAACAGAGGGTCTGACTCAAAAATTACTTCATCTTGCTCTATGGCCAAGAAAACGTTGGATCACTTAGAATCCAGGAGACATGAAGAAGCAAATTCGGTGGATAGAGACTCATGAAGAAAAATGGAAACCTGGAAAATTGCCCTCCTTTTCTGAAACACTGGGAGTGAGTTTCACTGCTTGCAATACTCACTATTAGTTTCCTGGAGCGTAAATGCCTGTGGCCAGAGCACTCTGTACAAAACTCAGCTCTGCAAATTCTTCAAAGAGATGCTATTGAACCCCTCACACTGCTGTTCTTGAAATAAATAAATAACTTTGTATATAACAATATATCAGTCACTCCACATGTTTCAACTTGCCTAACACATTTTTGGATATAGGAAAAATTCATTTGAAAATGTTCTAGGAAGAAATTGTTGTTTCAGATAACAGTAAGTTTATTTAATTCCCAGATAAGATATAAGAATTTATGAGAAAACCTTATTTAAAGATTACTTTTGACATCTTATGATGCCTAAACCAAATGGGATTAAAATTTGCAGTCATTGTCACACTAAAATATGTTAACCTAAAAATGTTGGAAGTAATTTTGCTCATTTGCATTCATGGAAATTAAACAATTACAAAAGTATGAGATTACAGGAAGTACTCTGGCCAAAAGAGAGGAAAATTCATAAGGAAGTAATGAGCACAGAATTATATTTTATGTCTGTATTCTCTCTGTCGCCATCTTTCTGTCTCTCTATCTCTGTGTATGTGTGTTTGTTTGTGTATGTGCACACACACTATGTTTAATTAAAGACTAAATAGGCATAGTCTCTGTCATCAAAGTCTCTACCTAAGGGGACAAAAACTTGAAATCAGTCATTACTTAATAATGCTATTATGTCAAGATAATATATTTGCATATAATGATGGAATGGTTGAGCAGGGTGCTAGGCATTCACAGAGCCTTTGCGAAGGGGCTATGTGTTTGAAAAGCATGAGAAAAAGACTACCAAATCTGTCAGAATGGGATTGATGGAAGAGACACTGTAAGACATGGAAATATTTTATGCAAAGATAAAAGTACTGAAATTCATTGGGTCTATACAGGTTGGGTGCTTAACAAATCAGAGAGAAAAGAGAAGATACAGTCTCTTAGGACTTAAAGCAATTCTAGGAAGAGACCCTCAAGGCATTAATGTACTTGTTGGTCAGTTTTCTATTATTTCATGAAGATACATAGACAAGCAATTTATGGTCACCATCAAATGCCTTCACATGTAATTTAAAATCAAATTCTCTCCTCACAATGAAATTGGAGAAACTAAACATTGTGAAGTAGAAAGAACAGATACACAGATGTGTGAAATAACTTAGACAACCTTTCTCAAATAGTGGCATATTTAGGAGGGTTAACACAGAGTTTGATTTTTGATTAAGAGCACCTCAGATGCAAGTAAAATTAAGTCAAATTGGATGCATAGAAATACCTTTTATACTTTATACTAATTGTTTATCAGTTCCCATTTCTCTGATTCCTACCGTCTTCATTCTGCTTGGGTTTGCTGGTCTACCTTTGTAGTGTTTCCTGCTCTGCAGCTGAGTGCTTTGATATGGCCTATTTAAGGCAGCACAACTCTTTGTGGAGCAATTTATCTCCATAGTAGGGGTAGGGAGCCTGCTTTGCTCTAGCCTCTAAATCCTGCTGGAGCAATAGTAACGGAGACTGATTTGTGTTGTGAAAGTCCACCAAAGAGATTTATGGGGTTGTCATCTTCTGGGAGGCCTGTGAGGTGTAATTAGGTAGACTGGGCCCTGCTCTGTGGGAAGAACACCATTCAGGAGTCATGAGGCTACTTCCAATCCTGGCTGCACACTCGGGTAGCTATGGGCCAGCTCTCGGGGTCTGTATTCATTAAGCTGACTATGGAATTTTTGGTGCTCCAGAGTTCCTCAAATATGCCCCATGTGTCAAGGCATATAATACCTGACATACTCTGATTTTGAGTTATGGACCTGTACTCATTCCTAAAGGGGACCATCCCTATTTTTATTTATTTTTTTAAAGGTTCAGTTGCAATGGATTATTTTTAAATAAAAGAGGTGTGAAAGTTTGATAATTTTATATTTAAGATAGTACAGTAAATTAAAAAAAAATAACCTGTTTAAAAAATTAGATTCTCTGGCAGCATTAGATATGACTGAAGCATAGAATACAACCATATTTGTATCTGTAGATTCAAACCATTCATCCTGTAATTACTTTGCTGAAGCCAATGGACTTTATTGGGATAAATTGTAAAATACAGAAAGATAGGGGCTTTTCTATTTGGACAATAATACTAGTTCAGCTCCCTCACTCAGTTTTTGTTTTAGATGGGCCATGTGACTCCGCAGGCAAGGCATGGATATGTAGAAAACACACAAACCTGTAACAAAGAGATAATATTAGCTATGACAGGAAGAGTATAATAGCAGTCACTTCCTTAGATAATCTTAAACAGGTTACTCTACTTATGGTATCTTGTATGTACTGGGTAAAATAATTAAAATACATTCTTTTATTATCCAGAATAATTCAAGAAATTACAGGCCAAAAACCAAAAATAAAAAGAATAAAGAAGAGGAGGAGAAGAAGGAGGAGGAGGAGGGAGAGGAGGAGAAGGGGGAGGAGGAGGAGGGGGAGGAGGAGGAGGAGGAGCCTGTCCATTCTACAATGCAGAGTTAACCCTTGGACTTGATTGAAGCATAAAATGGTGACTTTTGAAGAGACATAGCAGAGCATGTCTGCAGGTAATGATAACACTTGTGTTGTTTTAACTGCTCTTGTGAGAAGGTGACATAATATGGCTTCATATCTGCTTTTCTTCCTGATTAGAGGCTCAACTGAGGCATATTCTGAGCTGGTCCTCAGGGTTTTCTAATGAAATTGATCCTTGCGTTCCTTGAATAGCAGCATGTACCTCATTCATGCTGCATTACTTCCTTCTTCTCTCGTTTGTGACTTTCTGCTCCCTGTGTGCTTCTCCTAACCTTGGCTTTGGGAAACTCAGACTATAAGATACATATATTTTTGATTGATTAAGTGATATTACTGTTTTCTAAATGCTCTTTCCTGTAACCCCAACGCCCATGGTTTGTCAACTGTACAAGCTGTGTCTGCATACAGAGGACATGGGATAATCTCTTTAGTGCCTACATATTTTTAGACAGGTGAGAATTTTCTCAGAATTGTGGCTTTAATTTTAAAATTGTATTCACAATTAACACTTTTTTAAGTGATAAATTGAGAACATATGTGGGCTTAAAACAATTGAATGTGATATTATTCATGAGTGGCTTCCATACTGTTGTACATCCTACTGTAGGAGGTGATGAAGGTATCTGTGACCTTCTACCATTTCTGTGGGGGTTAGGGCCTAACAGATGTAACTTGTCATTAGAGGAGCTTTAATATGCTAATCTCAGTTCCAAGTTGTGAAGACTGACTGGATTACCATATGGGAGTATCCACAGTAAAAACAAGATTTTTTTCTCATTTATGAGTTTGTGTGTGTGTGTGTGTGTGTGTGTGTGTGCGTAAATTCACAGAGAGCAGAGAACACATAGGAGTTAGAATATATATGGTTCTTTATACTTCTCTGGCATTCACACTTTTGTCTATTCCTCAGGACTTAAAGAGTAACTCAAGAAAGGTACAGAGTATGAAAGTGTTAACTATATTTAAAGCCCAATTTTAGATATTTATAAAAATATAAGTCTGCAGGTGAATAAATCATGAATATATAATCAATTACCCCCTTGAAAGGACATACAGTAGAAATTTATTTCATTCCTACTAAGGGGGAAGAAAGTAATTTTGGGAAGTAGAGGAATAGAGGGATTTGGCATGAATAGAAGAGGGGGAGGGAAAGGGACCCAGGATCAGGTGTGGGAGGAGATGTCAGGAGATCAGGAAATTGAAAGTTGGTGTGTAGCAGATGAGGATGGAGAACTGGGGGTAGCCACTAGAATGTCCCAGATTCTGGGAACCTAAACTGTTC
This sequence comes from Mus caroli, assembly GCF_978045245.1. NCBI lineage: Eukaryota > Metazoa > Chordata > Mammalia > Rodentia > Muridae > Mus > Mus caroli. Next base: position 28,087,747 of record NW_028227265.1, read on the forward strand.
CCAGGACCCAACAGGGATGTCACTAGCTGAAGTATCTAACAAAGGGGAGAGAGAACCTGTAGAGTACATATCTAGAGTATAAGCACTGCCTCTGGTTGAGGGATAGAGTCACTGACCCATCTCAAAAATATTAATTCACAATTTTTCCTTTCAAAAGGACATGTAGGATGTGGCTGGAGAGATGGCTCAGTGGTTAAGAGAACTGATTACTCTTCCAGAGTTCCTGAGTTCAATTCCCAGCAACCACATGGTAGGCTCGAAAGGAAATGCAGGAACAAAGAGTGGAACAGAGACTGAAGGAAAGGTCATCCAGAGACTCTCCCAATCAGCAGTCACTATTGTTGATGCCAAGAAGTGATTTTTGACAGAAGCCTGGTATGACTGTCCCCTGAGAGTTTCTACCAGAGCCTGACCAATACAGATGCAGATGCGGACTAACTACAGGGACCCAGATGGAGCAGTTGGGAAAGAACTAAAGGAGCTGAAGGGGTTTGCAAGCCCACAGGAAGAACAATATCCACCAACCAGAACACCCAGAGCTCCCTGGAAATAAACCAGAAACCAAAGACTACACATGGAGTGACCCATGGTTCCAGCTGCATATGTAGCAGAGGATTACTTTATCTGGCATGAACGGGAGGGGAGCCCTTGGATCCTGTGGAGGCTTCATGACCTAGTGTAGGGGAATACAAGGGTGCTGAGGTTAGAGGGAGTGGGAGGGTGGGGGAGCACTCTCATAGAAGCAGGGGGCCCTGGGGAGGGGATAGGAGGGTTAACTGAGAAGGGGGATAACATTTGAAATGTAAATAAATAAAATAATAAAATAAAAACAAAATAACAGACTTTTCAGTCTATGTTGAAAAGCGATCTGTCTACCAAGAGAAGACAGAAAGTGGGTACCATCTTAACACAGCATAGAAAAGTATTCACAAAATGGATGATATACTGAAATATAAAAATGTGAAATTACAAAAGCATTGGGAAAATTGTGGGAAAGTCTACATGATATTTGTATGAGAAATTTTTTGATTTGATACCAGAGTCAAATTATCTCTGACTGAGTGAAATTATTCCAGCAAGGCTGGTTTCTTATACTATTTTCTCCCAAACTTAAAAATTGAGTACTAAACCACAGATGTTGTCTTGTTTTTTCAACAAGGAAGAGGAACATAATCAGTCAGGGTTATTAGGATTTGTTGGGAGTGTTGCTGAGAATATTCCCTCTTATGGAAATGTTTTCTCAATATAAAAACAAAACAAAACAAAAAACACATTTCAAAACAAAGAGTGCACATTGGAAGTAAAGTAGTCATGATTCCAGGACTGTGAGTTTGGCCAGACTTGAAACAGAGAAGTTCAGGCTTCATTTCACCTTGGTATGGATTATGTGATTTTTGCTTTTAAGGATGTCCAGTTGAATATGGGTTAGTATCATCACTGAAGAATAAAATAAGTCATGGTATGAAATGAAGACTATTAAAAGCAACACACTTTGAAGGTGTTCTCTAGTAAGAGGAAGCAAAGAATTTTATTTAATCTATGGGATCAATTACTGTTAAAATAGGTGAATTCCACTGGTGTGATTAATGCCACTAGGGCCTGGGAATCCTAAATGGAAGCATTTTTCTGGACTGACTTCAACACCGATATGTATCGTCCCTATATAAAGTCAGATGAATTGCAGCAGCTGAAGCGATGAAGTGGCTTTAAGTGTCTACAAGAAAGGCTGATGATAAAAATTGGCCTGGACAAAAATATAGTTATAATCACCAAGCAACTGGTAAGGGGGAGGAAGTGCCATTCATCTCTAATTCCAACTGTTAATTACCTAAAAATATATACATTTCTACATATATTTTTGGCATATTATGATTTAATCAAAACACGGCCTGTCGTAAGTTTAGGGAAAAACATGTTCAATTCATGGGGTATTTTTAACAGTGTAATATTCCTGACAGTTTAGAGCAATATGACATAAAAGAATAACAAAGAAATAGACAACATTTAGCATCACAGAAATGTAAGAATCAAATGAGATGCCTCGTGACAGAAAACTATACTTATTAATAACCTATTTTCTAACTTGTGTGCAGTCTGAGCTGTTTCCTATCAAGTTGGCCAAAGTATGATTATATAATGGGTCAGATTGGTAATTGGAGTTCTATGCAACTAATGTCTTCTATCTACATGGGAAACAAAATCACAGTAAAGTGACAAATAAAGAATGAAGAGGGAAGTATAGGATGTCAGCCTTTTGTAAAACATGTAGAACAATAATACTACTTCTTATGGAAGTGATGTTGGAAAAAAAGTACTTCATTCTTAAATCCTGGCTCTTTGTCTGATAAATGGAATAGTAAAAGTATCAATTTTACAATAATGTTTGTGTCACCGGTATTTTAAATAATTCAACCAATTAACATTTGCATACTGCTCATAGTGCTTTTCAGTTAGTAACATTATATGTTGTGGTAATTTAATATATAGTAGGTCATATGTATATTATAAATAGAGTGCTATGTACAAATATGTATACACAATATTGTTTTCTATACTATATGGAGTTTTATTTTCTTATGATTGGAGTTTAGAAGGTCAGACACCCAATGTTTCCTCTTTCCCACCTATATGACATTACACTAAATCATATATTTATTAATTAATGAACCATGAATTTATTCAAAAGAGTAACTGTAATCTATAACTATACTTATAAACTAGGAACATAATAAATGTTGGTGTTATATATTACAACGGAGATTTAACTAAGATTCATAAGATATATATAAAGATTCATAAGATGTCAAGTTATATAAATGACTGGAATTGTCCCTGAAGAGAATACATGTTTTGAAGTAAATACAGACACTGAGAAGTGATGTGAAATGATGATATATAATAAGTTTGAAGAATGTCTACTAAAGTACACAGCTAGAAAAAGTGTGCTACTTATTCATATATAATTGGGATTGCAACGATACAGATATGTCCATACAAATATGTAAAGATTTAGACAGCAATTTTTATAGTTAAGGAAGAATTCAGTTGTAGGTACAAGAAGTTTGCATCTGCAAGCTTTCTTCTGCACTGTTGGTGGTGTCAAGTGATGATGCCACTTACTAGGATGATAAGAACTCTAATGCTTATAATCCTAGTAGCTGGAAAAATTAAGTTTATTTGTTGTTACATGAAATTAGTCTCCTTAATTTTGAGAAAAATAATACTTGCAAAGATGCACTCTTGGAAAATTAGAACACACTGACTGTGTAACATTTATACCTAAAGTAAATTGTTGCATGAATATTGGGGGAGATGTAATTTTTCATGTGAACAAATACTTGGAAGGAAAGACTCAACACTCATGATGTTGCTGTACATTCATGGAGTAAATATTGTACATAATACAAAATAAATGAACTATATAACTAAAAAAAAAAAGAAAAAGTGTGCTAAACTCTTACAAAGGAGACAAGCTCACTTGGAAGATTCTAGAACATTTTGTTGGTTATGAAGGATCAAAAAGGGATTTGACAGTAATAACAAAATAACCACCTTCATACAAATAAGAACAATAAAGCCTTTACTTATTAAAATAAGTAAATAATAATAAGTAAAATAATTAAAATTCAGTGACTTACAGATATTTCAAGTGGCCCATTTATTATTATTGTTATTATTGTTATTATTCATAAAATTATATACTTTCATAAAGTTGGTAAATAATTTAATTAATAAGGGGAAATAATCAATTGAAAAAAAATCTAGGTAATTATTTCATTACTTCAATTATTTCTCCTCTTAAAAATGGAGTTTCATCTTTTGCATGTCAGTGGGGGTCTCTCTTGTTTTAGAGATTACTAGGTGACAGCCTTTCTTTGTGATTTCTCTGTATTTTATAGTTTAGATGAGTCTCAAAGAATGTCAAGTTCTATGCACATTGTAAAACTGTCAGTGTGATCTTATTTTGACCTAATGTGTAGGCAGCAGCAAAGAGGCAGATTTAAATTTGGTATCAAATGATGCTTAAGCAGAAAGTGCTGTATAACAGTGGAACTTAGTTGCACTCGGTGACTCAAAGACAGCACAGAAGCTCAAAAGACAGTGCAGGCAGACAGCAAGTAGCACAGAGACTTCAGGCCATACTGAACATACTGTACATGCCTGCATGCTCCAGGAAGTATTTTTCATTAATATAAGGCCCCAGCTATTTGAGATGGAGGCAGTAAAATAAGTATTATTTTGAAGAAATTTGAAGAAGAAGGAGGAGGAGGAGGAAAAGGAGGAGGAGGACTAGGAGGAGGAAAAGTAGGAGGAGGAAGGGGGAGGGGAAGGGAAAAGGGAAAAGGAAGGGGAAGAAATTCAGTTTCTTCATTTTGAGATTATTATAACTCAACATTTCTCCCTTCTCCTTCCTCTGTAACCTCCAATATGTCCCTCCCTATTCTCTATAAAATCCATTGCCTCTCTTTTCACTAATTTTTGTTGTATGCACGTGTGTATATGTATATATTTTTCTAAATGTAACCTGCTTAGAATGTATAATGTTACATTTATGGTTTTCAGTGAGACTACTTGACCCTGGACAGCTCATTGGCTTGCTCTTCCCATGTTCTCCTGATCCCTGCTTCCTGAGTTGTCTGTCCTTCTTTCTGTAGAATTCAGTCCTTGTGAGCTTTCCACTTCTACTTTAATCTGTCCTTTGGTGCATCCATGTTCAACTCACATTAGGGCAGTCATATTACTGAAATTGTATGGGTATAACTTCTGATATTACTAGAAGATACAATCCCATAGCAAATCCCCCATCCTTGGGCTCTTACAACCTTTTTGCCTCCTTTTCTTCAACATTCCCTGAGCCTTGGTTGTGGTTAGAATTACATCAAGATATTGTATATTTTTGTGACTATTGTGAAGGGAGTTGTTTTCCTAATTTCTTTCTTTGTCCCTTTCTCATTTGTATAGAGGACAGTTACTAATTTCTTTTTGTTAATTTTATATCTAGCCACTTTTTGAAGTTGTTTATCAGCTGTAGTAGTTCCGTGGTAGAAGTTTGAGGATTGCTTCTGAATATGTGATACCTTGACTTTTTCTTTTCCAATTTGTATCCTCAGAAAATTGGAAATAGTTCTATGTGAAGACCCAGATATACTGTTGGGCAGAAACCCATAAGATGCCATACCACAAGGACACATGCTCCACTGTGTTCATAGCAGCTTTTTAGTAATAACCAGAAACTAGAAACAACCCAGATGTCCTATGATCTAAGAATGGATACTATTTAGCTTTTAAAAATATAGACATCATGAATTTTGCAGGAAAATTAATGAGCTAGAAAATATCATCCTGAATGAGGATATCCAGACCCAGAAAGACATACATGGTATGTATTCATTGATAAATGGGTATTAGCCACAAAGTATAGAATACCCATGAAACACTCCACAGACCCAAAGAAGTTAAACAAGAAGGAAGTCTCAAGCAAAGATGCTTGAATAACACTTAAAAAGGCAAACAAAATAGTCATAGGTGGCAGAGGTGGGGGGGATAAAATTGGGTGAGAAAGGGGAGGAGGAGGAGAATTAGGAGGCAGGATCAGATCTGGGGAGAGATAGGAGAGATGCTCAGAGGGCCAGGAGAATGAATGGAATTCTGCAGCTTCCAGGGTTTATTAGGGAGGAGAAAATCTCTAGGAAGTCCAGAAACCTAGGTTGGGGGAGGATCCCAGGAACCAGTGCAGGTGACCTTAACCAAGACACCTAACAGTGGGGACAAAGACTGTGAAGAGGCTACCTCCTGTAGCCAAGCAGGATTCTCACTAGAAGGATAAGGACACCAATTCACCCATAATATTTTCAACCCACAATTTGTCCTGTGTAAAAGAAATGAAGTGACTGTGCAGAGACTGAGGAAAGGCCAACCAATAACTGGCCCAACTGGAAACCCATCTCATGGGCAAGCACCAATCTCTGAGGTTATTAATGAAACTCTGTTGTAATTGCAGACAGGAGCCTAGAATAACTGTCCTCTGAGAGATTTATGCAGACACAGAAAGGCAAGCATTGGATGGAGTTTGGGAACACTCATGGAAGACTTGGCGGAAGAATTGAAGGCCTCAAAGGGGAAGGGAATGTCACTGGAAGTCCAGCAGACACAACTCATCTGAGCCCTTGAGAGTTCTCAGAGACTAAGCCACCAACTAAAGCTGGAACAGGACCCCTGGCACATATGTATCAGACATGTAGCTCAGTCTATATAGCTGACTTATCTTTCCTAAAGGGAAAAGATATACCAATGTACCTAATCTGGCAGACTTGGCATGCCAGGGTGGGGATAGTCAGGAGGGGGACTCACCCTCCCAGAGGAGAAAGGGAGGGGATTCAGGGGAAGTAGCGGGAGGTGGAGCAGTGTTTGTGATGTAAATAAATAAATAATTAAATAAATAAATAAATAAAAAGAAAGAATAACTTTTCTGATCATTTGAAATATTAATAGCAACTTTAAGCTGTTGGTCCTCGTCTTACACTCTAAAATTGAACACAAATGCCAGGTGTGCAAAATGACACTGACTCTGATGCCACTTTCCCTTTTAAAAGCCACAGGAGATTTCTGGAATTTTTAATATCATGCAGTGTTGTTTCTTTCATCTAAACAAAAAATACTGGGAACAAAAACTATAGCCGTGCCAAGGTTTCGGTGGACACAGCATTTGGAGACAGTGGACTGAAAACCACTAATTCTCTTACTTAAACGTTTGATGGTTCACTCACATTGACTAAAACTGACCTCAGGATTAGTAAACATTTGCACCCAAGCAAGTGGACAAACAACTCTGAATTGGCCTAGGACAGGGAGAAAATATTCCACTCTGTGTTCTGACTTGAAGACCTAGATGAGCTTGTCAGTCACCAAAGCAAAATGACCTGTGACATTATCTTAACACTGATTTCCATGTACTTTGTTTAATAATTGAGATTAATGAAATCAGTCTTAGATTGTAATGGGACTTTAATTTGGAAAAATAAACTCTGACGTGAAAATCTCTTAAATGTATATAATTAGAAAAATAGAATGTTAGTAGTATTAAAAAAAATACCACATTTTCCCCAAAATGCTCATTGGATGTCTCTAGCTTTTAGATCAATTTAATACTTAACACACACACACACACACACACACACACACTATATTCTTTAAAAGTTCTACAAAAGTCAGATTGTTTCTCTCTTGAAGCACACTTTAACAACATAATAACAACAAATGAGACACTTCATGAGGAAGACAAAAGAAAACTATTTTTATATCTATTGATTCATTAGTTTCTAGAAGTAATATTAGCTTAACAAAGGAGAGCTACAATAGTCGCCAAATCTTATACTGTCACAGACACACCAATTTGGACAAATGACCCTGCCAAAACCAGCTTCACATGCACTATGAGATCCGGGTGATGCCATGCAGCAGCTGGTACAGCTTAGTGGTAAAGATCCACTGCAGAAGGGAGGAACGGTTTTATATTATTCCTGTCACTTCTTCCCTAAACACTGGGATTACATGCTGGAGAAACCCTTCTACATGGGAAAGAAGAAATCCACACAAATATATTTTGAAGATCACTGCAGCAGGATCCCTCCAATTTCAGAATTCTTCCTTGGCATTTATAGAATCAATTTACAGGCCTAATCAAGCTGACCCTGCCACAGTCCTTCGAGCCAGTGGCAACAGGAACGACACGGACACCAAGTAGGGTTCACGCAACAGCTTCTTTACTTGTTCTCCTTTTTTTTTTTCTCAACTTTATTTATTTTTTTTATTTTTATATTTTTTATTACATATTTTCATCAATTCCAATTCCAATGCTATCCCAAAAGTCCCCCATACCCCCCCCCCACTTCCCTACCCACCCATTCCCATTCTTTTGGCCCTGGCATTCCCCTGTACTGGGGCATATAAAGTTTGCGTGTCCAATGGGCCTCTCCAGTGATGGCCAACTAGGCCATCTTTTGATACATATGCAGTCAAGTGCTAAAAGGATCTGCAACCCTATAGGTGGAACAACATTATGAACTAACCAGTACCCCGGAGCTCTTGTTCTCTTTCTTGTCACTTTTCTTACAAAACTCCTCTTACAACAGCTTCTCTAACTACAACTAGCTTCTACTTAGGGCAAGGGCTAAACAACAAAAACTCCTATCCTCGGCGAGCTGCCCTCCTTCTAGCTCCACCCCACCTCATCCAATCAGAATTCACACATGTTCCAGCCACGAGCTCAGTAGGTCACTGATAGGCTGACAGGTCTGGATCATGAGGGACAGTCCAGCCTGGCAGGCAGCCCACACATGCAGCCTCACTGCGCATGCTCGGGCAAGGCAGTAAACAATTTGGCCCATGGGGCCACACCTGCTTCCCACAGACTCCATTACTAAAGCTTCATCCATTGGCTGGAGACCTAAGCTACACAGTTGAAAAACACAGTGCAACAACAACAATCAAAGACAGTTGCCAATCCTAAATTTATGGGTATCTATGAGCTGCCTGACCAGAATGTTTAAAAAAATGTTTCTATGTTTCATTCAGTTTGAAAAAATACTCAGTGAGTTATAGAAAATAATAGCAAAAAAAAATGTATGAAAGATGTAATACTGAAACTAATTGTTTTAGAAAAATAAAACAAGGAAGATGGGAGTTAATATTACAGATATTGAACAGAAATTTTTCCTAGAGCTATACAACTGTTAACTTAGAGTAACAAGAAACCACTGATCTGAAAGACAATCATTCTTTCTGAAACTGTAGGCATTGGAGAAAAGTACACACACTAAAAGACATGCAAAATATAAAATTGTATAGGCTAATTGTAATTCATCAATGTAGTATTGTGGTAAGTCAGAATGAGTTGGATAAAGATTAGGGACAGAAAACGTTTCAAATCTGCAGATAGTCTAGACATTCATATCTATTAAGCCAAAATCTTAAAATCATTATGAAAGGCTCAGAGACTACAAACAAGTCTGGATTTTAATACATTGTTTTGGGAATTTAGAAGATCAACAGAGAACAAGAAGAGGGAATACTAGAGACCTATCATTCTCCTTTATCTGGAATATATTCAACTAAATCAGCAGAGGTATATTATCCTGATACAATAGGATAATTGCTCTCATCCCATGTTCTCATCCATGACATATTTGGAATCAAAGAAACAACATTTCATTGGGGTTATCAAAGACCTCAGAGAAACACAGATATGGCTCATGATAGTAGAAAATTAAAATTATGACGTATCAATGAAAATAATTTTTGGTTAGGGAATCACCACAACATTAGGAACGACATTAGAGTGTTGTAACATTAGGCAGTATGAGAACCACTGCCATAGAGTATCCTGGGAAAGTGCTGAAGTAGAAGAGAATCATACAGAAATTAAGCTATAGTCCAGAATACAGACTTCCAGCTCTCTAGTTGCATCCATTCTGATACTGCTCTGAGCTTTGCCAGGGTGTCCAAGTCACCTCCAAGACTATTCTTCCTCCTCACTTGGTCACTAAACACTGCTTGAGCTTAGCTAGCTGATCCTGGAGAGATGAGATACTAGAGCATGTTGTGTCTGTGGAAAATCGATTCTGCTCTTTAGTTCTTAAAAAGGTAAAGTGCATATGTCTGCACACGATACATATTAATCTACATGGATTTCAATGCACTCATATTCATGATCATGCTGTCTACTATTAATGATGCTAAGGCTTAACCAAAGAATGTCTATAACCTTGAGCTTTGAGAATGAACAGCAGGAGCCTAAATGTGCTTGCTGTAGCTGCCTTCCATGTAATAAAGCCATTGGTGTTCATACTTCATGTCGAATTTTTCTATCATCTACTGCCTGTTATAAAATACAACCAACATGGTTGGCTTGTGTGGGTGATCCTTGCATAACTCATGTTGAAATATAATTTTCATTATGACAAGATTAGGAGATAGGCATGTTGAGAGCAAGCTAGGACTAAAGGAAATATCCCTAATAGCTACAATAATGTCATTATCCTGGAACTTAGTTTTCATGGGAATGGTCTTCCAGAGAATTGAGTTTGGTTACCTGAGCTCCCCTTGTCTCTGTTGCTCTTGTTCAAACATGCTGATGATGTTTGATGCAGTATGATCATGCAACAAAGATGCCCACCTGAGTACAACATCATGTTTTGAAACATTTTAGACTCCTGAGCTAAGAGAAATAAGTTGTTTTCTTTATAAATTATTCATTCTTTCAGATTCTGGCTCTTCATTAGATATCGAAATAAGCAGTGAATCAGCGAGTCCTCATATCTCTGTGCCGGATGCCAGTACACAGCTTGGAAGTAAGTAAGAGTAAGATAGGAAGTTGGGGGTCAATGTACATAGGCTCCCATATTCCTGTTTTTTAGTTTATCTCAGTTCATCCCCAAACTCCAAAGTGTATTTTATCCATATAGTTCTTGTGATAGTTTGACTATGGGAAGTGGTACTATCAGGAGGTATGGCTCTTTGGAGTAAGTTTCACCATGTTGTTAGAGAAAGTGTGTCACTGTGGGGATGAGCTTTGAGATCTCAGTTCTCAAGCTCTGCACAGTGTGGGAGAGACTCCCCCCCACACACACACTCCTACTGCCTTTGGATCAAGATGCTAAATTCTTGGCTTCATAAGCACTATGTCTGCCTCCATGCTGCCATGTTTGCTGCTATGTTGATAATGGACTGATCCTCTGAAACTGTAAGCCATCCCCAATTAAATGTAGTCCTTTATAAGAGTTGCCTTGTTCAATGAAATCTAAACTTAGACATGATTTACTACCAGGAGTTGGGTATTGTGTTAGGACTGTCTATGTTTTTGTTTGGAGGAATGTGAATTTTGAGACTTTGGATTCGAAAAGAAATGGAATGTCTTAAGGGGGCTAAATAGGAAATCATAGTAGGAATATGGAAAACCATGGTGAGGAGGCTATTTTGAACTGTAGGGGCCTAGATGAAGAGGCTTTAGAGAAGAATTGTAGTATGTTGTCTAGAGATTGACCTTATGGTGTTTTGGTGAAGAATGTGTCTACTTTTGGTCCTCATCTGGGGAGTCTGCATGAGGCTAAGCTGAGGAGATTCAGATTGGTTGCATTAAGGAAAGACATCTTTAAAAAGCCTAGATTATGTGGCATTTGGAAGGTAGACAGGGAGAAAGGTGAAATCTGGACTATAAATAAAGATTAAAGAATGAAAAAGAAAAAAAAAAGCCTAGCATAGACTGTACCATGTGATTTATTTTTATGAAGAGCATTTTGTTCAAGCCTAGCAAACTGAGAAAGGAAATGTACAAAATGTATAAAAAGTCAACTGAAAGTGAAATGAAGCTAAATCCTGTGTTCAAGGTTATTAAATGGAATTAGGGAAGTGGTGAATTCCAGCCAAGAGTTCACCCAGCTAAGTTTATTGTTTATGTGTCTGCAGTTGAGCAAGGGATATTTATATCATGTTAGATGCTCTTCTGATCTGGTTAGTGTTTTTAATTGGACTCATAGTCTGAAATGAACTACAATCCAGAAATGGAGGTTATACTTGTGGCCCAGATCATATGAATGGAAGACACATGCTTTTAATCCAGATCTTGAAGCATATTGGTCACGAAATGATTAGGCCCAGGCACATTGGTACATACCTTTAATTCCAGGAGACAGAGGCAAGAAGTTCTCTGCAATCAAGGGCATTCTGGTACAAGTTTCATGTAAAAAAGGCTTAGCTCTAGGAATGGTGGCACAGGTCTTTAATCCAAGCACTCAAGAGACACAGGCATACAGTTCTTTAAGATCAATGTCAGTCTACAGAACTTATTTCTAGGAAAGCCAAGCTTAGGCAGTGAAGTTGTTGAAAACAAGAAAGCTATACTACAAGGAAGTCATGCTCTAGCTTCAGTCAGCACCAGGACTTAGCAACTTGCCAATTGATGGTCATTAGCTGAGGCTAAGGAATTAGCAGTGATTAAGAAGAGACCAGCCTAACTGAGGAGAAATCTTCTGAAAGTGATTTTGGAGAGCACAAAGAAGCCATGTTCCAGAAATATCCAAGGTTGTAACTTGTAATGCAGCTAGATTTGATATTGCATAAGAAACACCCAGGTGGTACTGGTTTTGAAGTTAGAAGAGGTCATGGAGAGAAGCTGAGTCTTGGCAATTAGGAAAGACCATTGATGAAGCTGCAGCATTAGTTGCAGTTCATGGACAAGGACTAAAGGAGTCATCCAAAGAAATTAGGACTTGAAAACATGAAGAGAGACCAAGAGAAGCTATTAGTGAAGCTTAGTTGTGGTAGAAGACCCCGGATTATTGAGGATGCCAGTATCGCATGATAACCACCAAGAAGATTATGATTAGTGGAGTGGAGTCAAAGAGAGTGTAGTGTGCTACATAGGGGTAGATATGGAGAATTAACAAAAGCTCTTTGTGGGAACACAGAAAATAATGTATAAATCCCAGACCATGGAACAACAAGCTGTGACATTAAAGTTAGATTGGAGACACCAAGATATTGGAGATGTCATCAACGTAGAATATGTCCTGAGTAAAGCTGCTAATAAGGAGTAAAACTTGTCTAAAAGTCAACAAAACTGAAAGGAATTGGACACCAGACATGGAGAGGTAGAGTTTTGAGTTTGTCCAGTTGGATTTTGGTCTTACTTTGGTCCACTATTTCCTCACTATGACATCTTGGAATAGTAATATATGTCTTCTGACTTTGGGAGTATGTGATATGCTTTTTTTTTATTTTGATTTTAAAGGGGATTACAGTTTTAAAGGGGATTGCATTATCCTCAGAAGAGACTTTGAACTTTTGACTTTTAAACATTTTTGATACAGAGATAGACCAAGGAAGTTGGACTAAATGTAGTTTGTGTTATGCCAGGGCTAGGTATGGCTGCCATAGACTAATATGTGGGAATAGCCTATGGGGGTCAGGAAGTAGAATGTGGTGGTTTGAATATAGTTGGCCCATAGTAAATGGTAATATTCAAAGGTGTGGCCTTGTTGGAGTAGAGGTGGCCTTGTTGGAGGTGTATGGCATTGTAGAAGTAGGGATTGATATCCCAGTACTCAAACTCTGCCCAGCCTGAGGCTGCATTTAGACCAAGGAATTAAACTCTTGACTTCTTCAACACTATGTCTGCTTCATGCTGCCATGATTCCCATCATGGCGATAATGGACTGGAACTCTGAAATTGTAAGTCAACCCTGATTAAACATTGTTCTTTATAAGAGTTGCCATGATCACTTGATCATGGTATCTTTTTCCAGAAATGAAATCCATACTAAGACAACACTATATATAGATAGCTCCTCAATATTCATTTCCCTTTAATTTTAGGGGTAAAAACAGTTCTTGTTACAAACACAAATGCTAATTTAACTCTACTTATTAGTGAGTAACAACAAGAGAAGTTTATACCTATCAATAACTCTAAATACATATATTTTGTGGATATGAATTAATAATTTCCTGAATATTCTCAATTTAGCCAGTGAATCCACAGGTTTAACACTCAGAGGTATAGAACATATTTAGGGGACAAAGACACTAGATACCAAAGCAATATTTTTTGGGCTTCAAATATAATATCTTCAGTAATATATCTACTGTTAACAGTGTTAGCAAAGCTCTAGTAGCCAAATTGTTCTATGAAGCCACAGTTACACTGATACCAAAACCACACAAAGACCCAACAAAGAGAGAGAACTTCAGACCAAATTTCCTTATGAATATCAATGGAAAAATACTCAAAATAATTCTCACAAACCAAATCCAAGAATGTATCAAAATGATCATCCAACATGATCAAGTAGGCTTCATCACAGGGATGCAGGGATGGTTCAATATATGGAAATACATCAGTGTAATCCACTAAATAAACAAACTCAAAGACAAAAAACACATGATCATCTCTTTAGATTCTGAAAAAGCATTTGACAAAAATCTCCACCCATTCATGACAAATGTCTTGGAAATATCAGGAAATCAAGGCCCATACCTAAACATAATGGCAATCTACAGCAAACCAGTAGCCAACATTAAACTAAATGGAGAGAAACTTGAAGTAATCCCACTAAAATCAGGGACTAGACAAAGCTGTCCTCCCACTCCCTACTTATTCAATGTAGTACTTGAAGTCCTAGCCAGAGCAATTAGAAAGAAAAGGAGATCAAAGGGATACAAATTAGAAGGGAAAAACTCAAAATATCACTATTTGCAGATGATATGATAATATATATAAGTGATCCCAAAAATTTCACAAGAGAACTCCTAAACCTGATAAACAACTTCAGTGAAGTTGCTGGATATCAAATGTACTCACACAAATCAGTGACCTTTCTCTACAAAAAGGACAAACAGCCTGAGAAAGAAATTAGGGAAACAACATCCTTCACAATAGCGACAAATAATATAAAATACCTTGGTGTGACTCTAACTAAGGAAGTGAAAGAGCTGTATGGTAAGAACTTCCAGTCTCTGAAGAAAGAAATTGAAAAAGTTCTCAGAAGATGGAAAATCTCCCATGCTCATGAATTGGCAGGATTAATATTGTAAAAATGGCTATCTTGCTGAATGCAATCTACAGATTCAATGCAATCCCCATTAAAATTCCAACTCAATTCTTCACAGTGTTAGAAAGGACAATCTCCAAACTCATCTTGAAAAACAAAAAAACCTAGGATAGTAAAAACTATTCTCAACAATGAAAGAAACTGGTAGAATCACCATCCCTGACCTCAAGCTGTACAACAGAGCAATTGTGATAAAACAACAAACAAACAAACAAGCAAACAAAAAACAAAACAAACAAAAACCCTGCATGGTACTGGTACAGTGACAGACAGGTAGATCAATGGAATAGAATTGAAGACCCAGAAATGAACTCACACATCTATGATCACTTGACCTTTGACAAAGGAGCTAAAACAATCCAGTTGAAAAAAGACAGCATTTTCAAAAAATGGTGCTGGCAAAACTGGCAGTTAGCATGTAGAAGAATGTGAATAGATACATTCTTATATCCTGTACAAATATCAAGTCTAAGTGGATTAAGGAACTCCACATAAACTAGAGACACTGAAACTTATAGAGGAGAAAGTGGGAAAGAACCTCAAAGATTTGTCACAAGGTAACAAATTCCTGAACACTTTGCATACCTCCTCTATGCTTCAAACGCAGATGAACTCTTTTATTTTTATTTTTTATTAGGTATTTGTTTCATTTACATTTCCAATACTATCCAAAAAGTCCCCCCCACACCTCCACTCCCCCAATCCCACTTCTTGGCCCTGGGGTACCCTAGTACTGAGGCACCTAACGTTTGCATGACCAATGGGCCTCTCTTTCCACTGATGGCCTACTAGGCTATCTTCTGATACATATGCAGCTAGAGACAAGAGCTCCAGGGGGTACTGGTTAGTTCATATTGTTGTTCCAACTATAGGGTTGCAGATCCCCCCAGCTCCTTGGGTACTTTCTCTAGGTCCTCCATTGGGGGCCCTGTGATCCATCCAAGAGCTGACTGTGAGCATCCACTTCTGTGTTTGGTAGGCCTCTGCATAGTCTAACAAGAGACAGCTATATCAGGGTCCTTTCAGCAGAATCTTGCTAGTGTATGCAATGGTGTCAGCCTTTGGAGGCTGATTATGGGATGGAATCCTGGGTATGGCAGTCTCTAGATGGTCCATCTTTTCCTCTTAGCACCAAACTTTGTCTCTGTAACTCCTTCTATGGGTGTTTTGTTCCCAATTCTAAGAAGGGGCAAAGTATCCACACTTTGGTCTTCATTCTTCTAGTTTCCTGTGTTTTGCAAATTGAATCTTATATCTTGGGTATTCTAAGTTTCTGCGCTAATATCCACTTATCAGTGAGTACATATCATGTGAGTTCTTTTGTGATTGGGTTACCTCACTCAGGATGATGCCCTCCAGGTCTGTCGATTTGCCTAGGAATTTCATAAATTCATTTTTTTTAATAGCTGAGTAGTAATCCATCTTGTAAATGTACCACATTTTCTGTATCCATTCCTCTGTTGAGGGGCATCTGGGTTCTTTCCAGCTTCTGGCTATTGTAAATAAGGCTGCTCTGAATATAGTGGAGCATGTGTCCTTACCAGTTGAAACATCTTCTGGATATATGACCAGGAGGGGTATTACAGGACCCTCTAGTAGTACTACGTCCAATTTTTGGAGGAACTGCCAGACTGATTTCCATAGTGGTTGTGCAAGTTTGTAATCCCAGCAACAATTGAGGAGTGTTCTTCTTTCTCCACATCCTTGCCAGCATCTGCTGTCACCTGAATTTTTGATCTTAGCCATTCTGACTGGTGTGAGGTGGAATCTCAGGGTTGTTTTGATTTGCATTTCCCTGATGATTAAGGATGCTGAACAATTTTTCAGGTGCTTCTCAGCCATTTGGTATTCCTCAAGTGAGAATTCTTTGTTTAGCTCTGAGCCCCATTTTTTAGGGAAGTTATTTGATTTTCTGGAGTCCACCTTCTTGAATCCTTTATATATATTGTATATTAGTCCCCTATCAGATTTAGGGTAGGTAAAGATCCTTTCCCAATCTGTTGGTGGCCTTTTTGTCTTATTGACAGTTTCTTTTGCCTTGCAGAAGCTTTGAAATTTTATGAGATCCCATTTGTCGATTCTCGATCTTAGAGCACAAGCCATTGCTGTTCTGTATTCAGGAATTTCTCCCCTGTGCCCATATCTTTGAGGCTTTTCCCCACTTTCTCCTCTATAAGTTTCACTGTCTGTGGTTTTATGTGGAGTTCCTTAATCCACTTAGATTGGACCTTAGTACAAGGAGATAGGAATGGATCAATTCACAGTCTTCTACATGATAAGGACCAGTTGTGCGAGCACCATTGGTTGAAAATACTGTCTTTTTTTCACTGGATGATTTTAGCTCTCTTGTCACAGATCAAGTGACCATAGGTGTGTGGGTTCATTTCTGGGTTTCAATTCTATTCCATTAGTCTACTTGTCTGTTGCTATACCAGTACCCTGCAGTTTTTATCAATTGCTCTGTAGCACAGCTTTAGGTCAGGCATGGTGATTCCACCAGAGGTTCTTTTATCCTTGAGAAGAGTTTTTGCTATCCTAGGTTTTTTGTTATTCCAGATTAATTTGCAGATTGCCCTTTCTAATTCGTTGAAGAATTGAGTTGGAATTTTGATGGCATTGCATTGAATCTGGAGATTGCTTTTGGCAAGATAGCCATTTTTACTATATTGATCCTGCCAATCCATGAGCATGGGAGATCTTTTCATCTTCTAAGATCTTCTTTAATTTCTTTTTTCAGAGACTTGAAGTTCTTATCATACAGATCTTCCGTTTCCTTATTTAGAGTCACACCAAGGTATTTTACATTATTTGTGACTATTGGGAAAAGTGTGTTTCCCTAATTTCTTTCTCAGCCTGTTTCTCCTTTTTGTAGAGAAAGCCCATTGACTTGTTTGAGTTAATTTTATATCCAGCTACTTCACTGAAGCTGTTTATCAGGTTTAGGAGTTCTCTGGTGGAATTTTTAGGGTCACTTATATATACTATCATATCATCTGCAAAAAGTGATACTTTGACTTCTTTCTTTCCAATTTGTATCCCCTTGATCTGCTTTTGTTGTCGAATTGCTCTTGCTAGCACTTCAAGTACAATGTTGAATATCTAGGGAGAGAGTGGACAGCCTTGTCTAGTCCCTGATTTTAGTGGGATTGCTTCCAGCTTCTCACCATTTACTTTGATGTTGGCTACTGGTTTGCTGTAGATTGCTTTTATCATGTTTAGGTATGGGCCTTGAATTCCTGATTTTTGAATTCCTGATTTTTCCAAGACTTTTATTATGAATAGGTGTTGGATTTTTTCAGCATCTAAGGAGATGATCATGTGGATTTTGTCTTTGAGTTTGTTTATATAATGGATTACTTTGATGGATTTTCATATATTAAATCATCCCTGCATACCTGGAATGAAACCTACCTGGTCAGGATGGATGATTGTTTTGATGTGTTCTTGGATTAGGTTAGAAGAATTTTATTGAGGATTTTTGCATCGATATTCATAAGGGAAATTGGTCTGAAGTTCTCTATCTTTGTTGGGTCTTTCTGTGGTTTAGGTATCAGAGTAATAGTGGTGTCATAGAATGAGTTGGGTAGAGTACCTACTGCTTCTATTTTGTGGAATAGTTTGTGAAGAATTGGAATTAGATCTTCTTTGAAGGTCCTATAGAACTCTGCACTAAACCTATCTGGTCCTGGGCTTTTTTTTTTTTTTTTTTTTTTGATTGGGAGACTATTAAAGACTGCTTCTATTTCTTTAAGAGATATAGGACTCTTTAGATCATTAACCTGATCCAGATTTAACTTTCGTACCTGCTATCTGTCTAGAAATTTGTCCATTCCATCATGGTTCTCCAGTTTTGTTGAGTATAGCCTTTTTAGAAGGACCTGATGGTGTTTTGGATTTCTTCAGGATCTGCTGTTATGTCTCCCTTTTCATTTCTGATTTTGTTAATTAGGATGCTTTCCCTGTGCCCTCTAGTGAGTCTAGCTAATGGTTTATCTATCTTGTTGATTTTCTCAAAAAAACAGCTCCTCCTTTGGTTGATTCTTTGAATAGTTCTTCTTGTTTGCACTTTTTTGATTTCACCCCTGAGTTTGATTATTTTCTGCCTTCTACTCCTCTTGAGTGAATTTGCTTCCTTTTGTTCTAGAGCTTTTAGCTTTTGTCAAGCTGCTAGTGTGTGCTCTCTCTAGTTTCTTTTGGGAGGCACTAGAGCTATGAGTATTCCTCTTAGAAATCTTTTCATCGTGTCCCAAAAGTTTGGGTATGTTGTATCTTCATTTTCACTAAACTCTAAAAAGTCCTTAATTTCTTTCTTTATCCCTTCCTTGACCAAGTTATCATTGAGAAGAGTGTTGTTAAATTTCCACGTGAATGTTGGCTTTCTATTATTTATTTTGTTATTGAAGATCAGCCTTAATTCATGGTGATCTGATAGGATGCATGGGACAATTTCAATATTTTTGTATCTGTTGAGGCCTGTTTTGTAACTAATTATATGGTGAATTTTGGAGAAGGTACCATGAGGTGCTGAGAAAAAGGTATATCCTTTTGTTTTAGGATAAAATGGTCTGTAGATATCTGTTAAATACATTTGTTTCATCACTTCTGTTAGTTTCACTGTGTCCCTGTTTAGTTTCTGTTTCCATGATTTGTCCATTGATGAAAGTGGTGAGTTGAAACTTCCCACTATTATTGTGTGAGGTGCAATGTGTGCTTTGAGATTTACTAAAGTTTCTTTTATGAATGTGACTGCCCTTGCATTTGGAGAATAGATATTCAGAATTGAGTGTTCCTCTTGGAAGATTTTACATTTGAAGAGTATGAATTGTCCCTCCTTGACTTTTTTTATAACCTTGTGTTGGAAGTCGATTTTATTAGATATTGGAATGGCTACTCCAGCTTGTTTCTTCAGACCCCTTGCTTGGAAAATTGTTTTCCAGCCTTTCATCCTGAGGTAGTGTCTGTCTTTTTGCCTGAGATTGGTTTTCTGTAAGCAGCAAAATGTTGGGTCCTGTTTGTGTAGCCAGTCTGTTAGTCTATGTCTTTTTATTGGAGAATTGAATCCATTGATATTAAGAGATATTAAGGAAAAGTAATTGTTGCTTCTTATTATTTTTGTTGTTAGAGTTGGCATTCTGTTCTTTTGGCTGTCTTCTTTTAGGTTTGTTGAAGGATTATTTTCTTGCTTTTTCTAGGGCATGGTTTCTGTCCTTGTATTGTTTTTTTGTTTTCCTGTTATTATCCTGGATAATAACAGGAAAAAGCTGGATTCGTGGAAAGATATTGTGTGAATTTGGTTTTGTTGTGGAATACTTTGGTTTCTCCATCTATGGTAATTGAAAGTTTGGCTGGGTATAGTAGCTTGGGCTGACATTTGTGTTCACTTAGGATCTGTATACATCTGTCCAGGATCTTCTGGCTTTCATAGTCACTGTTGAAAAGTCTGGTGTAATTCTGATAGGCCTGCCTTTATATGTTACTTGACCCTTTTCCCTTACTGCTTTTAATATTCTATCTTTATTTACTGCATTTGTTGTTATGATTATTATGTGTCCGGAGGAATTTCTTTTCTGGTCCAGTCTATTTGGAGTTCTGTAGGCTTCTTGTATGTTCATGGGCATCTCTTTCTTTAGCTTTGGAAAGTTTTCTTCTATAATTTTGTTAAAGATATTTGCTGGCCCTTTAAGTTGAAAATCTTCATTCTCATCTACTACTATTATCCATAGGTTTGGTCTTTTCATTGTGTCCTGGATTTCCTTGATGTTTTGAGTTAGGATCTTTTTGCATTTTGCATTTTCTTTGATTGTTGTGCAGATGTTCTCTATGGAATCTTCTGCACTTGAGTTTCTCTCTTTCATCTCTTGTATTCTGTTGCTGATGCTTGAATCGATAGTTTCAGATTTCTTTCCTAGGGTTTCTCTCTCCAGCGTTCCTTTACATAGGGTTTTCTTTATTGTGTCTACTTCCATTTTTAGGTCTAGTATTGTTTTGTTCATTTCCATCACCTGTTTGGATGTGTTTTCCTGTTTTTCTTTAAGGTCTTCTACCTGTTTAGGAGTGTTCTCCTGTATTTCTTTAAGTGAGTTATTAAAGTCCTTCTTGATGTCCTCTACCATCATCATGAGATTTGCTTTTAAATCCGGGTCTAGCTTTTTGGTTATGTTGGGGTGCCCAGGACTGGGCAAGGTGGGAGAGCTGTGTTCTGTCTGATGATGGTGAGTAGTCTTGGTTTCTGTAGTAAGATTCTTTGTGTGTGTGTGTGTGTGTCTGTGTGTGTGTGTGTTTGATAACTATATATGGGATGGATCCCCAGGTAGGCCAGCCTCTGGATGGCCTTTATTTCAGTCTCTGTTCCACACTTTTTCCCTGTATTTTCTTCTGTGAGTATTGTGTTCCTTTTATATGAAGAACTGAAGCACCCACCCTTTGGTCTTCATTCTTCTTGAGCTTGATATGTTCTGTATATTGTATCCTGAGTATTCAAAGCTTTTGAGCTAATATCCACTTATCAGTGAGTACATACCATGTGGGGTTTGTTTTGTGATTGGGTTACCTCACTTGTGATGATATTTTCTAGTTCCATTCATTTGCCTAAGAATTTCATAAATTTGTTGTTTTTAGTAGCCGAGTAGTTCTCAATTGTGTAAATATTCCACATTTTCTGTATACATTTCTATGTTGAATGGAATCTGCATTCCTTCTAGCTTGTAGCTATTATAAATAAAGCTATTATGAACATAGTAGAGCATGTCTACTTGTTTTATGTTGGGAAATCTTTTGGGTATATGCCCGGAAGGGGAATAGCAGGGTCCTAAGGTAATACTATGTCTGACTTCCTGAGGAACTGGCAGACTGATTTCCAAAGTGGTTGTAGCAGCTTGCAATCCCATCAGTAATGAAGGAATGTTCCTCTTTCTCTACATCCTCGCTGGCATTTGATGTTACCTGAGTTTTTTATCTTAGCCATTCTGACTGGTGTGAGGTGGAATCTCAGGGTTGTTTTGATTTGCATTTCCCAGATAACTAAGGATGCTGAACATTTCTGTAGGTGCTCCTCAACCATTAAAACTTCTTTGTTTAGCTGTGTACCTCATTTTTAATAGGGTGATTTTATTCTCTTGAGTCTTACCTCTTGAGTTCTTTGTATATAACAGAGGGAGGATTGGTATAGATCTTTTCCCAATCTGCTGGTTGCTATTTTTCCTATTGACATTGTCCTTTGCCTTACAGACACATTGGAAGTTTATGAGGTCCATTTGTTGATTTTTTGATCTTAGAGCATAAGGCATTGCAACTTTTAATTAGGACTCCATCATGTATCTATGATTTTAACCATAAAAACCCATATTAACCATGCCACACATCAGCACCACCACCAGCACCACAACCAAAAAATACTTACAAATAATTAATAATAATTTTTCATTGAACTCTTATGAATTTATTTTTACATCTAGCCTTATATCATAAACTATAAATAGTGTTCTATTTAAGTTTAATGCTGAAATGCAAAAAAAAAAAAAAAAATCAAGAGACAGCCCAGAGATGGAAAGAGAGCACATAGACGAGAGCTCTAATATTTGGCCACAGAGGTTTTGTGAAGAGGACAAGTGTTGGCAGTTCGATTGGGAGGTAAAATGAGCAGGATATCAAAAGGCTGAGGTGAAACCCTCTAAGTAATGTAGACTTTGAGAGAATGGCTTACTATTTTCTTTAGCAAGTGGCTCAATGATGAGCTTGTTAGTAAGTCATAAATTTGTAGCTGAGTTTCATGAGGACTTGATACAACTGAAGAATTTTCACATCAAAGACATTCAAAAAACTAATAGCTGAATAAAAGGTGCCAATTCATAAAGCTGTCTCATGTCACTATATATCCCTCCCACTCAGTGTGTCATTTCCCTTGCCCTCTCAATAAATTATAATAGTCATCTTTCAAAAACTTTCAAACTTAAAATTTCCTCTTGTATTCAGGATTACTTACATTATCACTCGTGATTTATCCATGTTTGGGTGAGTGAACATTCATTCTTGGATTCCATTAAAGACCAGAGAATATATTCTATATCTTGAAAAGTAGGGTCTATATCTACACTTAGAGTATATCTAAATCAGCTTTTAAAAAGCCATGTCTCTTTCCTCCTTCCTGTTGTGGTATTTCAGAGTAAAAGAAAAAATACATATTGTTATAAATTAATCATTCATTGTTTGTCATAGACAAGTATAAAGCATGTTGAGTTATAAGATCCCTCCTGACTCCTGATAAAGTTTAATTTAGCTATGAGGTTGGTACAGATATCTGAACACCTCAAATGTAAAAACAACTCAAGAACTTTGATTTGTCTAAATATCACATTTAACCAAGAAGTAGGGCTCAGGTCTAAACCAGCCAGGTCTTTGGGGGTACATCTATGCAATTCTGAAAGGCCAATCCCTAAAAACCCAAAGTTTTAATTATGCCAGTAGAGGAAAAAATAATGGCTCAAAATGTCTTAGAATTAAGGAAATACTCCTATAGTTTCAGATACCTTAAAAGATAAATGTGAAAAAAAAATGAATCAACTTGTCAGATGCAATTCCCAGAAGAAAACTCTTTCTTCAATCACTTCTTTTACAGTTTCTGACTCTTTAAAAATGATTTTGGAAGGAGTTAAATATCATAGTAACAGTTGTACTCAAGTACAAATTGTTCACAGGTTTATTATTTGTAGAAAATTGCTTCTTATTGCTACAATTCTACTCTTAAGAGCAAGTTACATTCATCTTGGAGAACTTTTTAATTTCTTTTATTGTTTTAGGTGGTACCTGTTTGCTAAACCATCAGTAAAATGTAGCAATTCTTCTACAACATTCTTTTTTCTTCTCCTTTAATTTTTTTTACTCTCTTTGTGAGTATGTTTGTAAGTATGTAAATGTGTTTGAATGTGTATACATTTGTGTGCAGGGGGAGGGGAATGGACCATGTATGTATGTGGATATGCCATGTATGTGCAGGCCAGAAGTTAATGTCAGAAGTATCTTAATCAATCACAATTCATAATACATATTTTTTTCTGTTAAGAGGGACTGTGAATTTCGGGGTTTTGCTGTTGTTGTTGTTGTTACTATTTAACCTCCCAATATGTCATTTACTATGTTAATTTTCTATTTAATTTAAATTAATATTTACTAAATTAATTTTCTATTTAATTGCTATATTCTGTTTCATTGCCATTGTAGGGATAACACAGGTAGAAAAACAATTTATCCTAAAATATTTAGTAGTCACAGATTATAAATAATATCTTAGTTGTGTATTAATTAATTAATTTACATCACCACCACAGTTTACACTTACTTCTCTTTTTCCCAGGCTTTCTCCTCACCTATCTTCCCCCTATCCATTCACCCTCCCTTTCCCTTCAGAAAAGCAGATACCTGTCATGGATATCAACCAGCCTAGGTATGTCAAGTTGTAGCAAGAATAGGTACATCTCCTATTTATCCTAAAAACACAGCCCAGATAGGGGAAAGTTATCCAAAGGCAGACAACATAGTCAGAGACAACCCCTCTCCCACTTTTAGGTGTTCCACATGAAAACCAAGCTGCACAACTGTTACATAAATGCAGAGGGCATAGGTCAATCCCATGCATGCTCAGTTGGCTGTCCAGTCTCTTTAAGCCCCTATGGCCTCAGATTAGCTGATTCTGTAGGTTTTCTTGTGGTGTCCTTGACCACTCTGGCTCCTAAAATCTTTCCTTTCCATCTTCTGGAAGATTCTCCAAGCTCTGCCTAATGTTTGGCTATTGGTCTTTACATCAATTTCCATCAATTGCTGGGTAAAGCCTCTCTGATGACAATTATGCAAGGTTCCTGTCTACAAATATAGCAGAATATTATACACAGTGTCATGGGTGGGATCATTCTCATGGTCTCAACCTGGACCCACCATGTCTTAGGCATTCTCATAATTTCTACTCCATCTTGACCCCTGCAAATCTTTTAAGCAGGATAAATTGTAAGTGCAAAAATTTTGTGGTTATATTGGTTGCTCAGTCTCTCTGTTGAATATCTTGTCTGATTACAGGAGAGGGCTGCTTCAGGCTCCATATCTTCCATTGCTAGGAGTCTTAGCAAGGCTCCTCCTCATAGATTCCTAGGAGAAGAGACATAGTGAGTAGATTGGGGGATGTTCCTATTTGAGGGAGGATGCTGGGTTTGGAACAGGAGGGATCAGGTGTGGGGAAGACAGAAAGAGAAAGTACTAAAAGAGAAAACTGGAATCTTTGGGGGTGGGGGGGTGGGCAATCTGAGGGATGAACTGAAAACATAAGGCAATCTGTCATATGATTTGAGGAATGGTTTCTCACTAAATGTAGAGCTTAAGTCTCCTTTTTAACTTTTTGCTCTAGTCTTTTGTCAATCCTCACACACAAGCACACCACCACTACTACCAAGAGCAAATTAAAAATTGATAATAATAATCTTAAAAAATTGACCCATGAGTCCCATTTTATGAAGGGAAAACAACCCTAAAAGATTATATTATTTTGAGGACTGTCATTAAATCCTTTCTAGGAGATGTAAACAGATATCATGGAGCTCGTTATAATATATCCAGGTCAGTTATGCTATCTCATTCTTCAAATCCCTGGACTTAAACTTCCAATCACCATGCCAAGATATATTTTTGTCATAGTCATTAAAATATCAGCTCTAGCCTATGATGACTGCAGATTTTTATGTCTTATTGAATCCTAAACAACAATGCTTTTTAGAGATTAAGTTTGGCTTTCGTAGTCTTTTTGACCAGTGGTTTTCAACCTTCCTAATCCTGTAACCTGATAATACAGTTGCTTATGTTGCCATGTTAGTCTCCTATCTGAATACATAAATATCATTAAAAATTGCAGGGATTGGTGCTTGTCCAAGAGTTGTGTCTCAAGATGGGAGTTATTGTTTGGTCATTTGCTCAGTTTCTGCTCCATATTTGTCCCAGCATTTTTATTTTGACAGAACGAATTTTGTGTCAGCAGTTTTGTGAGTAGGTTAGTAGTATCCTTATGTCTCCACTGTGGGATCCTGCCTGGCTATAGGAGGTAACCTCTACAGATTCCATATCTCCACTGCTTTGAGTCTCAGACTTTCTCAGATACATATGTGAGTCTGTGGCAAGTCTTTGAGATGCCCTCCCCCCCACCCCACCATCTTCCAATCATTGCCCTTGCAAGATCTCGATTTATTCTTCTGCCTTTCTGGTTCTCTCTCTGGTCTCTCACCAGACCTAATCCTGAACCACCCATTCCCATTCTCCTCCCCATCCTCTTCCCTCTCTCCATTTGCCTCCTATGACCATTTAACACCCCCCCCCCCCCCGCTTCTAAATGAGATTGGAAGATCCTTGGTTGGACCTTCCTACTTGTTTAGCTTCTTTGGATATATGAGTAATATGCACTTATAAGTGAGTACATACCATGCATGAACTTTTGTGTCTGGGTTACCTCACACAGGATGCTTTTTTCTAGTTCCATTCATTTGAATGCAAAATTCATGATGTCCTTGTTTTTAATAGATGAATCATTGTGAATCATTATGCAAACGATCACATTTTCTCTTCATTCCTAGGTTGAGGGAAATCTGAGATGTTTCCAGTTACTGACTATTGTGGATAAAGCTGCTGTGAAAAGTAGTAGAACACATGTCCTTGTGGTATGGTGCGGCATCTTTTGGGTATATAACTGGATCTTCAGTTAGAAGTATTTCTAATTTTCTGAGCTATCAAAAAACTCTCCAACACATGTTGCCCTTGAGTTTTTGATCTTAGCCATTCTGATGGATATAAGATGGATTCCAGGGTCATTTTGACTTAACATTTCACTTATGACTAACAGAATTTAACATTTCTTTAAGTGCTTCTCAGCCATTTGAGATTCCTCTGTTGAGACATCTGTTTAGATCTGTACTACAGTTTTTAATTGGTTTACTTGGGTTGTTACAGTCTAACTTTTTATATTCTTTCAATACATTTTGGATATTAGCCCTCTGTCAAATATAGGTTTAGTAAAAACATTTCCCAAATTTATAGGCTGCATTTTGCCCTATAAAAGCTTTTCAGTTTCATGACATACGATTTATCAAGTGTTGATCTTAGAGCCTGGACCATTGATGTACTGTTCAGTAAATTGTCTCCTGTACCGATGCATTCAGGGCTACTTTCTCTTCTATTAGATTTATAGCATCACATTTTGTATTGAGATATTTTATCTACTTGTATCTGAATGTTGTGTAGGAAGATAAGTGTGGCTCTATTTGCATTCTTCTACCTGCAGACATCTAATTAGACCAACTCAATTTGTTGAAAATACTTTCTTTCCCCCACCCCCATTGTATAGTTTCAGCTTCTTTGTCAAAAATCAAGTATCCCTAGATGTGTGGGTTTGTTTCTGGGTCTTTAATTCTATTTCATAGATCAGTCTGACTGTTTCTGTACCAAAACCATGCAATATTTAATCACGTTTCTCTAGTTACTATGGCTTGAGGTAAGGGATGTATATTACTCCAGCAATTCTTTAATTGTTCATGATTCTTTTTCCATACAAAGTTAAGACTTGGTGTTTCAAGGTCTGTAATAACTGTGTTGGAGTTTTGTTGGGAATTGCATTGAATCTGTAAATTGTTTTTTGTAAAATGGCCTTTTCACTTTGTTATTCATGTGGACTCTTGAGCATGGGAGATCTTTCCATTGTCTGATATCTTCTTCAATTTATTAATCAGAGAATTAAAGTTCATGTCATACAGGTCTTTCACTTGCTTGGCTAGAGTTACATCAATATATTTTATATTATTTGTGGCTATCGTGAAAGGCTATGTTTCCATAATTTCTTTCTTAGCCAGTTTATCAATTGTAAAAAGGAGGGAAACTGATTTCTTTTATCTAATATTTTTATCCTGTCACTTTGCTGAAGCTGTTTATCAGCTGTAGATATTTTCTGGTAGAATTTTAGTGGTCATTTATATATATATATATAATTTCATCCATAAATATGGACATTTTACTCCTTCCTTCCAAATTTCTATTGCCTCCATCTCCTTTTGTTATCTTATTGATCTAGCTAGAATTTCAAGTACTATATTGAATAGCAAGGGGTAGAGTGGGCAGCATTGTCTAGTCCCTCATTTTAGTGGAATAAATTTAACTTTCTCTACATTAATTTGACATTGCGTATTGGCTTGCTGTATATTACTTTTGTTATGCTTAGGTATCCCAGATATTTCCAAGATTTTTTTACATGAAGGTTGTTGAATTTTGTCAAAGACTTCTTAAGCATCTCATGAGATGATCATGAGATATTTATTTCCTTTCAGTTTGTTTATATAGTGGATTACATTGATGGATTTTTTCTTTTTTATGTTGCACCACCCTTGTGATGAAGCCTAATTAATCATGGTGAATGATTGTTATGAGTGACCAAGGTATTATAGAATGCGTTGGGCAATGTTCTCTCTGTTTCTATTTTGTGGAATAGTTTGAAGTATATTAGGATTAGCTCTTCTTTGAAAGTCTGGTAGAGAGTCTGGTCATACGCTTTTTTTGTTGTTTGTGTGTGTGTGTGTGTGGGTTAATGATTGCTTCTATTTCCTTAAGTGTTATAGGACTATTGAGATTGTTTGCCTGATCTTTGGTAAGTGGTATCTATCTAGAAAATCATCCATTTTGTTTATAATTTCCAATTTTGTGGAGTAAAGGCTTTTGAACTAAGACCTAAAGATAGTTGGTTTTTTTTTAATTTCACCAGTTTCTGTTTTTATGTCTCTGCCTTAATTTTGTTAATTTGAATAATGTTTCTCTTTCTTTTATGTAGTTTTGCCAAAAGTGTGTCTATCCTGTTAATTTTCTCAAAGAACCAGCTTTTTCTGTTGTTGAATATTTTGTTGTTCACTTTTTTCCTAATATATTGATTTCAGCCCTGAGTGTGACTCTTTCCTGGAGTCTACTCCTCTTGGGTGTGTTTGCTTCCTTTGATTGTGGAGCTTTCAAGTGTGTTGTTATGTTGCTTGTATGAGATTTCTTCAATTTATTTATGAAGGTACTCAGTGCTATGAACTTTCCTCTTAGCACTGCTTTCATTGTATCCAATAAGTTTAGATAGCTGTGCCTTCATTTTCATTGAATTCTAGAAAGCTTTAAATTTATTCTTTTTTTTTTTTTTTTTTTTTTTTTTCTGGACAAGTGATCTTTGAGTAGACTTTTTCAGTTTCCAGGCGTATGTGGGCTTTCTGTTGTTTCTGAATGACTACTGTAGATTTTTTTCCTTGGGTCTGATTTCCTTGAAAAAGCTTTTTCAAACACTTTACTCAGAAGTAGTGCCTGTCTTTGTTGTTAAAGTATGTTTCTTGTATGTAGCAGAACAATGGATCCTGTTCACATATACACTCTGTGAGCTTCTGTCTTTTTAATGGTGAATTGAGTCCATTGATATTGAGAGATAGTAATGACCAATGACTGTTAATTCCTGTTATTTTGAAGATGGTGGTAATACTCTGTGTGGATTTGGGTGTTTCTTTGAGATGATCAATTTTTGTGCTTTTGGGATGTAGTTACCCTCCTTGAGTTTGAGTTTTCTTTCTAGTATACTCTTTTTTTTTTTTTTCCAATTTATTTTTTTTAATTAGGTATTTTCTTCATTTACATTTCAAATGCTATCCCCAAAGTCCCCCAGACCCCCCTCCCACTCCCCTACCCACCCACTCCCACTTCTTGGTCCTGGCATTCCCCTGTTTTTTTTTTTTTAATATTTTTATTACATATTTTCCTCAATTACGTTTCCAATGCTATCCCAAAAGTCCCCCATAGCGCCCCCCCACTTCCCTATCCACCCATTCCCATTCTTTTGGCCCTGGCATTCCCCTATATTGGGGCATATAAAGTTTGCAAGTCCAATGGGCCTCTCTTTCCATTGATGGCTGACTAGGCCATCTTTCGATACATATGCAGCTAGAGACAAGAGCTCCGGGGTTCTAGTTAGTACATCATGTTGTTCCAACAATAGGGTTGCAGATCCCTTTAGCTCCTTGGGTACTTACTCTAGCTTCTCCATTGGGAGCCCTGTGATACATCCAATAGCTGACTGTGAACATCCACTCCTGTGTTTGCTAGGCCCCAGCATCGTCTCACAAGAGACAGCTATATTTGGGTCCTTTCAGCAAAATCTTGCTAGTGTATGCAATGGTGTCAGCGTTTAGAAGTTGATTATGGGATGGATCCCTGGGTACGGCAGTCTCTAAATGGTCCATCCTTTCATCACAGCTACGAACTTTGTCTCTGTAACTCCTTCCCTGGGTGTTTTGTTCCCAATTCTGAGAGGGTGCACAGTGTCCACACTTTGGTCTTCATTCTTTTTGAGTTTCATGCGTTTAGCAAATTGTATCTTAAATCTTGGGTATCCTAAGTTTTGGGCTAATATCCACTTATCAGTGAATACATATTGTGTGAGTTCTTTTGTGATTGTGTTACTTCACTCAAGATGATGCCCTCCAGGTCCATCCATTTGGCTAGGAATTTCATAAATTCATTCTTTTTAATAGCTGAGTAGTACTCCATTGTGTAAATGTACCATAATTTCTGTATCCATTCCTCTGTTGAGGGACATCTGGGTTCTTTCCAGCTTCTGGCTATTATAAATAGGGCTGCTATGAACATAGTGGAACATGTGTCCTTTTTACCGGTTGGGACATCTTCTGGATATATGCCCAGGAGAGGTATTGCTGGATCCTCCGGTAGTACTATGTCCAATTTTCTGAGGAACCGCCAGACTGATTTCCAGAGTGGTTGTACAAGCTTGCAATCCCACCAACAATGGAGGAGTGTTCCTCTTTCTCCACATCCTCGCCAGCAACTGCTGTCACCTGAATTTTTGATCTTAGCCATTCTGACTGGTGTGAGGTGGAATCTCAGGGTTGTTTTGATTTGCATTTCCCTGATGATTAAGGATGTTGAACATTTTTTCAGGTGTTTCTCTGCCATTCGGTATTCCTCAGGCGAGAATTCTTTGTTCAGTTCTGAGCCCCATTTTTTAATGGGGTTATTTGACTTTCTGGAGTCCACCTTCTTGAGTTCTTTATATATATTGGATATTAGTCCCTTATCTGATTTAGGATAGGTGAAGATCCTTTCCCAATCTGTTGGTGGTTTTTTTGTCTTATTGATGGTGTCTTTAGCCTTGCAGAAGCTTTGTAGTTTCATGAGGTCCCACTTGTCAATTCTCGATCTTACAGCACAAGCCATTACTGTTCTATTCAGGAATTTTTCCCCTGTGCCCATATCTTCAAGGCTTTTCCCCACTTTCTCCTCTATAAGTTTCAGTGTCTCTGGTTTTATGTGAAGTTCCTTGATCCACTTAGACTTGACCTTAGTACAAGGAGATAGGAATGGATCGATTCGCATTCTTCTACATGTTAACAACCAGTTGTGCCAGCACCATTTGTTGAAAATGCTGTCTTTCTTCCACTGGATGTTTTTAGCTCCCTTGTCGAAGATCAAGTGACCGTAGGTGTGTGGGTTCATTTCTGGGTCTTCAATTCTATTCCATTGGTCTATTTGTCTGTCACTATACCAGTACCATGCAGTTTTTATCACAATTGCTCTGTAGTAGAGCTTTAGGTCCGGCATGGTGATTCCACCAGAGGTTCTTTTATCCTTGAGAAGAGTTTTTGCTATCCTAGGTTTTTTGTTATTCCAGATGAATTTGCAGATTGCACTTTCTAATTCGTTGAAGAATTCATTTGGAATTTTGATGGGGATTGCATTGAATCTGTAGATTGCTTTTGGCAAGATAGCCATTTTTACAATGTTGCTCCTGCCAATCCATGAGCATGGGAGATCTTTCCATCTTCTGAGATCTTCTATAATTTCTTTCTTCAGAGACTTGAAGTTTTTATTATACAGATCTTTCACTTCCTTAGTTAGAGTCACGCCAAGATATTTTATATTATTTGTGACTATTGAGAAGGGTGTTGTTTCCCTAATTTCTTTCTCAGCCTGTTTATTCTTTGTGTAGAGAAAGGCCATTGATTTGTTTGAGTTAATTTTATATCCAGCTACTTCACCGAAGCTGTTTATCAGGCTTAGGAGTTCTCTGGTGGAATTTTTAGGGTCACTTATATATACTATCATATCATCTGCAAAAAGTGATATTTTGACTTCATCTTTTCCAATTTGTATCCCTTTGATCTCCTTTTGTTGTCGAATTGCTCTGGCTAGGACTTCAAGTACAATGTTGAATAGGTATGGAGAAAGTGGACAGCCTTGTCTAGTCCCTGATTTTAGAGGGATTGCTTCAAGCTTCTCACCATTTACTTTGATGTTGGCTACTGGTTTGCTGTAGATTGCTTTTATCATGTTTAGGTATGGGCCTTGAATTCCTGATCTTTTCAAGACTTTTATCATGAATGGGTGTTGGATCTTGTCAAATGCTTTTTCCGCATCTAACGAGATGACCATGTGGTTTTTGTCTTTGAGTTTGTTTATATACTGGATTACGTTGATGGATTTCCGTATATTGAACCATCCCTGCAACCCTGGGATGAAACCTACTTGGTCAGGATGGATGATTGTTTTGATGTGTTCTTGGATTCGGTTAGCAAGAACTTTATTGAGGATTTTTGCATCAATATTCATAAGGGATATTGGTCTGAAGTTTTCTATCTTTGTTGGGTCTTTTTGTGGTTTAGGTATCAGAGTAATTGTGGCTTCATAGAATGAGTTGGGTAGAGTACCTTCTGTTTCTATTTTGTGGAATAGTTTGTGAAGAACTGGGATTAGATCTTCTTTGTAGGTCTGATAGAACTCTGCACTAAACCCATCTGGTCCTGGCCTTTTTTTGGTTGGGAGACTATTAATGACTGCTTCTATTTCTTTGGGGGATATAGGGCTGCTTAGATCATTAACCTGATCTTGATTCAACTTTGGTACCTGGTATCTGTCTAGGAACTTCTCCATTTCATCCAGGTTCTCCAGTTTTGTTGAGTATAGCCTTTGGTAGAAGGATCTGATGGTGTTTTGGATGTCTTCAGGATCTGTTGTTATGTCTCCTTTTTCATTTCTGATTTTGTTAATTAGGATGCTTTCCCTGTGCCCTCTAGTGAGTCTGGCTAAGGGTTTATCTATCTTGTTGATTTTCTCAAAGAACCAGCTCCTTGATTGGTTGATTCTTTGAATAGTTTTTCTTGTTTCCACTTGGTTGATTTCACCCCTGAGTTTGATTATTTCCTGCCATCTACTCCTCTTGGGTGAATTTGCTTCCTTTTGTTCTAGTGCTTTTAGGTGTGTTGTCAAGCTGCTAATGTGTGCTCTCTCTAGTTTCCTTTTGGAGGCACTCAGAGCTATGAGTTTTCCTCTTAGAAATGCTTTCATTGCGTCCCATAAGTTTGGGTATGTTGTGGCTTCATTTTCATTGAACTCTAAAAAGTCCTTAATTTCTTTCTTTATTCCTTCCTTGACCAAGGTATCATTGAGAAGAGTGTTGTTCAGTTTCCACGTGAAGGTTGGCTTTCTATTATTTATTTTGTGATCTGATAGGATGCATGGGACAATTTCAATGTTTTTGTATCTGTTGAGTCCTGTTTTGTGCCCAATTACGTGGTCAATTTTGGAGAAGGTACCATGAGGTGCTGAGAAGAAGGTGTATCCTTTTGTTTTAGGGTAAAATGTTCTGTAGATATCTGCCAGATCCATTTGATCCATAACTTCTGTTAGTTTCACTGTGTCCCTGTTTAGTTTCTGTTTCCATGATCTGTCCATTGGTGAAAGTGGTGTGTTGAAGTCTCCCACTATTATTGTATGAGGTGCAATGTGTGCTTTGAGATTTACTAAAGTTTCTTTAATGAATGAGGCTGCCTTTGTATTTGGAGCATAGATATTCAGGATTGATAGTTCCTCTTGGAGGATTTTACCTTTGATGAGTATGAAGTGCCCCTCCCTGTCTTTTTTGATGACTTTGGGTTGGAAGTCAATCTTATCTGATATTAGAATGGCTACTCCAGCTTGTTTCTTCAGACCATTTGCTTGGAAAATTGTTTTCCAGCCTTTCATTCTGAGGTAGTGTCTATCTTTTTCTCTGAGATGAGTTTCTTGTAAGCAGCAAAATGTTGGGTCTTGTTTGTGTAGCCAGTTTGTTAGTCTATGTCTTTTTATCGGGGAGTTGAGTCCATTGATATTAAGAGATATTAAGGAAAAGTAGTTGTTGTTTCCTGTTATTTTTGTTGTTAAAGTTGGCATTCTGTTCTTGTGGCTGTCTTCTTTTAGGTTTGTTGAGGGATTACCTTCTTGTTGTTTCTAGGGCGTGGTTCCTGTCCTTGTATTGGTTTTTTTCTGTTATTATCCTTTGAAGGGCTGGATTCGTGGAGAGATAATGTGTGAATTTGGCTTTGTCGTGGAATACTTTGGTTTCTCCATCTATGTTAATTGAGAGTTTGGCTGGGTATAGTAGCTTGGGCTGGAATTTGTGTTCTTTTAGTGTCTGTATAACATCTGTCCAGGATCTTCTAGCTTTCATAGTCTCTGGTGAAAAATCTGGTGTAATTCTGATAGGCTTGCCTTTATATGTTACTTGGCCTTTTTCTCTTACTGCTTTTAGTATTCTATCTTTATTTAGTGCATTTGTTGTTCTGATTATTATGTGTCGGGAGGTATTTCTTTTCTGGTCCAGCCTATTTGGAGTTCTGTAGGCTTCTTGTATGTTCATGGGCATCTCTTTCTTTAGATTTGGGAAGTTTTCTTCTATAATTTTGTTGAAGATGTTTGCTGGTCCTTTGAGTTGAAAATCTTCATTCTCATCCACTCCTATTATCCGTAGGTTTGGTCTTCTCATTGTGTCCTGTATTTCCTGGATGTTTTGAGTTAGGATCTTTTTGCATTTTACATTTTCCTTGATTGTTGTGCCCATGTTCTCTATGGAATCTTCTGCACCTGAGATTCTCTCTTCCATCTCTTGTATTCTGTTGCTGATGCTTGCATCTATGGTTCCATTTTTCTTTCCTAGGGTTTCTATCTCCAGTGTTGCCTCATTTTGGGTTTTCTTTATTGTGTCTACTTCCCTTTTTAGGTCTAGCATGGTTTTGTTCATTTCCATCATCTGATTGGATGTGTTTTCCTGTTTCTCTTTAAGGACTTCTACCAGTTTGGTTGTGTTTTCCTGTTTTTCTTTAATGACTTGTAACTCTTTAGCCATGTTCTCCTGTAGTTCTTTAAAGTCCTTCTTGATGTCCTCTACCATCATCATGAGATATGCTTTTAAATCCAGGTCTAGTTTTTCAGGTGTGTTGGGGTGCCCTGGACTGGGCGAAGTGGGAGTGCTGGGTCCTGATGATGGTGAGTGGTCTTGGTTTCTGTTAGTAAGATTCTTACCTTTACCTCTCGCCATCTGGTAATCTCTGGAGTTGTTATAGTTGTCTCTGTTCAGAGGTTGTTCTTCTGGGGATTCTGAGTATCCTCTGTCAGCAGACCTGTACAGACTAAGTTCGGCGGAGTCCCGGAGCCAAGATGGCGCTCCCTGCAGGGCAGGTCACTGTTCTCCGGCTGGGAGGGTGTCGGATGTCTGGGGCCCCAAAAGGGTGCTGCCTCAGCGGTTCTGTGGCTTCCGCCTGTCCCAGAAGCTGTCTGCCTCTGTGGTCCTCACTCTGACCTGTACAGACTAAGTTCGGCGGAGTCCCGGAGCCAAGATGGCGCTCCCTGCAGGGCAGGTCACTGTCCTCCGACTGGGAGGGTGCCGGATGTCTACGGCCCCTAAAGGGTGCTGCCTCAGCAGCTCTGTGGCTCCCGCCTGTCCCAGAAGCTGTCTGCCTCTGTGGTCCTCACTCTAACCTATAGACTAAGTTCGGCGGAGTCCCGGAGCCAAGATGGCGCTCTCTGCAGGGCAGGTCTCTGTCCTTCGGCTGGGAGGGTGCCGGAAGTCTGCGGCCCCAAAAGGGTGCTGCCTCAGCGGCTCTGTGGCTCCTGCCTGTCCCAGAAGCCGTCTGCCCCCGTGGTCCCCACTCTGACCTGTAGAGACTAAGCTCGGCGGAGTCCCGGAGCCAAGATGGCGCTCCCTGCAGGGCAGGTCACTGTCCTCCGACTGGGAGGGTGCTGGATGTCTGCGGCCCCAAAAGGGTGCTGCCTCAGCGGCTCTGTGGCTCCCGCCTGTCCCAGAAGCTGTCTGCCTCTGTGGTCCTCACTCTAACCTGTAGACTAAGTTCGGCGGAGTCCCGGAGCCAAGATGGCGCTCCCTGCAGGGCAGGTCACTGTCCTCCGACTGGGAGGGTGCCGGATGTCTGCGGCCCCTAAAGGGTGCTGCCTCAGCAGCTCTGTGGCTCCCGCCTGTCCCAGAAGCCGTCTGCCCCCGTGGTCCCCACTCTGACCTGTAGAGACTAAGCTCGGCGGAGTCCCGGAGCCAAGATCTCTAGTATACTCTTTATGGTAGGATTAGTAGAATTTTTTTTTTCAATTTGGTTTTGACATGGAATGCCTTGGTTTCTCCATCTATGGTAATTTAAAGTTTCATTGGTTATGATAGTCTGGGCTGACATCTGTGGTCTCTTAGTGGTCTACAATACATCTGCCAAGGATGTTCTGGCTTTTAGAGTCTCTGTTGAGAAGTCATGCCTAATTCTGATAGGTCTTCTTTAAATGTTACTGGGCCCTTTTTCCTTGAAACTTTGAATATCCTTTCTTTAGTACTTATATTTAGTGTTTTGATTATTATGTTCTTGGAGCGTATTCTTCTCTGGTTTAATCTATTTGGTCTTCTGTCAGCTTCTAATATGTTTATAGCCATCTCTTTAAGTTTTATTCTATGATTTTTTGAAGATACTTTCTGGGCCTTTGAACTCAAGGCTACTGGTTTGGTTGGAGGCTCAGGAGGCAGGGGATTAGGGTGTTGGAGTTTCAACTTGTCCTGGGTGGCAGCAGGCCTCCTCAGTGACAAGCAGAGCTGTGGATTGTGCAGCAGGGTGCAGATCAGTGATTGCAGGTAGGAAGATTGACCAAAAGATTTCTTCCTACTTCTTAACCCTTTTTAAACTACCTTTCTCAATGAATGTCTATGGCCTAAGGGGAAAATATTCCTTCTCCTTAAGGCCCCATTTCATATAGCTCTGTGATAGGTCTGATTTAAATGTTACAAGACTCTCTCTCTCTCTCTCTCTCTCTCTCTCTCTCTCTCTCTCTCTCCCTCTCCCTCTCCCTCTCCCTCTCCCTCTCCCTCTCCCTCTCCCTCTCCCTCTCCCTCTCCCTCTCCCTCTCTCTCTCCTTCACCCTTACCCTCTCTCACTCTTTCTCATTCTCTCATTCTCCTACCTGAAATTATGATTATGTTCTCAAGGCCTTATTTTCTAATAAGCCTTAGTTGTGAAGGTAATAACATGTCAGTCAGTTCTCTTTATGAATCTACCTGCCACACCTTCCCTCCTTATTTTAACACTAAAACATATCTTTTCCCTTTTTTCAATATGAATTCATCATCACCTGCACACTTATAAGTCAACCTCCAAATTATCTTAGTAATTATAAAATAATATTCATATATTTAAGTATCTCCACTATGATAAGCAATTTGCTATGGGTTCCTGTACTCCAGCTTCCTTCTTATAAGCTAGGGTGAATTATCTGGACTCTTATTTAAGACAATTTTCTCTACCTCTATATTATTTTTAATTTCTTATAACTTATAATCAATTTTCTCAGTAATGCCCATTTCTCTAATATACCTTCAATTTTTCCTAAAAACAATAACAAACCAGCAAACAACCAACCAGACAAACAAAAGCAAATAAAAAACCACAGTTATCACTATAAAAGACTGGTCAAATTTTTTTTTATATAAACCTGGGCTTAATATATTACCCTCAAGGATCACTCCCTATTGGTGTTTTCATTTATAGGGCTTTTTTTTTTCTTGAACTCAATGCAGACTTTACCTTGAGGGTCTTCCAGATTTATCAAAACTGCTCTTGGAAAAGAAACCAGAAATTCTTGTTCCACTCCCCTAAACACAACAGGAAAAGTCTAAATCCTCATTTTTGAATGATTAGAATTATTCTACCTGTTTCTACAACATTTTACTAGTTACCCATGTATGTTTTCCCTCTACTCTCAGAATTTTACCAACCTCTACCAATTCAATAGATCTTTCTTTCAATTAAATATAGTTTAAAAACAAAACAAAACAGAACAAACATCAATAACAAGAAAGAACAATTTATCTCTTTTTCCACTGGACTGTTATGCTTACATATCCAGGAAATCCATTCAATATGATTATTAGAATATCTTTGGCACTGATTGATCACTTTCCCTGTGGATCGAATTTTACATAGCATAAAAAAGGAAAGAAAATAGAAAAGAAAGTAAAATAAAAAAAAATCTACCTACCTGCATACCCCTGCTATAAGGACAGACCCACAGCCAAACATTGGTTGGAGCTAGGGATTCTTGTGGAAGAGTGGGGCATAGAATTGAGGAAAGCAGAGGTGTTAGGTACACCACAAGACACACAGAGTTAAATAACCTGGGCCCATGGTGGCTCACAGATTCTGAACAACAAATCGGAGCTTGAAGGTATGGACATTGGCATCCTGCACAGATGCAACAGGTGTGCAGCTTAGTCTTCCTAAGAATTGGATCAGATCCTGTTACTGCCTCTGTTGCTTGCCCTTGGATTATCGTCTCCTAAATGGACTACCTGTCTGGGCCTTTGTGGGAGCAAATGTGCTTAGTCCAAGGGTGGAGTGGTACCCAGGGGGTCTCCCTTTGGATCTTTCTGTTTCTCTTCCTAACACATCCTATACTGAATATGTTCCTGTTCTTTTTATTTTAGGCTATGTTTCTCAAAGGATTATCATCTGCAAGGCCAAACTGATCTTTCTAGAACATGTCAAAACATCAGGAGGTTTCTTTTCATACAGGTGTGTGTGTGTGTGTGTGTGTGTGTGTGTGTGTGTGTGTAAATTCAAAGTCCTTATGATTTCCTGTAAAGATATTATATTACATTTAGACATTTTCATTCACAATCATCATCTTTGCACAGTTTACTACACTAGTTACTTTGGCATTAAACCAACCAACCAAACAAAAAACAGAAATAACCACAGAGGACACTCCCTCTATTGACTTGCTAGTTAGTCTATCATGTCTTTCTATTCCCATCTGTATCTGTAATAGAAACACTAAAAGAGCAAAAAGGTTATCTGTGCTGTATTCATTGTAGAATTCCCTGGAGCCAACTAAGAATAGTGTCTGCTACACAGCAGGAAGTTAATACTGACATAGATCTAATCAGTAAAATTCTAATTAAATATGTGACAATCTAGTGTGGGAGATTTTTGTAATTTATTTATTTTTCAATGAACTCTGTAATTTATTCATTTTTCAATGGATACCATTTTGTTTCATTCCTGAAAAAATTACTGTAAACTTCTTGTGTTAATTTTTTTTGTAAATTTCCTCCACCTTTGTCCTTGTACTTTCATAATCTTTTAGACTCAAACACTGATATTTTTAATAATTCATTAAATATTTGTGAAGTATCAAAAGAGTATTCTTTAGTAGTTTTCTTTAAGAAAATCTATATTGTGTGCAATACATCTAAAAGTTTGGGGTGTCTGACAGGAATGTTATACTGTTATTAAATTCCCTGAGTAGTTTCCTGGTAAGGGCTTCAACTCAGGGAGTTGTATATGGTAGACAATTACTCTACCACAGAGCTGTAATTCTTTCTCATATCTTCTAAAGTCTTCCTTTCCATATTCTAGAATATCTGATTTACATTACAAAATTAAGTAATACTTTTCCATCTGCTGCTATTATAATTTCAGAGACTGAATTATCAGCTGGTATCAAGAGGTTGATCTCTCTTGTTATTATTGCCAAATAGAGGACCAGTCTAGATTTAGTTCTTGGCATGACAAACTGAAATGGTAAATTATTTTCCTATAAGTAATAAAAGGCCTTGGAATGCACTGTGAGGGGATGTATGGTATAGTGCAACATCCTCTTTCACCCAAAGTGATAAAGTCTGTTTATTTCCTAGTTCCTAAAAATATATCTTACTGAAATGTGAAATAATTTTCTTCCTACATTTGCACTGGGTCTATATGAGAAATTGATGAAGGTTGCAATTATCTTAAATTTTATAAGAACAAATCATTCTGACACTACCTTTGTTTTGCTAAGAACAGTGTCTTTGAAGTCTAACTTCTCTGGATTATTGAAAAATACTTCTTATTAACTATCACTTCAAAGGCATTATATTAATCTTGTCTTTTGTGGCTCTAAGGAGAAAATAAAAATTCTCACAGATATTTTCATTATATTCCCACAATATCAGTATCAGGACTTGACACTATTACTGAGGCTATGGAGCACTCACAAAAAAGGACCTATCATTATTGCCCTCTGAAAGACTCAACAAGCAGCTGAAAGAGTCAGATGCAGATATTTGCACCCAAACCAATGCACAGAAGCTGACCCCTACAGTTGAATTAGGGGAAAGCTGGAAGAAGCTGAGGAGGAGGATTACCCTGTAGGAGGACCAATAGTCTCATTTAACCTAGATCCTCAAGATCTCTCAGACACTGGACTACGAACCAGGCAGCATACACCAGGTGATATGAGGCCACACCATATATACAGCAGAGAACTTCTGGGTCTGGGTTTAGTCAGAGAAGATGCAACTAACCCTCAGGAGTCTGGAGGCCCCAGGTAGATTAGAGGTCTGGTGGGTACATCTGGTGGAACTTGGGGACATCCTCCTGGAGACAGGGGGGAGGGGAGTAGGTATGGGATGTGGGACAGTCTGAGAGTGGACCTGGAGAGGAATAAAATCTGGAGTTTAAAATAAATAGATAGATAGATAGATAGATAGATAGATAGATAGATAGATAACATATTTTTAAAAGGAAAGAAAGAAAAAAAGAAAGTATTTTTCCTCTGGTTTTATATGTGTATACTGAGCAAATAATCTAGACACACTGAAAGAACTAAGAGTGAATCAACAAGAGGAAATAGAGCTCCTGAGACTGGTACATGCCTAATCTCCCAAGAATACCTGCTGCTTAGTTTGCCTTTGTGAACTCTGACTGGTACTCATTTATTCTTTAGTGCTGTCTGCAAGTTCTTCCACACTGATGCTTTTAGGAGTCGCACTATTAAAGGAAATGTCAGAATTTCAGCAGTTCTGAAATGAATGAACAATTTTCAAAGTAAATTTTCAGCAGACAGAATTGCAAGACAAGGAATATATTATTCAGGACTGTTGTAGCAGAGGAAAGAGACTGAGCATAGCCCTGCTCAAACACACAGTGAAACAGAACTTGAGTCAAAGGTGATTAAATGCAAAATTTCCTGATGAATTAAGTGTGGGCAGCATTTCTGTTTGCTAACTGGCCACTTGGGAAGTGAGCTGCCTTCTTGCAGAAAAGACAGGAGGGTAGGGTTACTGGATTTTCTGTTGCCTCCATTACAAAGGGATGAGCCCCACATCTTTGAGAAAGCCATATATGGAAAAGTGTGATTTGTAGTGCATTGAAGAGAAAATACATTCAATAGTAGATAGAAGACCTATTATGGAAAGATCTGCACAGGAAAATCCTAAAACAGATAAGAAACCTCATCTCCCTACCCAGTGTTGTCCCAGAGAGCAATCTTTTGTTTCCCATCACCAGAAAAGAAAAAAGAAAAAGGAAAAGTCAGACACAAAATCCACAGAGTACATACTTACACACAAACTCTCTCTCTCTCTCTCTCTCTCTCTCTCTCTCTCTCTCTGTATATATATATATATATATATATATATATATATATATATATATATTCACATGCATTCAGCTTATTCCAGGACTGACTGAGGGTTTTTCAAAATGAAGATGTCTCAGCAATGAAGAGCATGCATAGCTCTTGCAAAGACTTGGGTTCATTTACAGCATTCACATGGTGATGGCTCAACACCACCCATAACCCCATTTTCAGACCTGATGCCTTGTTTTACATCTGCAAGCACCAAGTAGGCACACAATTCACACACATCCATGTAGGCAAATCCCTTGTATACAATCAATCAATCAATCAATCAATAACACCATTGGCAAAAGTTGTAGGATTTAAAGATATGCACATGTTGGCAAAACATTTCTGTAATGATACTCTTAAAACCTAAGTTCAGTAAAAAGAAAACAGAGTTGCTTGGGAGGATCAGATCCGGCCTTGCACATTTTAACCTTTAAAAGTGTATTATCATAAGAATATTTTTGTATATTGGAGAAAAAACACTAAAATAAGCATCCATAGTCACATATGAACACTAAAGGAAAAACTCAATTCATTACTACCCTTGCTATGACAAGCATAGCTATTTGCTAGTTCAAATGCTACATTAAATGTGTGGTGGAAAATATTTTTCTTGTACTGATAGAGGTTACAGAGTTAGAAGTCTGTCAGCCTGTGGTGAGTTTGATTACACGGCATAGGATTTAATTCTAAACCCTGTATTTACTATTCAAGAGGAAGTACTGCAACCCGGATGTGCTATACAGATATAAATGCATGTGATTGTATAAACTGGTGTATTGTGAGAGTTTACAGAGCAAGTACGTCGACAACTGTTTGCCAGATGACCACATATTTACACACTTTTTTCTGTCCTCCACATTCTTAACCAGAGCGATCCCTTAAAATAGCAAATCTTAATCTGCCACTATTCGTTCAGAAGTCCTTAGTAGTGTGCTGTCCTGGAATTGTTTCTTTCCATAGAGAGAACTATCACCAGGTCACAAAGTGTTTTTTCAGGGACAGCATTAGGTTAGGAAAGCATGGAACTGTTTATTTTTTAAGTTGTTTTATTCATTTACATTTTACATTATAGTCTTCCTTCTCTGTTACCTGTCCACAACTCCCCATCACATCTTTACCCTGCCTCTGCTTTGACTCTATGAGGGTACCCTTTCACCCATTTACCCACTCCAGCCTCACCACTATAGCAATCCCCTAAGCTGGAGCATCAACCTCCACAGGACCAAGGGCCACCCCTTCTATTGATGTCAGAGAAGGCCTGTCTGCTACATATGTATCTGGGGTCCTGGGTCCCTCCATGTATAATCTTTGGTTGGACTTTTAGTCCCTGCAGGTTCTGGGTGGTCTTGTTACTTGATATTGTTCTTCCTATGGAGTTGCAATCCCCTTTTGTTCCTTCAGTCTTTCCCCTAACTCTTCCATTCAGGTCCCTGGGCTCAGTGCTATGGTTGGCTGTGAGTATCTGCATCTGTATTGGTCAGGTGCTGGTAGAACCTCTCAGGAAATAGCCATACCAAGTTCTTGTCAGCAAGTGCATCTTGGCCACAGTGTTGGGGTTTTGCCTTCTGCAGATGGCATAGTCCCTAGGTGGGTCTGTCTTTTCTAAGTATTTAGTAACTGTGTTTTTCACAGTGTTCCCCAGTGCTATATGTATACAATTTGGCTTGCCTCATACTTTACCTAGTGTTTGCTTTTGAGAACAGAAACTTGGAAGTTATACGTTCTTCTTCATGAATATAGCATGAAACAAGAAAGATACAAATAGCCATGTAATGACCTATAGACAATGTGATACTTCATTATCATCTAATCAATACCAGGTGAGCCCTAACAAGCACTAAATGGCCTTTAAAGGAATGAAAATCAAAGGTGCTTTGGTTCTGAGTATTCTTCACTTATTTCATCAAATAACATCCAATTTGTCTTTAATAGACTAACTTGAATTATTTACATGTCTTTCTCAATTTTAATTGATTCAGAGGATTGTTTGTGAATTAGGCTAATGTTAATTTTTTTTAAGATGCTGAATAATGGTAAGATTTTGATGCTTTGCTTACACATAGTATTTTTGGATTGCTGAGGTGAGATAAGAAATGAGGAATAACTTTTGGGGAGTGGCATTTCTCCTTTATGGA
The DNA here is from genome assembly GCF_978045245.1 of Mus caroli. Taxonomy (NCBI): domain Eukaryota; kingdom Metazoa; phylum Chordata; class Mammalia; order Rodentia; family Muridae; genus Mus; species Mus caroli. Next base: position 28,131,284 of record NW_028227265.1, read on the forward strand.
ACATCAACTCATAAGTAAAAAAATAATAAAAGCATAGTTTGCAAAACAATATCATAAATGTTTATGCTAGAATGTAACACCACAGTTTTTATAAAGGTGCATAACTTATTTCTGACTTTTTGGCTTCTATCTGCAGTGACTGAGGGAATATGTTCTAGCGCAATGTCTGTCTATACAGAAAAACAAGGTTGCCATCAACTTAGCTATTCTCTACACTTCAGATATCCATCCTTTGTTTGAATTTTCCCCACTTTAATTCCTGTATCATTAGTCTTTGTGAACTCTGTATTACAGTTTATTCTCTGCTAACTATCAATGGTATCTATTAGACAGAACACATCTCTTCATTGATGAAAATTGGTTTTACCTTTTAAAGGGTTTCTTTTATAACCATGTTCATTCCAATATAAATATAACCTCATGTGTGCATAAAATCCTTCACAGAGAGATTGCTAGGGGAAATTATTTTCCTACTTAGTCTCAGCAATAGGAATTTGGAGTACTATCTTCCTTTTTATTTATATTTAAAGAGAATGACTCTCATGCCATAAGAAAGGCATCCCTGAGGTATAATATGAATGAGAGAAGAAAGAAGATTTGAATCTCAAAAAAGCAGAACAAAAATTATGGTACAAAGTTTCTAAGGAAAATTGCAAAATGAACTGCTTTCTAAGACTGCTTGATGTAAGTTGGCACTTCTATTTTGTTCTATTGTGCCAAGATAAATAGCCCAAGAGAAAGCAGTTCAGAGGAAGAAAGGGTTTACTTGGCTTACAATGCCAATTTACTGTCCAATATTTTGGGGAAATAAACTTGGAAGTGAAGTAGCTAGTAACATCACATTCACATTTAGCAGTGAAGAAATATATACATCCTTGCTTGTTTAGCTTCACCAAGTTTCTCCTCTTAGATAGACGAGAACCACACACCTAGAGAATGGTGCTACCCTCAGTGGCCTAGATATTCTAATGTGTATTAACAATAAATGAACCCCAACCCAAGGCATAGCTATAGATTTATATAATTCCCTGTTAAGATTCTCTTTCAGGTAATACAAAGTTGTGTCAAATTGACCATTAAACAAAGAAACACACTTGTGCTTGAGAAAAATTTCACCTTCCTAAATAGGGAACAAGTTAAAGGAGGCCATGTTCTCAAGAGAGAAAACTAAGATTATTTGATGTGGATCTGGGGAATATTAAAAGAAAACATAAAGAGAAATGAACTTCATATCTCTTATATCTTTTATGAAAGCATTACTTAAAACTAATTACTACTCCTTCCTCTTTTAAGGCACTGTGGCTAACATGCACTCTGCATGTTATCATCACTGACAGTGTATGTTGTTATACATGCTTTATCTTTCTGATTTGTCAAAATCAAAATTGTAGCTCAAAGAGTCTATCAGTCTCCATTACTCTTACATTTTTAGGTCAAATGGAAATCCTTTTGCTCATTCACATGTCCTATCAACCTCTCGAAAATCATTGGAAACATCTTTTCTCATTACCTTCTGTGTTAAAAAGGTGTCAGTGTGGCCATATTCATGTTTTTTTGTTTGTTTGTTTTTTAAATGAACCCTTGCTAACACTCATCATAGGTTTTATATAAATGTTTCTTTTTTTCCCCCTGAATACCAGAGCTCTGAGAAAACTTCCCCATGTCTAATAATTTTTCTATATCTTATTGTCAGATTTAGTAACTGGTTGACTGTCACCTCTAGAAAGTTCTTGCCACTTCCAATTGAATTCTGTTATTATTTATTATTACATTGTTCCATATGTTCATACCAGTGAAAAATTTTAGATACCATGTTTTGCTGTCACGAAGTCACTACCTAATGACAAAGAGAATACGGAATAGCCCAAACTGGACATCATGATCTTTTAACATTAAATGCATATTACTTTCAACATATGTTACATGAAAGAACATTTAGAAGTGAGAAAATCCTGTAGGATTTAGAGATTTAGCATAAAATAAAGTTTCTATTTTCAGGAAGCTAGAACTCTAGATAGAGTTGATCAGTAGCAATGTGTGTGTTTTGTTTTCTTCTGTGTCCAGTAATATAAAAATATTCTGTGTGATAAGTAGTAGAATGCCAACTATCCTAATATAATTTTGGCAATGATGATAATCACAAAATCTACCATGATAATGCATGAATACAATGCTCTCACCTTGGGAGGGGAAGTAGGAAGATCAGGAGTTCAAATTCATCCTCAGCAATATAGAATGATGGAGGCCATGGTGAGCTACATACCATGCTGTCAGGACGTATAAGAATATCACTCTAAAAGTTGACATGTAAAAAGGTAGCTTTCCAAAAATTCAGTCATTCCAGGTTCTAATAATGGGGAGATCATATAGGGAAGATATGTAACAACTATCAAAGATGTTTGGCATTTGTGAAAATATAAGAAATTGAACATAATTTCAAAAGATTGGCAAATTAATGTGTAATGCTATGGTAAAAAAAAATAAAGAAAAGTCAGATCCACGAACCAGGAATATGAGTTTTATTTTATTCTGTTTTGACATAGGAAATAGTCATGGTATTCTTTTAAACAAAGCAGGATTGTGGTTTTGTAAAAGTACTCTGTATTTGCCAGATGTAATTATGTCTTGTAGGCTTACTGCCGAATAAACACACTCTTTTTAGATTTACTGTGAACTCTAGCTGGCTGGTTCAATTTAGCTCTTCCTGCTCAAATTCCTCTCCAAGCTGACTGATTGAATCTGGCTTCTCTCAGCTTACTGCACTGCTCTGTTTGGCATAAAACTAACTCTGGCAATTTGTTGTAATCTTCTGTCTCCTTATTATTGTCTGGCTTCAACTACCTCTGCTGGCCTGCATTGAACTGCATGAACTGACAAAGGAACTCAACTCCACTGCACTGCACTCATTGCAATGACTCCCAACTCCCTCAACTCCCAACTCACTGACCAAATGAACTCTCTTTCCCTGCATTGCTCTTAAACACTTTTTCTCATGAGAGTTGGGTATATCCTATGTCTGTCTCATTCTGTCAAATCTTTCTGATTCTTTCCTTGTTTTTTCCTCAGTTAGACATCATTCAATCCTAGCTATTTCTTTCTACAAACTAATTTTACTATAAAGGTGTATACCAAGGGAGTATCTGTATTTCATCCAGAGAGCTGAAAAGTGTGTGGCACATTTACAGTCCAGAGAGATCACATAGACCCAGAAGAACCTTGATGTGATCAGAGCAGCCATGATGCTTGATTCTTCTGCATCTTTCCCTTTCTGTTGTAATTAAAAGTGTACACAGTTTAATGATAACAATTGAAGCATACCACTCTCATATACTTACTTATGCTAATGTTCTTATGAAAATCTGTTCATGTGCATAACCACAGGACTAATCATCTGTTATTCAGCAATGTACATTTCTGTATCAAGTTTTTCTCTCTGGCAGTCTGATGATCTGTCCTTCAGCTGGCTTGTTGAGCTGTCCTCATGCATGTGTGGTAAACTTTCTGAATGATCTGACTTGTTGCCTTTCTGCATTTCTTCCTTCCTTGAGTTGTTTCTTTCATGTGGAAGCTTCTCTTAACTTGGATTGGATCTTCCATTACCTGTGGAAAACTTTTTCCCAAAGAAATATGTTCTTTAATATCCATTCTGATACTAAAACATCTTTAAATTATACAAGTTGATCTAACTCAACAGGTTTTTTTTTCCCTAAAATCCAGTGTCTGTCATCATCAGTTTTTCTAGCCCCTTTGGAATTCAAAAACTTAATGTTAATAAGGAATTTTTCTGTCTATTTCTCGGTGTTTTTGTCCCTCCTTTCTGTTTATTAAGCATATTCTTTAAGGTGTGGTTTGATTTCTCTATAACTGCTTGGCCTATTGGATTGTATGGTATGCCTGTAATATATATTATGGGTAGCCAATAGAAAGTCTCAAGTGGCAGGAAAGCGTTAGGTTCCCAGGACCCAATGGTGATGAGATTAGCTGAAATGCCCAACAAACAATAGGGCGAACTTGTGTAGCGGCCATATTCATAGTTTAGGTAAGGTCCCTGGTTGAGGAATGGAGCCATCCACTCATCTCCAAATTTTTAACCCAGAATTGTTCCTGTCTAAAGGAAATACAGGGACAAAGTGTGGGGCAGAGACTAAAGGAAAGGCCATCCAGACACTGCCCCACCTTGGGATTCATCCCATATATAGACACCAACCCCATACACTATGGCTAATGCCAAGAAGTACTTGCTAACAGGAGCCTGAAATAGCTGTCTCCTAAGAGGCTCTGCCAGAGTCTGACAAATACAGATGTTTATGCTCTCAGTCAACTATCAGTCTGAACATCAGGACCACAAAAGAGGAGTTAGGGGAAAGACTGAAGGAGCTAAAGGGGTCTGCAACCCCATAGGAGGAACAACAATATAAACCAACTCCCAGGAACTAAACCACAAACCAAAGAGTACACATGGAGGGACCTATGACTCCAGCTGCATATGTAGCAGAGGATGATCTTGTTGGGCATCAATGAGAGAGGAGTACTTTGAAGAGCCTGTGAAGGCTCAATGATCCAGTGTAGGGGAATGTCATTGTGGTGAGGTAAGAATGGGGGCGAGCACCATCAGAGAAGCAAGGGAAGGGGATGGAGTAGGGGGCTTTCAGGGAGGAACGTGGAAAAGGGAATAAAATTTGAAAGTAAATAAATATAATATCCAATTTAAAAAGCAATAAAGCCATTTCATTTTGCTGGAAACATATGTGGGCGAATTTTCAGTCTTCATTTGTAAAGTTATACCCATGATAACCATTACTTCCAACAAATGTGCAATTACAGAATAAGCCTTTCAGAAGCCAAAGCAGAAGTACATTGAAATCTTGAATATGATATCAATGGTATGATTTACACATTTTAGTTTCCAAAATTCTGCACAGTGATACACATCCATCTGCAAAGCTTCATTTCTTTGGATATCCTTTGTGTTTCTTCCAGCAAGTAATGGAATGTTTATATAAAAAACAAGTAGGAAATTCTGTGTTTGATTAATTTTCCTTAAAAACATCATTAACTCATCTAAACATAAGTGTGCAGTACTGATAAGGGCAGAAGTAACAGATAGACTAGAAGGTTCTCATGGCTCTAATGAAGTCATGTAGCATGGCTGGGTGTCAGAGGATAAAAGTGGAAAAAGAACAGGACTGAATATGAGGTATGAGTGGAGAAAACATTCAAAGAAAATCATATTGGTAGCTAATTCAACAATTTGTATCTTCACTGATGTGGGAAGACAGGGAAGAAATAGACTCAAATAAGGTAGGTGGATATGAATCACTAGTGTTGTATTTCTGTCCTATGCATTATTTTCTCTGAAACATTAAGTGAAAAGATATGTCATTTTACTTTAAATAACTGGTTTATAGAGTGTTTGGGGTAAAACTAAATATACAAAGTGAGAGCAAAAATCAGTTCACAGGAATAGATTTATGCACATTACATGTCTCTTAATCTCAGACTTTTCCTCAAGTTACTTTTGTGATTACTGGTTATAATATATAACTTATAGTTATTTTCTCATAAATTTCTTATCACCTTCTATTTAGATTATTCTAAGGTTAATATTAAAAGGTATGCTTTCTGTTGAAAATTATAAAAGAACACTACTCTGACATAATCTCTTCTGTAGTACTACTATGGTACCTGGAATAGGTTTAATGTCTGCTGTCTCCTTGCCTAACTGTGGGTTTTTTGTGTGTTCTGATGTGTACATGGATAATAAATTCAGAAGCAGAATTTCTTGTTTATAAGGCATTTCCATAGAACTTTTTAATCACTGTGATTGTCAATGTAGATCATGAGTCACCAGTAATGAGGTTGCCAAGATTACACAGAACCTAGATAACAATAGGCTGCAAATAAACTTGCAAATTGAACTGTACCCTAATTATAAGGACAATTATGCAATATACTTATGATAACAGAAAGGACTTCAGAAAAACATGAGCAAAAATCAGTTCCTAATTCATGTATTGCATAGCAAAAATAATGATGTATGATACAAAGGGGATATCTGGAGGAGAAAACCAGAGCACTTCATACCCTATATCTTCAAAAGAACAACAGAAACCTTAAAAGCAAAAGTCCTACTAATGGAAAGATAGGTCTAAAACATTAATTGGAGAATCTGTTACTTCCCGTCAGTGTCTCTGACATTGCTTCCTTATGCTTTTAAACTTTATTTTAACGTTTATATGTTAAATGTACTTCTCTTTATAGCCTTTTTGGTATTTCTAGAACCATGTCTTCCGTATTTGAATCAAACAATCTTCCCAATATAACCAAATTTCCAAAGCCTTGTGAACTTCATGTTGCAATGTAAGAATTCATAAGTTAGCTATACGGAAATACAAATAGAGGAAATATCAAAACATGGGAATAAAATGATGTCCCTGCTTCACTTGTTAGAATTTTGCAGTGACCCAGAACATATATCCCCCTAGTGATTTTGCATTATCCTTAAGTATTCCACTATCTCTTCCAATGTCACTTATTCAGAGGAACCAGAAAAATATTTTGAAAAAATTAAAACATTATGCTATCACATGTATTTTCAAAGTAATCAAATGTCTCTATTATTTACAATGACATTCCTACATTTCTTTGGTATGGAGCCTTTGGAAATTATGAAACTTGCCTTATTTAACTTTGTATTCCTGACACATATCAGGATCTCAGTTGATCTTCAGAAATCTTAATCAATGTGCCTGATATATAATGGTTTTGGTAATCATGGTTAGTTTATTCAGACATCTTTTTCAAAACTATGGTCTTATGATATTGTTAAGTGATTAGAAAATTATTGAATAAATTGAAAGTGATTAGTAACTTTTTTGGTTTTTTATAAAAATCGTTTCCCTTTAAAAAGCATGCCAACTTTCTTGTGTCATTCAAATTGTAAGTTGGTAGTGAGCATTGATTTGGTTGTACATTCTAAGCCCCAAAAAAGGAGGAAGCTGGAAGCATACTTTGGATAAAGAATATTCATCACAAAAGCTGCCAAAAGCTGAAGATACTATAAAAACAATCTTGAAAACATAAATATGACTACTAATAGCTACAACTAGGATCCTATATGCATTTGAAATGCAATCATGCTTTAGATTTTAGGTATGTAACATGGAACTCATGATAAAATAGGCCCTTCTAAACCTTTACTTCATCTTCGTCTTCATCTCTCATACCACTCTGATTTTTTTTCTCATTTTCTTGCTTCATTAACTCTGGGGAAGTCTTAGAGAGAGACCGTGTGGAGGAAAATCATATTTTAATCACATATTGTCCATGTGAAGAGCACATTAGATTCACTGTTGCATTAAAAAGCCAATATACTGGACACATTAATCACTTAACAACTGCATTTACTACTTGAGAAGTTGGGGTTCAAAGATTTTAAATCATTGGCCTGGTGTTAGAGATGCTAGATTTTAGTCTCGGTCTACCTATTGTTGTAGTCTTTATAAGTGAAAACTCTTCACTCCCTGGAGTTAGTCACCTGCCTTAGAACATCTGCCTGGGAACACTTATATACCAAGAACCCACATAGTATGTGATAAAAAAGGGGATGCATATCCTAAATTCTGTTGTTATTTAGAATTTCCGTATCTGTTGAGTATTTAGCAAAGGACCTTGACTCTTCTAGATGATAAACTAGGAAAAATATATTCTTTGGTCTTGTATATCCTAAGGAATGTGAATGAACAGAGGGCAGCCAGCGTCTTCAAGACACTGGTTTGGAGGCTTGTGGGATCTATTGATTATACTAATGCTTGTGATGTCCTGAACAATTTGTAATTTGTCATTTCCCTCTCTTGACCATTATATACTTTCTTCAGTCCGAGTTCAGTATTTAAAAGTACACACAGAGTTTCACAATTTCATGATTCATATTAAAGCTGCTGATCAATTCAGAGTTGTTTTTATGTGGAGTGATAGAAAGTAAAGTCACAGGAAAAAAAGTGATCTGACAGAAAAATTGGGAAAGTGTGTATTTTTTTAGGAGAAGTGCATAATGAAATACAGAAATAGGAGGGAGGAGAGTAAGATAACAATGAGGATGTCTTTTAAAAATTAAAAGAATCCATGACATTAGTAATTACCTTAAAAAAACTTACAATGCACCATATTGTGTGCATAAAATATACACCATATGGTTTTAATGAATATTTTTCAATGACCATGTTACAAAAACTCCTACACCAGACATGAGAAGTCTTTTTTGAATTATTTTCCAGGGTTGAACAAGAGACTCCTAAAACATTTAGGGATTTGCTTTTACCCTTGGTTGCTCTTCAAGGATGAAACATAGTTTTAATTGGCGAAGATACCTCACACTTCAAAAACAGGACCCATAGACCCTTGATCTGCAACTGTCATAAATGCCTAGTCCTTGAGAACTAGTTTTCATGGGACATCATTCAAGCTTCTGAAAGAGGAAGGAAAATAATATTTTTGTAAATCTACAGTATCCATGAACATTGCCAAGTCAACAGTAGGCATGGCATAAAAACCTTAATGGAGTAGAAGTGGTGCAGATAACCTGATCCTAATCAACAGCTATGTAATTTAATTTAAGACACTCTTGACAAGAGTGAAACCATGCCTGATACCAGAAAACGAGCAAATTATTCACTGATAGTGAAGTCAGGGTTTAAGGAGGAGAATCTACAACCACTAATTTACATAATCAGCATAATCATGAGGACCTATAAACATCTGTCCATATATACACAGACAAGTGTAGTCTGCTACTCTAATCAAAGAAGCTTCTCTTTGTAACAGATGGATAACAGCATAGAAAACCACAACCAATCAAAGCACATAGTTGTTGAAGTCAGTCCTAATGAATATATCTACAAAACATTTCTTCATCTAAAGTCTCAGGGGACATTCGGGAAGATGAGACAGAGAGATTGTAAGAATGAGAGAGTTAGGGAGTTTCTCTGGGAGTGTATTTCATAGTAATGTCTGCCTACACCCATACAGGCTTAACAACTGAACCACCCAAATGTGAGCTGGAGAAGCAGAGCAACAATTGACATGAGAAAGTGGACAAGGAAAATTCCATGAGGCCCCAACCCTACACAAAGAATTATCCTGAGGAAAGCTAGGATAGAAGGTAGGAGAAGTCATCTTTCTCAAGGAAAAATTCACCAAAATCAAATGATAATATCTGACGGTATATATACAAATAACAGTATATAGATAAAAATTATATTTAGGAGTATGCATGTATATATTATATTATATATACAATAATTTTAAAAAGAGGTCATGAATTTGAGGCATATATGGGAATGTGTGGAGGAAGGAAAGGGACGGGAAAAATTTCATAATTATATTATAAACTCAAGATATTGAAAGATATCCCTAAAGATGCAATAGTGCAATATAACAGAGGGAAGCAACAACCAACAATCATCTAATTGAACTTAAAGTCCACTTCATAAGAAGGAATTCATGTTGGGTACTTGTCTTAGTCATGGTTTCTATTCCTGCACAAACATCATGACCAAGAAGCAGTTGGGGAGGAAAGGGTTTATTCAGCTTACACTTCCATACTGCTGTTCATCACCAAAGGGAGTCAGGACTGGAACTAAAGCAGGTCAGAAAGCAGGAGCTGATGCAGAGGCCATGGAGAGATGTTCTCTACTGGCTTGATTCCCCTGGCTTGCTCAGCCTGCTCTCTTATAGAACCAAGACTACCAGCCTAGAGATGGCACCACCCACAAGGGGACTCCCCCCCACCCCCCTGATCACTAATTGAGAAAATTCCTTACAGCTGGATCTCCTGGAGGCATTTCCCCAACTGAAGCTCCTTTCTCTGTGATAACTCCAGCCTGTGTCAAGTTGACTCAAAACTAGCCAGTACAGTACTATAAACCTAGGCTAACCCCTCTGCCTGGTGAGGTCATGGAAAGTAGACAAGAACCTACTACTGCCAACTTACTAGGCCATCATACTTTATAACTATATTGAAAATTCCTATCCTTATATTTTTGGATGTGAGCCTAAGCCTAGTGTTAAATGGCTGAGCCATCTCTCCAGCCTGGAAATTCTTATCCTTATACCTGTGGATGAGTATGGGTCTCGTAGCTCATTGAGAAGCTTGGTTTGAATAGAAAGGAAGACTGACTGGGAGTATCCATCAAAACTAGTGTGTATAAAACACAACCTCTACACCAATAACTTAGGCAATATCATAGAAGAGGAGGTGGAAATATGGGAAGAAACAGAAAATCAGGAAGCATAGAGCAAAATAGTTTTTCTATGTGTGACAAGAAAGCTGTATCCATGAAATCCCCAAATTATAATTGCCTAGAAAGACCTTCACAATGACATCAACAGCTGCCATGGCAGTGTAGAGGGGATCTCTACAGTGTCACAATGCCACCATTAGATTAAGAACTATATAAACAATTAATGGCAATTAATAAATGCATATATAGTCTTCTCCAGGGAAGTGGCCCCTGATAAGGTATCCAATACCAGTGAGTCATACACATGCATACTAATGAATAACAAAAAATAGAATCAGTGTGTGTGTGTGTGTGTGTGTGTGTGTGTGTGATAATACTTAATTAGTATTACAGAAAGCTTGTAATGGAAAAGTAGATGTCATAATTTAAAAGACAATGTGGGAACATGGAAATAGTTATATGGGGACATGCTAGGATGGAAATTATGTTGATACAGTACTCATGCAAGAAATCTCACAATATATAAATAAGCAGAAACAATATAATGGAGACTGTCTTTTTGTGCTTGCTTCTGTGTTTTCTTATCAAGATGTGCTTCAGCATACAGAAACTATCAATATATTTGTTAGGGTGTTATCTGGGAATAAGACAGTAAGAGTAGAAGTTTACATGAAATGGTATGGTTCACAGCGGGAACATTGAAATCATTTCACAAAATCACCAAGGCATGTGAGCAGAGCCCTTGGAGAATCCTTGTAGCAAGGAAACTTAAGCACACTGAGAGGGTTCAGTTTTGCAATACAGCTTTCTCTGCAGGGCAGCTTCATAAATCTTACTTCTCATGTCTGACAGTTTTCTCTTTTCTGTTGCAATATTCCTTATTCACAAGACAGAAAATGCATCCCTTCACAATTCCAAAGAGAATAACTTCTGCTCCCTCTTTTCCACCCCCAATCACCTCTAAAAGAAAATTATTGGCCCTGTTAATGTTGGTGTAAAAGATGGTAATCAAGGGAAATAAGAATATGGTTTTTTTTTTGTTTTGTTTTGTTTTGCTTGTTGTTGTTGTTGTTGTTGATCCAATGGGAGAAAAATTGTGAGAAAAAACAGGAAAGGAGTGTGCTTATTAAAGTTCTATATTAAGGTTAGTGTAATTATTCAGTGTTTAAGACAATGTGCTGCCCTTGCACTGGATTGAAGATGGGATCCCAGCACCCACAGCGGCCAAGTTAAAACCACCTACAACTCCTATTCCAGGAGAGCTGATGCTTGTCTGAACTTTTTGAACAATGCACATATGCACAAATGCCAACTCAGAAACATACATATAGAAATCATTTTAACTTCTTATATAAATTATACTAGTAGTTGAATTATTCTCTGGCAAATTCTTATGTTTTTCAGTTCTAGTTTCAAGAGTCTCTTAAAGTGCAACATCTGTTTCTTTGTGAAATTTCATGTCCATTGAGGCTGTGATATTAGCCACAGAAGTTATGGATAGCATATGACCATTTATGTGTTTACTCTTCTGGATCATCTTCCATGACAGAAGCTCCAAGTTGCTCACTCTTATTTGGAATCCTAATAACTTAATCCAATTCAAGACTCCAAATAGAAATTAAATGTGATAGTAATATCAGACAAACATACCAAAAAACATTTTCACCCTTCTTGCCCCTTCTATTTGGTTCATCACTGGAAGAAGTGATGGAAGAATCTATGATAATAATCTTCAATATCATTGGGCTTCTTCATGTTTTTTTTTCCTTTTTTTATTAGATAATTTGCCCCCCCAGTGGAAGAGCTAGAGAAAGCATCCAAGGAGCTGAAGGGGTCTGCAACCCTATAGGCAGAACAACAATATGAATTAACCAGTACCCCCAGAGCTCATGTTTCTAGCTGCATATGTAGTTTCTTCACTTTTTAAAGTTCTAATATTACTTCAGCTGAGAGGCAAAAACTGGCAAAAGAGCAAGGCACTTTGGATTTATAAAATATTTTTTTTCCAATTTATTCACAGTTGTTTCAACTGACTTAATTTTATTCTTTCATCAAAAAGATTTTAAAAAGCAACACAAATTCTCTTAGTGAGTTGTCCCGTCATTTTATCAAAGGGAAAGCTAAGTAAGAGTAAACAGTATATACAGGAAACCTGCTGTAAGGCAGTGTTGGTATTTATGTTAAGCAGATTAATCACACAGAGGAAAATCTAAGGCTGAAAGCTACATGCCCTTATGTTCCTTCTAACCAGATGCCATATAATACTACTGACTTGAAAATGTTGCGTAATACTAGGGAGAAAAGGAAGGTATTTTTGTATTTTGCTATTGTTTATTAAGATGTTGTATGTGAGATATTTTAATTTCAACCTTAATCTTTTATAACCCACTGTTCTTGGCAAATAATTTGAATTTTGAAAATAATGTATATGCTGCTGTTAGTGGCTTATCCCTTAATCCTAGTAATTAGAAGGCACAGTCAGGTAGATTTCTCAATTTGAGACCAAATTGGTCTATAGGGTGCATTTCAGGAAAGTCAGGGCCACACAGAAACCTTGTCTTCAAACTAACCCAAACCACAAACAAATCAATGTGCTTTATATGGAAGAAGAAATCACTTTACTACGCATGATGATCCCATTTGAGAGAATGATCACGAGGAAACCTCTATCATCAGCAATCTCCTAAGAGAAAAGAATGCTTTCTGGTTTTCTAGTGGTCATTGTTTCCTAACATAACACATAAAAACAAAAAAGCAAACAAACAAACAGACAAGCAAACAAAAATCCCATTTCCTATAAATAAAAATTAATCCAATTTAAAGTGTAAATTGGAGTCTTACAATGTTATCTTAACTGCCCTAGAACTCTCTGATTAGACCAAGTTAGTTGCAACACTGAGGAGACACTCCTCACATGACCTTTTTAGCGTTAGGTGACTAAGCTTCTATCATCATTAGCATTTGGATTTCAAAGGTATTCCTTATAAACAAAACAAAATCATCAACAACAAAAACTCACGTGAGATTGAAATAAGAGATGTGTTAGTTAGTATATTACAGGGGGAATTGGAAAGAGAAGATGAAATCTAGTTTAATTATTTCTCAATGGCTTTGTGCAACAAATTGTCAAAAGGAAAGAAGTTACAGGGGAAAAACAATATATGCGGTAAAGTTTGTGTTACATAGCAAATAAATAACTAAACAAACAAAATTGTAAATTTGACCTACCTCTCACTACTATTGTTACAAATCTTTATTTTTCTTTACAATTATTTTCCCAGAAACTATTGCCAAATGCCATTAAAGTTACAGTTAGTAGCCCTAATTTTAGACTAGAATACTATATATCTATGAGATTTAGAGAAAATCAGTTAGCCCTAGGATAGTCCTCTTGAACTAGAAAGGATCCAACTACATCTATTTCCATGTAGTGTTGCAGAGCTCATTAGAATACTAAGAGACATTTTCTATACCAGTACACACTATCAGGGTGTCTGCTGCAGATTATTTCTTTCACATGCCATTATGGTTAAGGGGATGGTCCTTTTGTCTCACCTTACAGATTGTTAAAGTTCTGATATGACCAAAACCCAAGAATAATTGTCTATAATTTCTATCCATTCTATCCAAGCTAAAAAACTTGCCTCATTTTCTGCATTTCCTATATCCTCAAGTAGTCAGTCGTATCTTAGTGTACAGTGTTCCTTTACCTAAAACACTCTCTTGTATTTTTATTTTCACTTTATTTTATCTTTATCATTTTATTTAGCAGAAGTTGATGTTTTGAACTACTACAAATATCCCTAAATCCCTTTCACCTTTTCTGCTCCTGTAGTGGCTTCTCAAAATCCCTCTCTTACTCTAGCAGAGTAAGGATGACAGCTATTTCCTTTGTTAGGCCTCCATGACAGAATTAATCAATTATTTTCAGTTATTTATTCATACATCAGATTTCCCAGCTATTATATCAGGATGTTAATGGTCTTGGACAGGTCCTAACAACAGTAATGAATGAGATGCCTGGTCTGTGTTAGGCACCTTATCTACATAACTGCATCATATGTTTCCAAGTATCAAAGTTCCTGGCTGTGGGTGTTTCATAAATCTGGCAGGAGGTAAATTCAATCTGACTCTGTAAAGCTTTAAAGGCCATTTAGACTCTTTCTGAAAGCTTGTCAAGGAAAGTTTCACTTTATTCCTGATAAGCAGCAGTGAAGCTCCATTTCCTTGTAGCTGAGCACCCACCATACTTTTGGCTCCTTCACACCTTAGCCTACAGCCTATGGCATATGCTCAAGAGTGTTGATGGATTATAATTATGTTTCTTATTTCCGTTCCCTTCTTTGCATTCAAGACTCATGGTCAAATCCTAACCTGAACACCTGAATACAGCTTGCTTTTACAATATTTCATAATTCTCAGGGTACAGAGGCATGATGCTACATCTACCAATATATTGCCACCACAGCATATGCCACAAATATTCAGAGACCTTTCTCTTCCCAAGTCATTCCTTTTTCTGTGTCGTGTATTAGTATTAAACTAATAAATAGCTTTATTTCCCAGGGGCCAATTGCTCTACCTTCTCTCAAACACAGTTTGTTTATGACTTTAGGCCTGGATCGAAGATTATGTGGTTGGTTTTCAAATAATGTTATGCTTTCATTAGAAAAAATATTTTATTTATTTACTTTTGAAATGTTAGGGATGAGACCCAGGACATTCTTTGTCTTAGGAGAACACTCTCCTAAAAAGCTGTACTATCCCTGAGTTCAGAAGACAATTTTAGTATGAGAACCTGGGGAACCACTGGTAGCCTCAGAGTTGTAGGCATCTATGGAAATCTAATCCAAATCATGGACATCTCTTCTCTTAAGACATACATATGATTTTTCTGAGAACAGTTGCTGAGTCCATTAAGTTTCAGAGGCTCCCACATATGCATTTAGACAAAGGTTAAGAAGAGAAGCTTTACATTGGTTATTTCCGTCAACCTGAGATTGAAAGCAACCCACACACAGGTGTACGGACATGTTTATAAACAAATAAAGTCAAATTTCACCCTATGGTAGTGCTGATCAATCCAAAAAAAAAAAAAAAAAAAAAAAAAAACCTAAAGATACTGCCAATGTCTATGCTCCTCAAACATATTAATATAAGAAGTGAAACAAAAGACAAAATATAGTATAATTCTATTGAATGTGAATTTCTGAAAGATAAACATAGAGTTAAAATCCAGTTGTTGCTTGGCAGAGGAAGGCTTGATGTACGAATTGTTGTGAAAAGTGGGGGGGTGGGGTAAAGGAAATGTTTGAACTCTGGATTATAATGATATATGAATTTATTATGTAGATTAATTGAGAACCATTCAAAAGAAAAAGAACAATGAACAACTGTCATCTTCATAGACAGTAAAACAATGAAAGCTAGATATTACAAATATATTGTTTCAATGCTATATGGCAAATGAAATCTATGGTAGAAAAGATGTCAAATTTCCCAGAACTTGAACTTCATGTAGTCATGAGTTATCATGTCAGTGCTAAGAATTTAACCATGGTCCTATGAAACAATGATGGCCTCACAAGCCCTTGTTTAATATTTAAAACTTTTACATATACATACTCACACACAACAAAAACTGTAATGCAATTTATCACATATTATCAATATGTTTATACAGGCTTAAATCAGAATTCAGGACTTAGTCTTGTTTTGGAAGTTTCAATATTATTTTTTTTTTTCTGGAGATGGAAAATGTATCTGCTGGCTAGGTGCCTGCTGAATAAGCATATGGACCTGAGGCTGATCCTCAGTGCCAATGTCAAATGTCAGACCTTGGAAACACACACACACCTCCAATCCTAACCCTGGGGAGGTACACATTCCCTGCACTTGTGGGCAAGTCAGTCTTCTAAGTCGAATAATCTCAGATTAAGTGAGAAACAGTGTTGTTTCGGTAAGTGGTAAGTGGTATGTCTCTTCCCATATAAGTCCCAGCAAATGAAAACACAACACAGATAATGTGATTACATTTTGTGAGCCTAGATTGGGCAGATCTACCTCTACACTACCATCTTCCATATCTATATGACCCCTTATAACCTGCAGTTTCTCCAGGCCATGTGATTCTGCTCTTTTCTTCTTTCTCCTCCTCCTCTGGAGTCTCTCTGTCTTCCATTATCTCCTTCCTCTTTCCTTCACCTTTGCTCCACCTTTCCTTTTTGTGCCCAATCATCAGCTCTCCTTTATTTTACAAATTGAGGTGGGAAGCAGGTTTACAAGAAATCACCTGAGCGCTGACTCATTCCTTGTTCACAACCCCTCACAGGAGAATGGAATTAACATCAAATATAATTAGCCTCAGGGCTATCCACAATACAGTGTCCCTAAAATAATGTCTCAAAAAATAAATAGGAGTGCACAAGTGATTTCTGATTTCTGTATGTACAACACACAAATACATACATACATACATACACACTTGCATGCACATGTCCACATGCGCATACAACATACACACACATATGGACCGACACATGCACACAATTTTTCCTATATTCCATGTACTATAGTAAGCACACTGAATACATTATTCTGTTCCAAGTAAACATTATTATTCCTTGCAAGTAACCTATCCTATAAATCTCTCATGCCCATTTCCTACAAGCAGGAAAGAAACTGGCTAAATTTATTTGAACTTATCATTTCTTAAGTTCAGTGTTTCTGTATGTGGTTGAGTAGTATCTTGTTTCTTATCTATCTTTATAATATATCACATATTTGAAACATTCTATGTATATCCAGTTATACTCCGAAATATATTAAAGTACAATACTACCAGGTTGCTCTCAGGGAATTCTGTCTACTGGGAAGCAGAGGTAACTGAACAATCACACGGTCCCAAAATGACATGTCTCAGACATTCATTGCTAATACCAGCAGCTACTTCCATGAGGTGTTGCCACAATTTCTTTAACACACTGGTCCCCAAATAGATCAATCTCCCACTCACCTTCTGTTTAAGAGAACTGAGAACATTCAAAATAATGAGTTAACTCAGGTTTCTCCCCAAGAAACAGCATCTAAGGGGTGAACTGATAAGGAAATTCAGGGTTCAGGTATAAAAGTTCATTTAGCAAACATAGCTTTTTGTGGCGAGTGCTCGCACATGTGTGTGTGTGTGTGTGTGTGTGTGTGTGTGTGTGTGTTTCTGTGTCTGTGTCTGTGTGTCTGTGTGTTTGTCAATCTAATCCCTGTTACTTGATAGTGCAGAAGCACCTCCTAAACTGAATAAGACACTGGAATAAAAGTCAGCCAGGGCCCAGAAATTAGATAGACTGTTAAGGTTTGAATATAAACTGTCATTAAATAATGCTGTTAAAGTTTAAATATGTAGTGTGCCTCCCCTGCCAGTGCTTACATGTCCAAGATTTAGTCTACAGTGGTGGATCCAGTAACCACGTGGTAACTAAACCTTGAGTGTTGATACCTAACCAATGGATGAGTGGATGGATTCTTGATTTGATAGCACTGTTTTGAGGTGGTAGAACGGTTCCCAGGTATGATGGAGTTGCAGTAATTTTGCTATTGAGAACATTTTTTTCTGTGATAACACTTGCTCTGAGTTATATCCTTATTCTTTTTGGCTTTCCAGCTGCCATAGAGAGAACAGTTTTGGTCCACTATCCTCATCCATCACAGCATTCTTCCCATCCATATGATGATGGGTCACTACCACCTAAACACCATAAAACCAAGAGAAAATGAACTGAGCCTTCTCGAACAGCACTTTTCCCAAGTGGGTTGTTTTTCTCAGGTGTTTTATCAGAGGGGTTGGAAATCAGGCAAACACTTTAGCTACCCACAAAAATAAGTCATTTAATAATATCTTAAAATTATGAACAGCCAAAAGACACATAAATCACTTAAAGAGCTACTTGACTATTTTGGTGCCCTGCAAAATTCCCTCTCCCTCAAGCTAAAACTAGATTTAATAGGAAGGCCAAAATTTTAATAGTCATAAAATATTAGTTGTGATTGTCAGGGATCCACAGTCGCCCAAATTACCACCCCTGTGACAAGATTTCAGTTGCCACTTGGATTTCATAGGAGAAGATCAAAACAATGATATAGTTAGATGTGTAATTTTAAAGCACGTTTTTATATTAAGAGATTACTTGTGTCTTCTGATAAATTGCCCTCTTGGGCCTGCTCAAAGTTCAAAAGCACACCTCATTAATAATAACTGTGTTTAAAATTTATTCAGTGTCCAGATGCAATGATCATGTTTCAAAGAAATTAAAGTCCTCTATTTTGTATTGCAGTCAAGCTGCAGATAACAGGATGGAAGAGGACATGGCATCATTTGAGCTGCAATTAGGATAGTTTTTAATGTTTTGACAGCTTAAGGTAAATGTAACCACAGAACAATTAGCAGGTAATTAGGCAGTTAGTGCTTAAATTCATGTCTAGTGTGAGAGAAGATCCTGAATTTCAGCCTGTGACAATTCAGTTGAATTATTTATTTTCATTGACTAACTACTGAGGCAAGGAAATGAAGCAGAAATATAATGCCATCCATTTACCTGACAAAGCTAAGTGTAAAAGTCAAATAGACTATTGGCTAAATAGTTGGAACTCCATTGAAATATATTATTTACATGAGTGTCCTCTTGCAAAATAATTACACGATAAGAAATCAATATTAAAATAATGCTTTAAGTGATAGCTTGACACTTTTATTACAGGGAAACTGTTTGCAAACTTATATGACATTTATTATCTACCTTTGTATATCTCACCATATTGATTTAGAATCCTATAATCATCATATTATCCCTGATTCATGCATGTGCCTCTTGACTTCTTACTGTTTCTCACATAATCCTCTAAAACAGGGGTAAAGATGAAATATATATCTACAGCTTTTAGGTGTAGCATCTCTAAGATGACCTATTTTGAGTTTTGTGGTTAGAAAATGCAAAGAAAATGTTTATTCCTTCATAGATGTCCTCATTTGATGAGAAGAATCTATACATATTACAGATAAAGTGAATAGATGTGTCTCTCAGGCAAGAAGTTGTTCTCAACAGATATTTATGACATTAATCCAGTATTCTAGATCATGGAATGACTCTTTCATAGATGATATAACAACATTACAAATGCTTTGGTGTCAGAGACTAGTCATTGCTTTTGCTAGATGAAGGGGTTTAGAATGTCATTGACTGATCACTAAATATCACAGTGAGCATATTTGGTTCTGTCCAAATTGTGTTCAAACCTTTAATATGTCTGTAGCCAAGAACATGTGTTTTCATTAATCATGTAATGTAGAGACAATATGTGAATGACTGTTGGGATTATATTCTTGAGTTCGTAGTGTTGAGTACATAGCTTGACTTTGGGAAGGCATCCAGGCTAATCATGGTGGGTTTGTTAGTAAAACACTGGATGCCAGGTACAAATTAAAAACATACACAGAAGTGGATGCTCACAGTCAGCTATTGGATGGATCACAGGTCCCCCAATGGAGGAGCTAGAGAAAGTACCCAAGGAGCTAAAGGGATCTGCAATCCTATAGGTGGAACAACAATATGAACTAACCAGTACCCTCCCTGAGCTCATGTCTCTACCTGCATATGTATCAGAAGATGGCCTAGTTGGCCATCAGTGGAAAGGGAGGCCCATTGTCGTGCAAACTTTATATGCCTCAGTACAGGGGAACGCCAGGGCCAAGAAGTGGGAGTGGGTGGGTGGGGGAGTGGGTGGGGGTGCGTGTGGGGGACTTTTGGGATAGCACTGGAAATGTAAATGAAATAAATACCCAATAAAAAAGAATATAAAACAAACATTGTTTCCTAAAGTTACTGTAGTTCTACAGGACCAATGTTATATTGATTTTATATAATTCCTTGCTTCAGATATCAGTAAGAAAGATTCACAGAAGTATATTCATTTATCAATATGTATTAGAGATAAAACTTCTGAGCTTGTCCATAGATCACATGAAAGAGAACATATAACATCTCCTAATAAAATGTACTCATTTATTGATTATTTTAATATCTTCCTAACATATATTAGCAAGATAAGATATTGGAATGAAGATTATATTAGCAAGATAAGATGTTGGAATGAAGATTATAATAGCAAGGATATTATTGTTATTAATAAATAATCAAATGAAGATTTGGGTATTTTAAATAAAAACTATATATATATATATATATATATATATATATATATATATATATAATGTATTGTGAGTCAAACTGTGACAAATAGGATAAACATGGGACATTCTTGCTGACTCCATATTAGAATATACTAAACTATGCAATCCTGAAAGGAGAGGAAATGGAAATATATTGTATATGGCTAGTTGATGACATATGTATATGGCTTGTATATGGCATAAGTTTATGGCTTCTATACAGCATTTATGTCATATGTATATGACTTCTATATGGCAAATGTGTAGATATAACCAAAGAGGTTGTTACAAAGGTAAGGAGAGGATTTACTGAGTGTGTGATACTTAATCTGACATGTGAGGGGAATGGGCACTAACTGAAAACTCTTTCTTGAAAATATAGCTTACCACACACATTCCCTGCCCAATTTCTATTGTATATATATATATATATATATATATATATATATATATATATATATATATATATTTCCTAAAAGTAGTTTTTAATAAGATGCTAACTTAGATGTTTTGATTGCTTGCTTTTTGAGTTGCCGGGAATGTTGCAAGTCAACTTAGTAAATTTTTAAAAACAATTATCTATATTGTTACTTCTTATTTTCAATGAATTTTTGATGCTTGAGACAAAAAAGATTTTCAGATACTGCTTTTTGTGTGTGTGGTTAGAGTTTCTATTACAATGGTAAACACCCTGACCAAGAGCACCCTGAAAAGCAAATGGCTTATTTCTTCCTATAGCTTGTAATCCATCCTTCAGAGAATTAAATCCAATAACTAAGACGAGGAACCTGGAGGTAGGAGCTGCAGGAGAGGCCTTGGAAGAAGGCTGTTTAGTGGCTCATGTCTCTGGCTCAACTGATTTACTTTCTTACAGCACCCAGAAACATCACTGCCCATATTGAACTGGATTCTTCAAGATTAATCATCAATCAAGAAAATGCACCACGGGCTGGTTAGTAGGCCAAACTGGTGATAGCATTATCTTAACTGAAATTTTCTCTTTCAAAACGATTCTAGCATGAGTCAAGTTAACATAATGCTAACCAGTACACATGTCAGTTAGATGCCCTGCTAATTATATTCCATTTATCCTTTGCTGTTATTTTAATGTTTAGTATGGAAGCATTATTTATTTATTTATTTATTTATTTATCTTTTTAACCATTTGGCCAACACAACAAATACAAAAAATAATATCTTTCATTTCCTTTTACATTGAGGGAAAAGTGGGAGCTAGTGGAATGAATAACTAAACAGGAAGAACATGTACTGATAAGTATAGGCTTAGCTCATTTAATGTTTACCATTGGGCTGACATGTTCATTAGCTCACTTAGTATTTTTAAAATACCTACTTTGTTGTCATTTATTCCATCTTTAATAGTATTTTAGACAAAAATTTTAATGAAATCACATTACATATCTTTATTGTTTGCTTTTTGTCTCATTATTACAAAGGATTTTCCAGGAAATAAGGATGTAACATAAATGTATCTAATACATTTTCTTAATTATTTAAATTTACATGCTTCTCTTTAGTTCTTCTATTTACCTGACTATTATTTCATGTCAATCTTCTTTTGTAAAATCTTCATGAACTGTTTCAATTACATTTATTATAAAGATTATTTTCTACTTCTAATTTAATTTAATATTCTACTATTGCCAGTCTCAATTAAATGTATTATTATGAGTGCCATATAATATATTAACAATTTCCTTTCCTTCTTACATTCTTATCTTACCATTTGTTTGAGATTTTACTCACATCTTCAATCCAATTAATGATAGATCATTGCCAATCTATTTATTTAATTAAAATATATGCATATATGTTTCCGTTAGATGGGACGGTCTTACTTAAATGTTCTGTATTGTTTTGGTCCAAACTCACAATAATCTGTAAATATTTTCAGGATGAGCATGCTTTTCATTTTGATAGGAAGATATATTGAGGGCATTTTCATTACAATGTTTTAAATTGTGATTTGAATAATGGATTTGCTTTCAAATTAATTTTATTTCCTATTAATTGAAGTCAGTCCTCTCCCAGAACATTTGTAACAGAAAATCTAAACAGGGAATTCTTGTCACCACTATGGAAAAATGACTAAATGCTAACAAAAATATTTGTTGTAGCTATAGATCTAGGAAGCTTTCCACGTGATCGTCCTATGTATAAATAATAAAAAACTTTCAGGCAGCAGTGAATTTCATTTTGGAAATTCTCCATGAATGGCTTTGTTTCTTAGGTTCTAACTCAGTGTTTCATATCCATTATGACATATTTAACATAAATACATATATAGTGGTTATTTACAATATGCAGATGATTCTTCATTAAGAGCAACAATATCAACCAAGCAGACCTCCATGCCCAAAGCTCCCATGGACTAAACCACCAATCAAAGAGTACACAGTGGGTACCCGTGGTTCCAGCTGCATATGTAGCAGAGGATTGCCTTATCTGACATCACTGGGAGGGGAGCCCCTTGGTCCTGTGGAGACTTGATGACCCAGGATAGGAGAATGCTAGGGTGCCGAGACAGGAGTGGGGGAGGAGAGGATGGGGGCTTGTGGAGGGGAAATAGGGAAGGAGGATAGCATTTGAAATGTAAATAAATAACCGAGAAAAAAACAGAAAAAAGAAGTGGAATCAGTATGTTATTAATATTTTTGAACATGTCCTTGGTCATATATTTTTTGTACCATATTTTTAACCAGGTACAAGAATATATATGAAAGAACACATTACTTAATGAATTTTCATTTTGTAAGCTTTGTTGAATGGATGTTAGTGGGTAGGTGGTTATCCATGTGCACATGGGTGTGGGGAAGTTTTCAGAGGTACACGTTTGTATAAAGGCTAGAAGTCAGCTTCATATGTCTTTCTCTATTACTCTCTACCTTGCTTTTTGTGATAAAGGAACTCAGTGAATCCAGAATTCGCAGAATTGGATGCACCAGCTGTACCCAAGATATCCACTACTTTCTCACACCTAAAGCCTGGGAATACAAGTGCTTGCTGCCACACCTGCCTTTGTATATAGGTGCTTTATATTGAACTTGGAGCCTCAGGATTACATGACAAGCAGTTTATTCACTAAGTCACATAAATATTTTTAATTTGCTAAAAATGACAAAGTGATTTCCTAATTTTTACTGAGATCCTGCTCTACCTACAAGTTGGAAAGCATTTGCATGTTTAAAATATATAAAATGAGATACAGCTAATTCAATTTCTATCAGAATATAGTAGTTTTACACAACTCAACTTCACATATATTTTGTCATATTATTCCTTAATAATTGCATTTTTGTGTTATTGCCCATAGTGATATAAATAAACATTGTCCCAAAGGTCATTTTGAGACAAGAAAGTATCACTGCTGTGCAAACATTATAGGACCTGGATTTGAGCGTGTATTGATGCATTAACTTTTTTTTAAAGATAGACAGTCAAGTATTTTTGAGATATTGTAATTTGATTTCTTTCTTTGTAGGTTGCCACTCTTTACTTTTTACAGCTTCTTGGTTTATTTATGGATCAGTGTGACATTAGTAAATGTAGATACAAAATATTGTTGCCTGTTTTTGCCATCTTAGGTGTAAAATAATCAGGTTTTTAATATTGTTATAACTTAGATATTAAGCAGCTCTTTATATACTTACTAAAATTTTAAGAAGTTATTTTCGTACATAATTTAATAGTAAATTTTATCCTAAGGTATAAATGTTGTGTTATATCAAATATCTATTCTTGCACCCATGTTTTTTTTTCCCTGTTTATATGGTGGATTAATTTATATATATATTTGAATACTGAAACAGTCTTCCATTTCTTCATAACATGAAATAATGTTTAATCCCTTATAGTTTGTTTTGTAATGTTCATGAATTTTGTAAAATATATCTGTTTTGGATGATCTGTTCTTTATCTCTTAACTATACTAGCATCATGAAAGGAAATGGGAGATACTTTCTTTGCCTTTTTCAAAACTTGTATATACATGAAGGATATTAGGCTCTTTTGTGCATGCACTGTTTTCAAAAACTTAACAATTAAAAATCCAATTATTGTACAGACTTAGACATACTAGAATCACATTTTCCTTTCACACTAATTTTTATGTTTCAATTAATTAATCTACATCTTGTTACGTGTCAAATCTTGGGGCAAAATTTACACAAGATCTTGACTTACTTCCAAGAGTATCAGTAGATAAGTTCTTTCTTCTCTCTCTTTTTTTTATTATGATTAAGCAGATTTGAGTATTCATTTTTTTACTGATATTTTTAAATATATCGATTAAAAGAGTGAAATTGATATAAGCAAAAGGGAATTTTTTGTTCAGTAGATAAAAATCATAATGTTAAATTATTTGTCTAAAATTAATCTAAAGTCAAGCAATGACATGTAATAAAACTTTTGGAATGTGAACATAAATCACAACCAAAAGGAAATCTGGAATTGCTGTATTAATTTATGACATCCAAATTCAGGTAAGGAAGGACTTACATAATGATAAAGTGGTTTACTGTCCAGGAAGATATAAGCCCAAGATAATGCAACAGAAAAGGGAGCAACAAATCATTTTGTAGCAAAGAAGATATAAATAGAAAAATAAATGGAGAACTGAGTATTACTGTGGAAGATTTTAGTATCCCTCTGGTAGTAATTGAAAATCAAACTGGAAGTCTTCTGGGTGTAGTTGAGCCCACCAGCTCTGTCATTAATCTAATTGACAGTTATGGAATTCTCCAGCCCCCAGCAGCACATACACAGTACATTCATGTTTTCACAAAACTTACACCAACACACAGCACATACTAAATCCCAAAGCATGCTTTAATATCCTTAGCTTAGAAAAAATATATTTTATTTGCTCAAGACAACGTAGTAAACACTAAGAACACAATTTATCTAACATATTCATAAATATATGAAATTAGACCAAACAACATAACAAAATATGGGTCAAAGAAAGTCTTAAGAATATTAATGTATGTGTATTAATCAACATTAAATACATGCGGCCTGAAAAATATAGAACTAAACATAGATCCATATTGCATAAAATTGTATGTATCATAAGTAAATATAGCAATTTAGTAAAAGGTTAAAGAAATGCATGTGAAGACTAATGTTGACATATTAGGAATTTGGGAAAATAAAATTAAAACAAAAAGCACTCAAATTTACAACACAAATCCAATGAACCACAGGAACCAAGGTGAGGAAACAAGAATATGGTCCTTCGCTTTCACATTTGAAGTGATTTGGATCAAGCTAGGGTAGCATCTACCAGTATGTTTCCTATTTATCCTAATTACTCGTTAGTTCTTCTTTAACTTAGTTTTTCATCCTCTGCGTTTAGAAGTAATTTTCATGTAATTCTACTTATTTATTTCCTTTGGACACCTATTATACTTAATTTTAAAATGTGTTTAAGTGCTACTGTGAATTGCCAATACACAGTTTAACACTCTAAGGTTGCTTTAAATAGTGTTTCATGGATTTATGTAGCATATAGCATATATGCCTGCTAATAGCTCACCCCTCCCATCCATGCCCTTATCATTTTCATTTCTCCTATGGTTTATATGACACGTTATTATTATTATTATTATTATTATTATTATTATTATTATTATCTCCACTTTGTTATACTTCATTTAGAATCAGTGAAAAGAGTTTTTCTTAGAGGCATGTTTTACTCTATTCCTTATTGAGTATTCTCTCTCTCTCTCTCTCTCTCTCTCTCTCTCTCTCTCTCTCTCTCTCTCTCTCTCTGTGTGTGTGTGTGTGTGTGTAGTGAGAATGAATTTCAAAATATAGTTATACATATATTTTTACTTTCACTATTTTTATAGAAGCATAAATATTGGTGTTGTTACCTGTACATTGCTTCAAAGAATCTTCATTCTCATTTTGTTTAGCATTATCTGTTTCACACAATTATGAGTTTCTGAGCAAATTTTTCAAATGTATTCCAATACATTTTTACCTTTTTCACAGAACCCATTAGCTCCCTTGCCCCTTTCTACCTTTTGCTGGTAACATTTCTTCCCCCAAGTAGTCTAGGGTCTATATTCTTGTCTAAATTCCTTTTTCCATTCTTTAATTCCTCATATTAAAAAATTCAGTATTGTTTCTTTTCTGAGCCTGACATATTTCTCCTAATGTGATGATATCTAGTTAATTTACATTCTCTAAATCAACCTAATGTTGCTTTTCTTTTGGTGACTAACATTGCTTATGTGCAGGACACATGCCTTATCCATCCATCTGCTGCTGGACACCTGGGCAGATTGTCAACTTTCCTGACATTCTCAACTCTGTCATCAGTTCAGGAAAAGTCAATTTTCAGCTCGTACAGTTTTTCATGTTTTAAGTATGGGAGTGGACAATTTTAAGCTTTTTAAAATCTTCTAGCAGAAAAAGAAGCATCTGGATTGCTGATGCAGAAAATAATACCTTATTTTTGGCCCATCACACATTTAACGGGTGTGAAAAAATTACAATTAGACTTAATGAAAGTAATAGAGTTTCTTTTATCTTATGCCTCAGAAAATCCTTAATCTTTTCTACATAATATTGAGAAATGTAAAGGATTTCTTGAGCAAAAGAATGAGAGACCTATGTGAACTCAGGAGCTCCTACCTGTACTAAAATAAAATGGAGTTAATGAAAAACACTGAAACTACTTTAGAGATAACCATGTTACAGAGACATCAGCTATTGGTATCATAGCCTAGCATCATTCGCCATTGAAGAGTTGTGAAATTACTCTTTTTATTCTTTTTCTTTCTTATTTGATATTTTCTTTATTTAAATTTCATATGTTATCCCCTTTCCTAGTTTCCCCTCTAAAAACCCCCTATCCTCTTCCTCCTCCCTCTGCTCACCAACCCACCCATTCCCTTGTCCTGGCCCTCGCATTCCCCAATTTGGGGCATATAACTTTCATAGGACCAAGGGCCTCTCTTCCAATTGATGACTGACTAGGCCACCCACTGCTAGATATGCAGCTAGAGCCATGAATCCCACCATCTGCTTTTTTTTTTTTTTGGTTGGTGGTTTTGTCCCAGGAATCTCTGGAAGTACTAGTTAGTTCATATTGGTGTTACACTTATTGGGGCTGCAAACCACTTCAGCTCCTTGGGTACTTTCTCTAGCTCATTCATTCGGGACCCTGTGCTCCATTCAATGGATGACTGTGAGCATCCACTTCCTTATTTGTCAGTCACTGGCAGAGCCTCTCAGGAGACAGTTATATCAGGCTCCTGTCAGCAAGCCCTTGTTGGCATCTGCAGTAGTGTCTGTTTTTGCTGGTTGTTTATGTGATGGATCCCCAGGTGGGGCAGTCTCTGGATGGTCATTCCTTCAGTCTCTTCTTTATACTTTGCCTCTGTAACTCATTCCATGGTCATTTTGTTCCCCCTTCTAAGAAGGATCAAAGTAGCCAAACTTTGGGCTTCCTTCTTCTTGAGTTTGATGTGTTTTGCAAATTGTATCTTGGGTATGTAGAGTTCTTTATCCACTGAAACTTGATCTTTGTACAAGGAGATAGAATGGATCATTTTGCATTCTGCTCCATGCTAACTACCAGTTGAGCCAGCATCATTTCTTGAAAATGTTGTCTTTTACACTAGATGATTTTCAGCTCCTTTTTCATAGATCAAGTGACCATAGTTTTGTGGGCTAATTTCTGGGTCTTCAATTCCATTGATCAACCTGTCTGTCACTATACAAATACCATGCAGTTTTATCACAATTGTTCTGTAGTATGGCTTGAGATCAGGGATGGTGATTCCACCAGAGGTTCTTTTATTGTTGAGAATTATTGTTGTTATTCTAAATTTTTTGTTATTCCAAATGAATTTGCAAATTGTCCTTTCTAACTCTGTGAAAAATTGATCTAGAGTTTTGATGGGGATTGCACCGAAATCTGTAGATTCCTTTCAGCAAGATAGCTATTTTTACTATATTAAACCTGCCAATCCATGAGCATGGGAGTTCTTTCCATTTTCTGAGATCCTTTTCGGTTTCTTTCTTCAGAGACTTGAAGTTCTTATCATACAGATCTTTTGATTTCTTAGAAAGAGTCATACCAGGGTATTTTATATTATTTGTGACTATTGTGAAGGGTGTTGTTTCCCTAATTTCTTTCTCAGCCAGTTTATCCTGTGTGTAGAGAAAGGCCACTGATTTGTTTGAACTAATTTTATGTCCAGCTACTTTAGTGAAGATGTTCATCAGGTTTAGGAGTTCTTTGGTGGAATTTTGGGGCTCACTCAAATATACTATCATATCATCTGCAAATAGTGATATTTTGACTTCTTCCTTTCCAATCTGTATCCCTTTGATCTCCTTTTGATGTATAATTGCTCTGGTTAGGACTTCAAGAACTATATTGACTAGGTAGGGAGAGAGTGGTCAGCCTTGCCTAGTCCTGGTTTTAGTGGGATTGCTTCAACTTTCTCAACATTTAGTTTGATGTTGGCTACTGGTTTGCTGTATATTGCTTTTATTATGTTTAGGTATAGGCCTTGAATTCCTGATCTATCCAAGACTTTTATTATGAACGGGTATTGGATTTGTCAAATGTTTCTCAGCATCTAATGAGATGATCACATGCCCCCTCCCCCGCTTTGAGTTTGTTTATATAGTGGATTACGTTGACAGATATACATATGTTGAACCATCCCTGCATCCCTAGTATGAAGCCTAATTGATCATGATGGATGATCATTTTGATGTGTTCTTGGATTCAGTTTTTGAGAATTTTATTGAGTACTTTTATACCCATATTCATAGGGCAAATTGGTCTGAAGTCTACTTTCTTTGTTGGGTCTTTGTGTGGTTTAGTTATCAGAGTAATTGTGGCTTTATAGAATGAATTAGGTAGAGTACCTTCTGTTTCTATTTTGTGGAATAGTTTGAGTTGTACTGGTATTAGGTCTTCTTTGAAGGTCTTCTTTGAAGATGGAACTCTGCACGAAACCCATCTGGTCCTGGGCTTTTTGGATGGGAGACTATTAATGTGTGTTTCTGTTTCTTTAGGGTATATGGGACTGTTTATATCATTAATCTGATCCTGATTTAACTTTGGCAACTGGTAGCTGTCTAGGAAGTTGTCCATTTCATCCAGGTTCTCCAGGTTTTTTTTTACTTGTAGATTTCTGTTGTAGGATCTGATGATTTTTAGGATTCCCTCAGATTCTGTTGTTATGTCTCCC
The DNA here is from genome assembly GCF_978045245.1 of Mus caroli. Lineage (NCBI taxonomy): Eukaryota > Metazoa > Chordata > Mammalia > Rodentia > Muridae > Mus > Mus caroli. The sequence goes on from NW_028227265.1 coordinate 28,160,986, forward strand.
TTTTCATTTTGGTTTTGGTTAATTAAGATACTGTCTCTGTGCCCTCTAGTTAGTTTGGCTAAGGGTTTATCTATTTTGTAGATTTTATCAAAGAACCAGCTCCTGGTTTGGTTGTTTTTTTTTTTGTATAGTTCTTTTTGTTTTTACTTGGTTGATTTCAGCCCAAAGTGATTATTTCCTGTCCTCTACTCCTCTTGGGTGATTTTACTTCCTTTTGTTATAGAGCTTTTAGGTGTTCTGTCAAGCTGCTAGTGTATGCTCTCTCCAATTTCTTTTTGGAGGCACTCAGAGCTATGAGTTTTCCTCTTAGGACTGCTTTCATTGTGTCCCATGAATTTGGGTGTGTTGTGGCTTCATTTTCACTAAACTCTAAAAAGCCTTTAATTTCTTTCTTTATTTCATTCTTGACCAAGGAATCATTGAGTAGAGTATTGTTCAGATTCCACATGTTTCTGGGCTTTCTATTATTTATGTTGTTATTGAAGATCATCCTTAGACCATGGTGATCTTATAGGATGCATGGGATTATTTCTAATTTATCATATCTGTTAAGGCCTGTTTTGTGACCGATTATATGGTCAGTTTTGGAAAAGGTGCCATGAGGTGCTGAGAAGAAGGTATATCCTTTTGTTTTAGGATAAAATGTTCTATAGATATGTTATATCCATTTGTTTCATAACTTCTGTTAGTTTCACTTAATCTCTGTTTAGTTTTTGTGCCCATGATCTGTACATTGATGAGAGTGGGATGTTGAAATCTCCCGCGACTATTGTGTGCAGTGCGATGTGTGCTTTGAGCTTTAGTGAAGTTTCTATAATGAATGTGGATGCCATTACAGTTGCAGCATAGATGTTCAGAATTGAGAGTTCATCTTGATAGATTTTACCTTTAATGAGTAGGAAGTGTCCCTCCTTGCCTTTTTTGATAACTTTAGGTTGAAAGTCAATTTTATTCGATATTAGAATGTATATTCCAGCTTGTTTCTTGGGGCCATTTGCTTGGAAAATTGTTTTCCAGCCTTTTACTCTGAGGTAGTATCTGTCTTTGTCTCTGAGGTGGGTTTTCTGTGTGCAGCAAAATGTTGGGTTCATTTTTATGTAGACAGTCTGTTAGTCTATGTTCTTTTATTAGGGAATTGATTCCGTTGATATTAAGAGATATTAAGGAAAAGTAATTGCTGCTTCCTTTTATTTTTGTTGTTCTAGTTGGGTTTCTGTTCATGTGGCTATTTTCTTTTAAGTTTGTTGAAAGATTAGTTTCTTGCTTTTTCAATGGTGTAGTCTCCCTCCTTGTATTGGAGGTTTGCCGTTATTATCCTTTGAATGGCCACATTCTTGAAAAGATATTGTGTAAATTTGGTTTTGTCATGGAATACTTTGGATTCTCCATCTATGTTAATTGAGAGTTTTGCTGAGTATAGTAGTCTGGGCCGGCATTTGTGTTCTCTTAGGGTCTGTATGACATCTGTGCAGGATTTTCTGGCTGTCATAGTCTCCAGTGAGAAGTCTGGTGTAATTTTAATAGGTCTGATTTTACATTTTACTTGAACTTTTTCCCTTACTACTTTTTATATTCTTTCTTCGTTTTCTGTATTTGGTGCTTTGATTATTCTGTGACAGGAGGAATTTCTTTTTTGGTCCAAACTATTTGGAGTTCTATAGGCTTCTTGTATGATCATGGGCATCTCTTTCCATTAGGGAGGTTTTCTTCTATAACTTTGTTGAAGATATTTATTGGCCCTTTAAGTTGAAAATCTTTATTCTCATCTTTATCTATTATCCTTAGGTTTGGTCTTTTCATTATGTCCTGGATTTCCTGGTATGTTTTGAGTTAGATTCTTTTTGCATTTTGCATTGTCTTTGATTTTTGTGTCAATGTTTTCTATGCAGTCTTCTGTACCTGAGATTCTCTCTTCTATCTCTTATATTCTGTTGGTGATCTATGGCTCCTGATTTCTTTCCTAGGTTTTCTATCTCCAGAGTTGTCTCCTTTTGTGATTTCTTTGTTGTTTCTAATTTCATTTTTAGATCCTGGGTAGTTTTGTTCAATTCCTTTACCTGTTTGGTTTTGTTTTCCTGTAGTTCTTCTTCTTTTTTTTTTTAATGAGGTATTTTCTTCATTTAAATTTCAAGTCCCCCATTCCCTCCCCACCCCACTCCCCTCCCCGCCCCACTCCTACTTCTTGGCCCTGATGTTCGCCTGTACTGAGGCATAAAAAGTTTAAACAACCAATGGGCTTCTCTTTCCACTGATGGCTGACTAGGCCATCTTTGATACATATGCAGCTAGAGACATGAGCTCCCAGGGGTACTGGTTAGTTCATACTGTTGTTCCACCTATAGGGTTGCAGATCCCCCCCAGCTCCTTGGGTACTTTCTCTAGCTCCTCCATTGGGACCCTATGATCCATCCACTAGCTGACTGTGAGCATCCACTTCTGTGTTTGCTAGGCCCCAGCATAGTCTCACAAAAGACAGCTATATCAGGGTTCTTTCAGCAAAATATTGCTAGTGTATGCAATGGTGTTAGCGTTTGGAGGCTGTTTATGGGATGGATCCCCAGATATGGCAGTCTCTAGATGGTCCATCCTTACATCTCAGCTCCAAACTTTGTCTCTGTAACTCCTTCCATGGCTGTTTTGTTCTGAATTCTAAGAAGGGACAATGTATCCACACTTTGGTCTTCATTCTTCTTGAAATTCATGTGTTTTGCAAAGTGTATTTTGTATCTTGGGTATTCTAAGTTTCTGGGCTAATATCCACTTATCAGTGAGTACATATCATGTGAGTTCTGTTGTGATTGGGTTACCTCACTCAGGATGATGCCCTCCAGGTCCACCCATTTGCCTAGGAATTTCATATATTCATTTTTTTAATAGCTGAGTAGTACTCCATTGTATAAATGTACCACATTTTCTGTATCCATTCCTCTGTTGAGGGGCATCTGGGTTCTTTCCAGCTTCTGGCTATTAAAAATAAAGCTGATATGAACATAGTGGAGCATGTGTCCTTCTTACCAGTTGGAAGATCTTCTGGATATATGCCCAGGAGAAGTATTGCAGGATCCTCTGGTAGTACTACGTCCAATTTTCTGAGGAACTGCCAGACTGATTTCCAGAGTGGTTGTGTTTCCTCTTTTCTACCTGTTTACCTGTGTTCTCCTGTAATTCTTTAAGGGATTTTTGTGTTTCCTCTTCAAGGGCGTCCACTTTTTTAGCTGTGTTCCCCTGTAGTTATTATAATCCTTCTTGAAAATCCTCTACCAGCATCATGAAATATGATTTTAAATCCAAATCTTACTTTTCTGCTGTATTAAGTTTTCCAGAATTCTCTGTGATGGGAGAACTGGGTTCAGATGATTCCAAGTAGTCTTGGTTTCTGTTGGTACGATTCTTCCATTTGTTTTTCACCATTTGGTAATTTCAGGTGTTAGATTTTCTTGCTGTCTCTAGCTGGAACTTCTTCCTCCTATGAGTCTATAACCCTATGCAGTCACTCTTGGAAGACCAGCTCTCTCCTGGTGAGACCAGTGCACAAAGGGCTTTCTAACAGCTCCATTTCCTGCATGCAGATGTAGGCATCCCATCTGCTCTGTCCCATCTGCTCTGCTGCTATTGTGTCCATGAGCTTCTGAGTGGACCAGCCTTTGAGAGTCACTGGAAAGAAAAAAAAGTGATCTCCCCTGAGTCCTGGGGTCAGAGCACTCCCTGGAGACAAGCTCTCCTCTGGCAGGGAAAGTATACTGATGTGAAGTTATTCTGATATGTATGTGAAATAAGAAATGTGTTTCTTATTGAGATCAGCATGAAATGATGGTGAGGAAAAATTTTAAAATGATTTAAGCAGAAGAACTTTTTATGATGTTGAAGGAAGGATGTTTTATTCTACTTAACTTGGTGTATAAGGCTGATAAAAACCTAAAGGGCAGACAGGATAATCTAAAAAACTAAAAGAAAAAAGAAAACCGTGTAAGAGCTGTAGCTTCAAACCTGATAGCAGGTAACCTAGATATTAACTTCCCTGAGTCTCCAAGAGATTTTAATTCTAAAAATCATTAAAGTCTCTGCTATCTAAATTTAATCCTAGCATTTGTTACTAATTAGTACTTGTAACTTTTAGCAACTCCTGGGTCATACAGTCTCAGAACATTATTTACTCTTGTGTGGATTTTCCTATTAGAGAGTAAAAAAAAAAAAAAAAAAAAAAAACAAAACAAAACAAAAAAACAAAAACAAAACAACAACAACAACAACAACAACAACAACAACAAAAACAGCCCACAAACTTGAACAATGTTCTGAGCAGAGTTCTTTACTTAGTGTCCATTGAAGGGACTCTGGCTTGCTAAAACTTGTTAAAGTGGCATAATTAAAACAATGTACATTTTTTTTCAGGTGCTTCTCAGCCATTTAGTATTCCTCAGGTTAGAATTCTTTGTTTAGCTCTGAGCCCGTTTTTTAATGGGGTTATTTGATTTGGTAAAGTCCACTTTAGTGAGTTCTTTATATATATATATATTGGATATTAGTCCCCTATCTGATTTAAGAGAGGTAAAGATCCTTTCCCAATCTGTTGGTGGTCTTTTTGTCTTATTGACGGTGTCTTTTGCCTTGCAGAAGCTTTTCAATTTTATGGGGTTCCATTTGTCAATTCTCGATCTTACAGCACAAGCTATTACTGTTCTATTCAAGAATTTTTCCCCTGTACCCACATCGTCGAGGCTTTTCCCTACTTTCTCCTCTATAAGTTTCAGAGTCTCTGGTTTTATGTGGAGTTCCTTAATCCACTTAGTTTTGACCTTAGTACAAAAAGATAGGAATGGATCAATTTGCATTCTTCTACATGATAACCACTAGTTGTGCCAGCACCATTTGTTGAAAATGCTGTCTTTTTTCCACTGGATGGTTTTAGCTCCCTTGTCAAAGATCTAGTGACCATAGGTGTGTGGGTTCATTTCTGAGTCTTCAATTCTATTCCATTGGTCTACTTGTCTGTCACTATACCAGTACCACACAGTTTTTATCACAATTGCTCTGTAGTACAGCTTTAGGTCAGGCATGGTGATTCCACCAGAGGTTGTTTTATCCTTGAGAGGAGTTTTTGCTATCCTAGGTTTTTTGTTATTCCAGATCAATTTGGAGATTGCCCTTTCGAATTCGTTGAAGAATTGAGTAGGAATTTTGATGGAGATTGCATTGAATCTGTAGATTGCTTTTGGCAAGATAGCCATTTTTAGTATATTAATCCTGCCAATCCATGAGCATGGGAGATCTTTCCATCTTCTGAGACCTTCCTTAATTTCTTTCTTCAGAGACTTGAATTTCTTATCATACTGATCTTTCACTTCCTTAGTTAGAGTCACGCCAAGATATTTTATATTATTTGTGACTATTGAGAAGGGTGTTGTTTCCCTAATTTCTTTCTCAGCCTGTTTATCCTTTGTGTTCAGAAAGGCCATTGACATGTTTGAGTTAATTTTATATCCAGCTACTTTATTGAAACTGGTTATCAGGCTTAGGAGTTCTCTGGTGGAATTTCTTATATATACTATCATATCATCTGCAAAAATTGATATTTTGACTTCTTCCTTTCCAATTTGTATCCCCTTGATCTCCTTTTGTTGTCAAATTGCTCTGGCTAGCACTTCAAGTACAATGTTGAATAGGTAGGGAGAACGTGGGCATCCTTGTCTAGTCCCTGATTTTAGTGGGATTGCTTCCAGCCTCTCACCATTTACTTTGATGTTGGCTACTGGTTTTCTGTAGAATACTTTTATCAAGTTTATGTATGGGCCTTGAATTCCTGATCTTTCCAAGACTTTTATCGTGAATGGGTGTTGGATTTTCTCAAATACTTTCTCCACATCTAAGGAGATGATCATGTGGTTTTTGTCTTTGAGTTTGTTTATATACTGGATTACGTTGATGGATTTCCGTATATTGAACCATCCCTGCATTCCTGGGATGAAACCTACTTGGTCAGGATGGATGATTGTTTTGATGTGTTCTTGGATTCGGTTAGCAAGAACTTTATTGAGGATTTTTGCATCGATATTCATAAGGGAAATTGGTCTGAAGTTTTCTATCTTTGTTGGGTCTTTTTGTGGTTTAGGTATCAGAGTAATTGTGGCTTCATAGAATGAGTTGGGTAGAGTACCTTCTGATTCTATTTTGTGGAATTGTTTGTGAAGAACTGGGATTAGATTTCTTTGAAGGTCTGATAGAATTATGCACTAAACCGATCTGGTCCTGGGCTTTGTTTTGGTTGGGAGAATATTAATTACTGCTTCTATTTCTTTAGGGGATATAGGACTGTTTAGATCATTAACCTGATCTTGATTTAACTTTGGTACCTGGTATCTGTCTAGAAACTTGTCCGTTTCATCCAGGTTCTCCAGTTTTGTTGAGTATAGCCATTTGTAGAAGGATCTTAATCATCAGGGAAATGCAAATCAAAACAATCCTGAGAGTCCACCTCACACCAGTCAGAATGGCTAAGATAAAAAATTCAGGTGACAGCAGATGCTGGCGAGGATGTGGAGAAAGAGGAACACTCCTCCATTGTTGGTGGGATTGCAAGATTTTACAACCACTCTGGAAATCAGTCTGGTGGTTCCTCAGAAAATTGGATATAGTACTACTGGAGGATCCCACAGTACCTCTCCTGGGCATATATCCCGAAGATGTTCCTACCGGTAAGAAGGACACATGCTCCACTATGTTCATAGAAGCCTTATTTATAATAGCCAGAAGCTGGAAAGAACACAGATGTTCCTTAACAGAGGAATGGGTACAGAAAATGTGGTACATTTACACAATGGACTACCACTCAGCTATTAAAAAGAATGAATTTATGAAATTCCTTGGCAAATGGATGAACCTGGAGGGCATCATCCTGAGTGAGGTTACACAATCACAAAGGAACTCACACAATATGTACTCACAGATAAGTGGATATTGGCCCAGAAACGTAGAATTCCCAAGATATAAGATACAACTTGCTAAACGCATGAAACTCAAGAAGAATGAAGACCAAAGTGTGGATACTTTGCCCCTTAGAATTGGGAACAAAATACCCATGGAAGGAGTTACAGAGACAAAGTTTGGAGCTGGGACAAAAGGATGGACCATCTAGAGACAGCCACATCCAGGGATCCATCCCATACTCAGCTTCCAAAAGCTGACACCATTGCATACACTAGAAAGATTTTCCTGAAAGGACCCAGTATAGCTGTCTCTTGTGAGACTATGCTGGGGCCTAGCAAACACAGAAGTAGATGCTCACAGTCAGCTATTGGATGGATCACAGGGCCCCCAATGAGGAACTAGAGAAAGTACCCAAGGAGCTAAAGGGATCAGCAGTCCATCAGCAATTCAACAATATGAACTAACCAGTACTCCCTCGGAGCTCGAATCTCTAGCTACATATTAATCATAAGGTGGTCTAGTTGGCCACCAGTGGAAAGAGAGGCCTATTGGTCGTGTAAACTTTATATGCCTCAGTACAGGGGAACAGGAGGGCCAAGAAGTGGGAGTGGATGTGTGAGGGAGTCGGTGGTGGAGTGTGTGTGGGACTTTTGGGATAGCATTAGAAATGTAAATGAAATAAATACCCAATAGAAACCAAAAGGAAAAAAAAAAAAAAAACAACAATGTAGATAATGGTCGGGAAAACACAATCCATGTTCAAATAAGAAACAAAGAGTCTCAGGTGAGGACCTGGCACAGAGAAAGTAAAATGGTGAAACAGGGAAAGAGAAGATAATTATGTGCATAATTCTAGCCATATACATATTTATAGAATGTACCAAAATATCTTTTCTGCTCATTCCTAAAACCATGTTCTTAAGTGAGATGCAGGTCATGATACATAGTGAGGTTTATCCATGTAATCATTAATCCAACATTTTACTTTAAAATATAATACTTATAGCTCAGATGAATTAAGGCATGTCATCAAAGGTGTTAAAAAAACACGGATAATTCAAATATAAGTTTGATCTAAACTTATAATATCATATATGGCTAATCGTTGAATAGCAAATGTTGGCAAAGAGTAACCTGCATGCTTTTAAGGCCCTTGCAAGTGTTTGATTCCTAAAGTTGTACAAGAACTGTGGGGCTTTGAAAACTGGTAACTTGTAGCTGTAGATTCCTTTTGCTCACATTATAGCTACTACTAAGTAGAAACAGACAACAGATATATGACTCAAATTAATATAAGAAAAACATAAAAAGGCAAGGGCAAGAGTGTTACAAGTGGAGAGTTAAAGGATTCCTGAGCCTTCTAAGGAGTATCAAACAAGAATTTAATTAAAGAGCCATGATGGAAAGCAGCTGCAAGAGGAACAGTGACCTCTGGAGGACACCACCAGGGATATCAACTTATTTACTGTCTACCCTCTCTTCAGTCTTAATATTTCTCTCAACAAATCAAACCCAAACAAAAAGCAAGAGGCCAGTGTAACTGTGAAACTATTCCTCTTCTTAACCTCAGAGGGCAGAAACCATGTCAGGAGGGTAGTTGAGTAAACATGAAACAGGCAATGACAAAGATGTACCACAACAATGCTTTAGAAAATAGAGGCTTACAGTAATGAATATGCTGCTCAGTTGGTCTTCACAGAGCTTTGAGAAGTATTAACCACAAGCACTCACAGGTGGTGGTGCTGTTTCTGAGGTTAACTTCCTGTTTGAAGAGCTGAAAATTTATATGAAGGATAAGGGGACTCCCTGGAGAGAGCTTAATTTTCACTTTGCAGAAATCATATTCAGTGTTAATTTGTGTGGTTAAAACCTCATGTGAAACAAAAGTAAACATTGACAAATTTTATCAACAGGAATATATATTTGCCTATATACAGACAAGACACACACACACACACACAAACACACACATGAGGTTATCATGAATGTTGTTTTAAGTACTATTTATGATTATTTAGTTAGTTAGTTAGTTTTTAGTTTTTCGAGACAGAATTTCTCTGTGTAGCCCTGGCTGTCCTGGAACTCACTGTGTAGACCAAGCTGGCCTCGAACTCAGAAATTCACCTGCCTCTGCCTCCTGAGTGCTGGGATTAAAGGCGTGCGCCACTATGCCCAGCTTCTATTTATGATTTTTAAGGTCTCTGTTTTTTAAAACATATTATAAGCTATAAGCTAACAATCAAATTTTATCTGACACACATTGTATAATTTTTCAAGTAAAATTGGACATTTTAATTCTTTCAACAAATAAAAATATAAATGTGGCAGACATTACATGATATATTGACTTATTTCATCAAATTAAGTAACTTACTCAGTTCTCTACAGCTATTTATTATGTGTAACAGAAAGTCATTATTAACTTTGATATCATAACGAAGGACTTGATCAACAAATCTAGTGTTAATGTAAATATGTACACATGCTTTGGAATAAAAATAAACAGTCTTTCAAATTGAAAATAAATAACTAATTTAGGCAAACTTTATCTGTAGGCATTTTCTAAGGCAGCTCAATATTTCTTATCTTCCTGTAATTCACACCTCTTTTATGGGATTTGCTTTATTTTGGCCATAAATAAAAGAAGGCATTGAAGTCATGAACTGGTATTGTATGAAAAGATCAGTTATTTCCACATAAGTGTTTTTAAAACAACATGATTTACAAAATAGAAGGAGGAAATATGTGTAGGAGAACTTTAGGTTCTGGTAGTGGTATCCAAGACTGGCTCAGAATACCAGTATCCCTATAATTATTTTGCATCAAATTATATCGTATGTTAAGAATATTAACTGAAACACCCAAACAAAATCTGAATCTGAAAAAAAAGTATACTGTTGAAATGTGAAGTCAGGTTTCTGAGAAAATCCTATAAACAGATTTGCGTGAAAAATATTGTGCAGCAAAGCAATGTACAGCATCACAAAGTATTTCTTGTAATCACCAGCTCTTAGCCTCTGAGACTCATCTAAAGCAGTGAGGTTGAAACCAGGGTTTGCACAGAGTTGATCCTTGTGAGCCTCCATGCAGCTACACCCTTAAAATGTATGTTCTCAGTGGTGGCAGAGAACTGAGTCTGCAACCACAACTTCTCTTCCCAACCACTGTGTTTCTCTACCACAAGAAAATATGTGCTTGGTGTTTGGGTATACTGGAAACCTCAATCAAGATTGAAGAAAATACCAGGCAGATGTTACCCTAGATAGCACTAGGTGCTTAGGAAAATGAAACACAAATCTCTAAACAAGTTTTCCAAGTTTCTTAAAAAGCAAAACCAAACACAGAAATAAACAACATCAACAGGAACAAAAACCAAAAAACAACTAACCAAACAAACAACAAAATAGTATTTACAAGGCACCATTTTATTTTTTGACAAAGGAAAGGAAGATCCTGTTACAGAAGTAACCACCTTCAAATTTCTATATCTATAGCCCCAAAAAGTTGAATTTAGAGAAAACTCCATTGTAAACATAAATCAACTATTATTTTGAATCAACATAAAATGAAATATACAAAATCTTTCTGAACTACAAAAAATAGTCAAGTCAAAATGGGCAGTTTTTATTTAAATTAAGTTTCTATGTCTTATACATAAATATTCAAATCCCATATGGTGGATGACAAAAAATATTTTTGAGATATATCTGGAAAAATGAATCAAAATGGGTTATTTAGATCCTCATGCTAGTAAATGTGCACACTGTAGGCCTTTTGGAAGACAGAGAAATGATTATTTACATTTCTACTTCATTGTTTTCATTATTTATATACAATGTAGAATAAATAATTATATTTATATAATACATCATGGTTCTAAAATTCCTTTCAAAGGTCTTTTTATTCCTTTTGTATCAACTGAAAAAATATTCTTCCTGTTGGAGGTAGGCTCTATAAGTTCCCTCTTCATACTGTCTGGCATTTCATCTAAGGTCCCTCCCTTTGAGTCATGGGGATCTCTCACCTCTCAGATATCTAGTGAGTTCTTGAGGGTCCCTCAAAACTCCTGTCTCCCTAGGTTCCCGTTTCCATGCATTCTGCTGGCCCTCAGGGCTTCAGATATTTTCCCTCACCCAATACTAGATCATGTTCCCCTTCTTGCCCTTTCCACTTTCCCACCTTCCCTCCTGGGTCCCTCCCTCCTTCCCCACTTTCTTATCTCTCCCAAGTGGGACTGAGGAGGCATCCTCACTTGGGCATTTCAGCTTGTTGACCGTTTTTAGTTCTGTGGACTGGATCTTGGGTATTCTGTACTTTTATTTATTTATTTATTTATTTATTTGGCTGATATCCACTTATTAGTGAATACATACCATTCCTGTCCTTTTGGGTTTGAGTTACCTCACTCAGGATGATATTTTCTAGTTTTATTCATTTGCCTGTGAAACTCAGGATGGGGTTGCCATCCCACAGTCACAACTCTGATACATGATTGTTTCTGTCTGAAAGAATTACAGGGATGGAAGTGGAGAGGAGCCTGAGGAAAAGGAGGTCCAGCAACAGACCCAAAGTGGAATCCAGCTAAGGGAGGTCCAAAGGCCTGGCACTCTTACTGAAGCTATGGAGTGCTCACAAAAAGGGACCTATCATGACTGCACTCCAGAACATCCAGCAAGCAGCTGAAAAAGTTAGGTGCAGATATTTGCACCCAACCAATGGACAGAAGCAGCTGACCCCTGTTGTTGAATTAGAGAAAGGCCAGAAGAAGCTGAGGAGAAGGGTAATCCTACAGGAGGACCTGCAATCTCAATGAATCTGGACCCCTAAGATCTCTCAAACACTGGATCACCAAACAGGTAGCATACACCAGCTGATATGAGGCCTCCAACAAACATACAATAGAGAACTTCTGTGTCTGTGTTCACTCAGAGATGATGCACCTAACCCTCAAGAGACTGGAGGTCCCAAAGAGTATAGAAGTCGGGTGGGGTGGGGTGGGGTGGTGGGAACATCCACATGGAAACAGGGGGATGGGGAGAAGATATGGAATGAGGGACAGTCATAGGGTGGATGGGGTGTGGATAAAATATGGAATATAAAAAACTAATTGATTAATTAATAAAAATTCAAGAAAAAAGAAAAAAAAGAAGAAAGATTATTTTCTCAACCTTACATCACAACCCATTTCCCCTCCCACACTCCTCCATGCTCCTGCCAGTTCCCCTCTTCTGCAGATCAACTTCACTTCCATTTCTTCCTCAGAACAGAGCAAGCCTGCAAGAAATGACAGCCAAACAAGACAAAATAAGATACATCATACAAGGCAAAATCTCTCATATTGATGCTGGACAAAGCAGCGCACTAAGAGGGAAAGAGTCTTGAAAGTAGACAAAAGAGTCAGAGATACACCTGCTCCCACACTTAGGAGTCTCACAAAAATACTAAGCTCAAACCCATAACATGTACTCAGAGGACCTCATGCAGGTATATGGCTCAGTGTTTGCCATTCAGACCCTGTGAATCTACATGAGCCCTGCTTAGTTGATTCTGTGGGCCATGTTCTCCTGGTGTCCTCCATTCCCTCTGACTCTTTCCTCCCCAGGGTTCCCTGATCTCAAAGGGAGGATCCTGGAGAAACTTCACATTTAGATTCTCTTCACAAACTGTCTGCCTATGTGTCTCTGCACGTGCTTTCTCAGTTCCTGCCAAAGAAAGCCTTACTATGAGTAGAGGTATGTGGTCTTTATGATAGGATGCTGATGAAAGTAGAAGATGGCCTAGTCAGCCATCATTGGGAAGAGAGGCCCCTTGGTATTGAAAACACTATATGCCCTAGTACAGGGGAATGCCAGGGCCAAGAAGTGGGAGTGGGTGGGTAGGGGAGCAGGCAGGGGGTTGGGGGGAGGAGGGTATAGGGAACTTTCGGGATAGCATTTGAAATGTAATAAAGAAAATATCTAATAAAAAAAAGTGACAAAAATGAAAGAAAGTAATGTGTCTATCTCCTTGACATGAGCTTAAAATCAATCCAATACTTTCTACTGGGATAAAATTTTCTCTCATTGGTACTCTAGAGATTGTAATGACCTCCATCACACAGCACATCTTACTGCCAGCCAGACTGTATTTCTGTCAATGGCATCTAATATATAAGGTACACTTTGTGCAATCCTAGATCTCTATGGTTTGCTGTTGTTTTGTTTGTTGTTTTTGTTTGTTTTTAAATTTGATCACCTGTTACCTTGGGGCTACTTCTAATAGAACCAGGTTCTGCTGTCACCATCACATTTCAACATCTTTCAATAATGATCTTCATAGAAAATGCATTTGGCAAACAATAGGTCAATGTTTTATTCAAGCTTCTGCTGTACATTTACAAAAAGTAGGTAATAATTTTAATTATTATGAAATGACTTTAAAGTTCAAAGATTTATTAGGGTCAACAATGTAATTTGAAATTCAAATACAAAACTAAAATGAGTATTCATTTATTTTGGACATTTAAAATTATTGGATGAAAACAGATAATACATTAAAAAAATTATTTGAAGACAAAGATATATACTGTTTTCAACAAAAGGTTTACTATGGAAAATTTAAAAGCATACACTCACATTATTAAAACGAGTTTGAGTATTTCAGGAAAGGAAATTATAAACAGAATAAGAGAAATTTCTGTATGTATAAGAAAAGAAGCTTGAACAATGTAAACCAAATTAAATATGAAGAAGCCAAAATTCAATATTACTAATATTTAAATTTGGCTAGATGATTGACAGATAATTATATATCGATACATATCTCCTTGGCAATTGGCAAAGTAACACCTTACTTATTTGTGGTGTTGTTCTTATGTCAGTTGGGGGACAGAGCAGATGGCAGTCCTTTATTCATCCTAGCTTGATGCATGGCTTAGTAGCCAAAGCTATCTTATGTCTAGGATACATATAAATCAAATCAAATCAAATCAAATTAAGGCAACCCAGCTTTGGAGGAGGAAGACAGACAGAGACCTGCAGAGAAACATGGCACCTATAGACCTCCAGCGCACAGCACATCCTCGCCATAAACACCTACTTGCCTCCACTGTATTTAGCAAGGATGGAAGATAACAGCCAGAAGCTCTCCAGCTGCTTGGCCATAATGCAGCAGGAACATCATAATGTGCAAGTATATGGTGGTTGGATGGGAAAGAAGGTGAAGTGGAGCAGCTTGGGTATTATGAAGAAAGGTACACTAAGGTTGAGAGGAGTTGCTACTTGTGAATAGGGAGTGTAGCCACCTGAGGCCTTGGTGAGATCAGAAATGGAGCTGCCAAAGAAGATCAGACATAAGTCTGTGGCTAGTAAGAAGCAGGGGTCGGTGTTGATACCCTAGAAGATGTGGATGTCCCTGGTCAGGGAAGAAGCCAGGGATCAAGTGAAATTCCAGGGGCTATGAATAACTGGACCCATCCTTCACTGGATGTGACACTATGGAGAGGTTGCCCCATCTCTCACTTGAGGCGGTACTCACAATAGCAGGCCCTGTGCCTTGCACATGCAGCAGATTGGAGCCGACTTTGGTGGTGAGTATGTAGGACAGATAGAGTGGAGAGGTAATGAATCCCTGACCCTTAGAAGATGGGGTATCAGCCAAGAATTTAATGAAAGAGATTTGGATATTAGCCCAAAAGCTCAGAATACCCAAAATAAAATTCTCAAAACACATGAAACCCAAGAAGAAGGAAAACCAAAGTGTGGATACTTCAGTCCTACTTAGAAGGGGGAAAAATACCCATGGAAGGAGTTACAGAGACAAAGTGTGAAGAAGAGACTGAAGAAACGACCATCCAGAGACTGCCCCACCTGTGGATCCATCCCATGAACAAAACCAGACACTATTGTTGATGCCAGCAAGAGCTTGCTGACAGGAGCTTGATATAGCTGTCTCCTGAGAGGCTCTGCCAGTGCCTGACAAATAAGGAAGTGCATGCTCACAGCCATCCATTGGAGCTAGAGAAAGTACCCAAAGAACTGAAGGGGTTTGCAGCCCCATTAGGAGGAACACCAATATGAACTAACCAGTATCTCCAAAGCTCCCTGGGACTAAAACAACAAGCAAAGAAAACACATGGTGGGACTCCTGGCTCTAGCTACATATGTAGCAGAGGATGGCCTAGTCTGTCATCAATGGGAGGCAAGATCCTTGGTCCTGTGAAGGTTCTATGCCCCAGTATAGGGGAATGCCAGGGCCAGGATGAGGGAGTGGGTTGATTGGCGAATAGGGGAGGGGGGAAGGGATAGGGGGTTTTGGAGGGGAAACTAGGAAGGGGATAACATTTGAAATGTAAATAAAGAAAATATCTAATAAAAAAGATTCAACAATAAAATGCCCATCTAGTAATAAAAATAAAATAAAATAAAATAAAGTAAAATAAAATAAAATAAAATAAAAGAGACTTGATAGAAAACAGTCCCAGAGGAACAGTTATCAATGGGGGACACAATCAGGACTTGATGGGCATAAATGAGGGGTTGGAAATTATGCAAATACAATATTCAGATGTACATTTTTCAAAAGTAAAAGTTTTAGAATAAAAAAGGTGATAAGATATATTTTGAGTAATCTTTCAAATCTTGCATATCTGTAATCAGTCATTACAAATATACATAATAATGAAGAAATGAATTAGTCCAATGGTGTGTAAAATTTTACAAAGATTAATAAAAGTATAAACTTCTTAATTCTTTCCAGGACAAGGCCAAATTTGAGTTTGAAACAAAGACAATGCAAAAATAATGTTTTAAAAATTATTTATAAAGACTAAATACACATTCTCTTTTATGCAAAATAACCCTTATCTTCTCCACAAAATGATTTGCTTAGAAAATTATTGAATGTCATTCATTAGCCAACTGAAAAAAAAAAGCTCTATTAACAAAATACCACACGCAGATTCACATTCTAAAGGTAGACCATAATGTCAGGAGTTGAAACTACTGATTCATGGAATTACAGCTTTCATCATAAATTTACATCTAAGTTCATAAATTCAGGGGCTCTTATAATTTTATGTCACTTTAGACTCTCGGTACCAGTGTAAATGACAAATTACATGCTAGAAAAAGATGTTAATATGGACAGTAGCAACAAGAACTAGTTGAGCTTAAAATACTCCAACCATTATATTTTATTATATGAAAAATAACATTAATTTACCTAATATTATAGATTACATCTTCATAGACTAATTAATAGCAAGTTTTCTATCTTTCCACAAACAGAATTACAAAATGTCTCTTTTATTTTTAAACAATAATATTCTTTTGCACTGAGATACACTAATGTATCTTATTTTCTCCAGCAGAACTTATTAGAATTATCCTTAAATTTGGATTTTTATCCTTGTATAAACTTTTATATGTTGTGGACTCTAATGGCTCCAGATTTGTTGAGTCTAAATTACCCGCCTACTGCATAACCAGTCCAAAAGATCCCTCCCACTTCCATCTCAACTTTCTTGCTTTTTCTTTTTAAAATGTTTAACCTTTATTGAAAATAGATTCTTTCCTCATAGAATATGTCCTGATTATATTTCCCCCATCCTCTACTCCTCCCAACCCCTCCCTATGTCCCCTCCTTTCTAGATAAATTTCTTAATCTCTCAGGGCCATTTTATCATAAAGAAACACTAGATATTTTCAAAGATCACTTCTGCATCTAATGAGATGATCATTTGTTTTCTTTTTTTCCCTTTTCAGTTTGTTTATATGATAAATAATAATTACTCCATTTTGTATTTTCATCCATTGCTATATCTCTAGGATGAAGCTTACATGGATATGTTGAATATTTTTTATATGTTCCTGGATTCAATTTATAAGTAAGAAAAATTCATCTGCTATGTGTGACTTCCAGAAGTAGCACACACCCACCTCCAAAACCTTCCACACAAAATGTGTCTTACCTACAAGATGTTCAGGGAAAAAGAGCAGAAATACAAGGAATAGACAAGCAATAACAGGCCCAACTTGAGACCTTATGGGGCTTGCCTATGGTGAAAATTATTTGATTATTTAAGACTTTCTAATTTGGTAGATTATAAAATTTTAAAGTATGACTTGTGATTATCTGGTTTCCCTCAGATGCTGAGGTGGTGATGGTTGTTATAAAGTTGATTTGTATGCACACACACAAATGTGTGTGTGTGTGTGTGTGTGTGTATGTGTGTGTGTGCATGTACACGTGTTTCCCTTCCTTTGGATTTGGAGGTGTGAGATTATTTATTTCTGCGTCTTCATGAGTGTAGTTAACTTCCTTAGGTAGGAGAATTTTTCCTAGTACGTTCTGTAGGGCAGCATTTGTAGTAACATTGTTTAGATCTGGAATGTCTTATTTTCTCCATTTATGTGAATTTAAAATTTTGATGGGTATAGCAGCCTGGGCTGCCATCTGTGGTCCTCTAGAATCTGTAGCACATGTGTTCATGGGTTTTAGAGTCTCCGTTGAAAAGTCATGTTATTTCCAGTATATCTTCCTTAGATTTTACTTTGTCTTTTTTTTCTATTCAGCTTTTAGTATTCTTTCTTTGTTCTGTATGATTAGTGTTTTCATTATTATGTGGTGAGGGAACTTTCTTTTCTTGTCAAATCTGATTGGTGTTCTATATGCTTCTTGGACCTTTATAGGCATATCTTATTTATATTAACAAAATTTTTCTATGATTTTATTGAAGATATTTTCTAGTCCTTTGAGCTGGGTTTCTTCTTTATTCTGTATACCTATTATTCTTTGGTTTGGTCTTTTTATTGTGTCTCAGATTTCCTGAATGCTTTGTGTCAGAAGTTGGATTTCTGTTGTTGCTTTTGATTGGTTTTGATTTTGATTTAACATTTCCTTTGAGCAAGTGTATCAAGTTCTTGTATTTTATCTTCCATTTCAGAGATTACCTTCACTTACTCTTGTATTCTTTTGAACAAGTTTGCCACTGTAGTTCCTGTTTCAGTTCCTATGGTTTTCATTTCCAGATTTCCCTAATTTTTATTCAATTCCCATGCTCATGTCTTAAACAGTTTTATTGGTTTCCTTCAATGGTTTTGTTTATGTTCTCTTGGATTATTTGAGAGAATTATTCATTTCTCTTTTGCTTTATTTTTCTGAATTTCTTTAGAGTATTTATTTATTTCCTCCTCAAGTACTTACACCATCTTCTTCATCTAGAAAGTTTTAAGGCTTTTTACCTGTGATTCAACTATTGTAAAATACTCAAAACCTGCTGTGATAGATATAGCTGGTCTCTACTGAAGGCTTATTGTTCTTACTGTTGTTTATTATGTTTTTATGCTGGTATCTAGGCATCTGTTTGCGGGATGATTATACATCTAGGTGTTGATTTATGTTTGTTGTATGGGTGTTTTGTTCCTTGACTTCTGTTTTCCTCCTGATCTTCAGAGTGTGATTTCTTTGTCTTGCTGGTTTTCCTGACTTGTTCAGCTAATGTGTACACAAGGAATTCATGCTGGTTATAGATGCTTGGATAATGGAGTAAGTCAGAGAAAATTTGTTTAGAGGAGAAAGTCTTTATGATATTTTTGAAAACGGGATCACAAATTAAAGATAAATCCCAGCAGGTTTCCTGCTACAGAGCTGGGAATGACACTGGGGTTATACTTATCAGGAGTAGAAGAGCTGTGTGTCTACTTTCTTCTTACTTTGGCCCTGGAGGAGTGGCCCATAGTTTAACAGAAGTGGCAGTTCCTCCTGGGGTCAGGAACACAGCTACAAGTGGTGGGAGAAAAATTAGTGGATCTGAGGGAGACAGAGGAGATAGGCTCACAGGTGTTGGGAAGGCTGCCATAGTTATTTTTCTACAGAAAGAGAAGACTGCTGGCAGCCTAACTGATTTTCTGGTAGGCTGGAACTGAAACCTGGGAAACAGTGATACATTGAGGAAGGGATATTAGGGGAAGATGGTTTGTGGAACCCATAGGACATATGAGATGGAGGGGAGAAGTGCTGTGTGTTTTCTTGGAGGACTAGGAGAGAGACTGGAGTAATGGTTCTGAAAGAACGGAGAATAAAATTAATGTATTTTAAACCACTAAAGGAAAAAGGAAGTTTTACTGCACAAAAGAAGAGAAAGACTTATGTAATAATAATCAATATCAATACAAGCATAACTTTTTATAGATCACAGGAAAGATTTCCTTTAGTATAAAAGATGAAAAAGTTCTTAGTTGGTTGTGGTGGTGCATGCCTTTAATCTCAACACTAGGGAGAGAAACTAAGGCAAGTAGATTATGAGTTTGAGACCAACCTGTGTTATCTAGGGAACTGTAGCTTAGCCAAGGCTATATGGTGAATCCTGTTTAAAAGCAAATCAAACAGATATATTTGTCTGTAACTAGTGAACATTGCATTGCATATATTGACCTCTATATGAGACAGTAAATGCAATACTGAGGCCTAGAAAGGCAATCAAGAAAACATTCATCATCCAAATCTCTGATATTATATCTACATGTAGAAAGAGTATGGTATTTGAAAGCAAGTCAATATAAAGCGTATTTTTGATATAGGTATTATTCGCCAAACATACAATTAAAAGGATATTTTGATACTATTAAGATCAGTCTTTTCCTGTAATTCCTTGAGAGATTGTTGTGCTTCCTCTTTAAGGGCTTCTACCTCCTTAGCAGTGTTCTCCTGTATTTCTTTTTTTGTTTGTTTGTTTGTTTGTTTTTGTTTGTTTGTTTGTTTTTTGTTTTTGAGACAGGGTTTCTCTGTTTAGCCCTGACTATACTGGAATTCACTCTGTAGACCAGGCTGGCCTCGAACTCAGAAATCTGCCTGCCTCTGTCTCACGAGTTCTTGGATTAAAGGAGTGTGCCACCATGCCCGGCTTTCTCCTATATTTCTTTAAGTGAGTTATTAATGCCCTTCTTAAAATCTTCTAACACCATCATGAGATATGATTTTAAATCTGAGTCTTGCTTTTCGGGTGTGTTGGGGTATCCAGGACTCGCTGTGGTGGGCATACTGGGTTCTGATGATGGCCAGTATTCTTGGTTTCTATTATTAAGATTCTTATGTTTGCCTTTCACCATCTGGTAATCTCTAGTGTTAATATTCTAGCTGTCTCTGGCTGGAGCTTCATCCTCCTGTGATTCTGTTAGCCTCTGTCAGTACTCCTGGGAGTCTAACTCTCACCTGAGTCCCAGTGGTCAGAGCACACTCTGCAGTCAAGTTCTCCTCTTGCAGGGCAGGTGTCCACAAGTCTGAAGCTCTGATCCACCTCCTGAGTCCTGGGGTCAGAGCCCTCCCTGTAGGCCTACTCTCCTCTGGCAAGGAAGGTGCCCAGGGGCCTGGGTCCTGAAGGGACTCTGTCCAAGAAGCTTTGTTGCTTCTGTCTCCCAAGTGTTCTCCAGTGATCACGAGGTCCTGGATGTGCTAGGGGCCCTGCAGCATGGAAAGTCCTCTGGGGCCCTCCACACCACCGGCCAGGTTCATGTGGAAGATGGAGGGGCTGGCCCCTGGAACAGATCCCAGCCTCTGGTCAGGTGGGGTTCCTGCTGGCACAAGACCCTCGGTGATTCTTTGGATCTGATGTTGCATTCCACTCAGCAGTGACCCCAAGTTGATCCCAACGTGCTGAGGCATAGAGAATCCTCTGGGGTCCTTGGCAGCCTCCACCGTGTTCAGGCAGAAGATGGAGGGGCTGGCCCCTATTAAGATGAGAAACTCTAATAATATATGTTCAATATGTCTCCAGCCAACATCAGATATTTTACATATTTTATGTCTTTCTTCAAGTATTCGTTTTGCATTTAACATGCTCATTTCCTATTGTCCCCATTTTTACTTTGTTAGAACCTTCAGCTAGTTTTCTTTAAGATGATAAAGATCACTTAAACAAATGGAAAGATCAAGGACCATGTTACATAGGGGTGTCTGATTTGTATTACATTTTTATTACTATTGAAAATAGGTATTTTCCTAACAATATGGACAGATTAAAGTTTTCCATATCTCATCTCTTCTAAGATTATTTTCTTCTCTCCTATCTGAATCCACATTCCTTTTGCTGAAATTGAATTTGACATGCCAGTCTTGTAAAATGTGAGTACTATTGGCCCAAGTATATATTTTTCAAATGAATAACTATGAATCATTTAGTATACTTATGCTTAAAGTTACCTAGTTATCTATGTGGCAGCAAGATAAATAAATTAATAAATAAATGTTCAGTACATCTGTGTCAAGGGGAAAAAGCTTGTGGCTATCCTCTTTAAGTCAGTAATTAGCCAATTATGTACATGCAATGTCACCTCTTCTGCTGTGTACTTCCTGCATTTCTGTATGTGTGAGTAATTTTTTCATGTCTACACACATTCATTTTATATCTGTATGATTATATACATACATATTCATCTATGTATATGTGTATTAATTTTCATAAATGTAAAAGATATGACAGACCATGAGATTAAGATTTATTTTCAAAAATAAATATCTGTTTTCTCAAACATCAGGATCCTTGAAGACAAAGACAACTTGAGGTGAGTTTCACACTGCAGAACAAACCATCCTAATTTCAGCCTAATTCTTACTGACTCTCATATTAATTCATTTTTGTGTATGCTCCTACACTTAGCTAGTTTTGTTTGGTGGGTAATTTGGTTTTCCAGCCCTCCAGCCTGTGTTTCTAGATGACCAACCTGGTAGTCTTCATAAAGAGGTGGGTCTTCCTGCTAGAATTGGTCAGGCCAAATTGTTGTACACACCCTGAGATTAGACTGTACTCCTACTTTAGTCACAGCTTCATGCCAGGCTCCACAATGGCCTTACATAGGGTGGAAACAAAGCATGTATTCTTTAGGAAATGGTACTTCTGGGTGTCCTATCTATCCCAGAAACTGAGGAGGTATGGAGACGTTTGCAAGCTGAGCTCAGGAAGAGTTGTGGGTTATGTTCTGCAGTAAGGTGAGATTGCTAGACAGGTCCCGTAGTTGGCTCTGATTGTGGTCTGTGCTCTTCTGTTGCCCGTGTTCATTATTTGTGTTTCATTGGACTGGGACCATAGTCTGGTTACATAGCCAGGAGTGAATGAATTCAAACTGCACAGCTCAGCTGAGCTTCTGACATGTTCACCTCACTCTCCTCGTTTTTCACTACCAAAATAAAAACAATAGCTGGTATTTTCTGGTGGGAAGTTTATAGCCATTCTTTCTAGAGAGACAGAGATGGCAGATAGATTCCAAATGGGAGAAAAATTACTGGCTAGCTTCCCTGATCCTTTGAAGCCAAAGGCAAAGATGCATACTAGTCACCCCCATGAGATATTTAGTGCCTTGGTGTTTCTGTTACTTGCTAAACCAGATTGCATATTCTTTTCAATTGTAACATTTGCAATTCAAGACCACTGGGTCTACCAGAATGTGTGCTTTTGATTCTCGCAATTTATGAGCCTATATCAAAATCTCTTTTATATTGGAGAAGCTAGAAGCCTGGAAAAATCCTTCATTCTGTGGTGATAGGCATTGTGATGGATTACTGGTATTCTCTCTTGAGTAGTGCAGGCAGAATTTTAGCCCCATCCACAGGTGCTGATACATTCAAAGGCATTCTTTTCTACTGATGGGTAGGTGCTATTTTCTTAAGAGAACTAGTCAATAACCAAATAGAATACTGTTAAAATTGAAGATAGTATATTGATTTATAAGTATTAATGCTAAGGTCAACAATAATTGGCATGAGGGAATATGATAGTCCAAAGCAATTTTGAAAATATTTAAACGTGTTTTATAAATAGCTACAAATCATTTTAAGTAATAATTATAGTTGTAAATTTTTTAGGCTATCTATGTATGCAATCTTACATGAGTCATTCAGAATTGAATGTATGTATGATATGTTTAGAGGTTATTTTTAAAAAGTCAAAATTTGAGAGTAATACAGGCTCATTTCTCAAAGTGTGGCAAAAATATCATCCACTTTGTAAAAGTGCATACTCTACTCATTTGTGTGTGTGTGTTTGTATTTTCTTCATGCATTTAATGACTTCATGTGTGATTTCTGTGACTTTCATGTTAAACTTTCTGTTGAGATTTTTATTTATTTTATTGGTAATTTTATGTTTTTACATTTCAAATGTTATCCCAATTCCCATTTAAACCCCCTATTCCTCCTCTGTCCTCACTATTTCTGTGAGGGTGGTGCCCCACCCTCCCACCCAATTCTGCCTAAGCACCTTAACATTCTCCTATGCTGGGTCATTGAGCCTCCATAGGACCAAGGGACTCCCTTCTCATTGATGCCAAAAAAGGTAATCCTTAACTACATATGCAACTGGAGTGATGGGTCCTTTCATTTGTATTCTTTGGTTGGTGATTTAGTCCCTGGGAGTTTGGGGGGTTCTGGTTGGTTGAGACTGTTGTTCTTCCTGTGGGGTTGCTAACTCCTTCAACTCCTTCAGTCTTTGCCCTAACTCCTCCATTGGGGTCCTGCTCTTAGTCTGGTGGCTGGCTTCATGCTTCCATATCTGTATTGGCCAGGCTCTGGCAAAGCCCCTTAGGGAACGGCTATAACAGGCTCCTGTCAGCAAGCACTTTTTGGAATCAAGAGTAGTATGTGGGCTTGACTAGGCAGATGGGATGGAACCCTAAGTGGGAAAGTCTCTGGATGGGCTTTCCTGTATTTCTTTTTGACAGGATAAATTTCAGATTAATATTTTTGAGAGGATAGGTGGCCACATCCCTCAACTGGGGCTGTGCCTAACCTCTGGATATGGTCTCTACAGGTTCTCTCTCCCTTTGTTGGGTATTTCAGCTTATGTCATCCATGTTGGATCCTGGGAACCTCTGGGTCCCTGGGATCTAGGACTACCCTCTTCTCTGTCTCTGTCTCACTTGCTCTGTCTCTCTCATTCATGATTCCCTATCTGTCTCTTTCTCTCTCATTCCAACTTGCCCCTGCCCTCTTTTCTGAATTCTCTGCCTGCTTTCTTTTTTGTTTTGCACTTATCAAGGGAGATTTTTAATAAAGCCTATCAAACAGTATTACCAAACATTCTAAATGAATGTAATTTTGAGCTAATAAAGTGTTAAAAGAGGGATATTAGGTTTTAAAATTTTTGAGTAAGTCTTATTTCATGTTTATGGTATAATTGTTTATCAATTTAGTATGCAGTTCTCATTTCCAGTTTTCAGACTTATGTGATATTGATCACATAAGTTCTCCGCCACGCCCCTAAGAGCAAACAGGTGGTTCTGCTAATCTCCCTTCCAGGGACATCCCAGCATGTGGCTTTTCAGTCTAAGATAAGATTTAGATTTACCAGGAGAGCTAGGGAAGTAGAAATTTCATATATATTTACAAAGATTAGTTCTTATTTTGATAGATATAGGCTTAGTCCCTTAACTGGCCTCTGGCTTTTCACCCTTGCTGTTACTGCAAGGTGTCCTTAGTTCCTCAGGCTACTGGGAATAACAGGGATGAAGAGGAAAGATTTTCAGCTCCTATTTTAACCAAAATTAATGGTGTTAATAGTGACATAATTCTTGTCTAGGCCTTGCTAAATCTGAGGTTGACAAGTCTCATATAGAGGCCTCGCAATAACTCAGAATTGCGATACTGATTCATAATCATATGAATACGGTATCGGAGGGAAGGTCCAGTTTGACCGTTTCTGAGTTCCCTGTGCGACACACCTGATTTGAAAGAGGTTGGTATCTGACTCCAGCTAAAAAACCAAAAATACTTACGGCTCTGCCTCCCCTCCCCAAAAGATACCAAGAGCCACAGATGTGAGTTGTTACGATACTCACGGGAGGAATCAGGTTAATGTCCACCCAAGTCAAGGTTAAGGCCCACTCATCTATGGATGAAAAAAAAATCATTTGATCACCTCTGTTAAGCATTGCCTATTTAAACTTAATTAATAGGGGGGAGAGAGATTGGAGACCTTGCTGTTGTAAGAGCAGGCCCTTCACTGCCTCCCACCCAAAAAATAAAAAAGCCAATTGGCCTTGTACTAGGAGCCAGCCAGTCTTAATCGCTTCTCACTGTTTCCCCTGCTTGTCACCCAAAATTGTGGATAATTATCAGTTCAGTGTTATTCTAAAATTGTTTAGCTAAACTCAGCCAGGGTTCCAACGCCCTACTTAAAAGGCAAACAGGTAGCTACCTATTCAGCACTAATTAGCATTATAAAGTCAGAGCCTACAGCCCAGTGCTGGTATTCAGTCGGTGCTTTTAAGACAGTCTCAGCCAGATACAGTTTACCATTAGAAAAGTTAGGGAATCCCACGGAAATAGGTTTTTTCTTTAGCCCTAGGAACTCAGGCAGAACTATTGAACATAGATAATTTTTCTGCCACAGGCCACCCCTTTTATTTTATTTTTATTTTTGTTATCTAATGGGGGGAAATGTGGTCTCCCTTCCCCCCAGCCTGGAACCTGCCTGCTCTAGGGTGGAGCTACCGGCTCATTCGTCCTGCCACACCCACTGCTGGAACTTGACCTTGCTGCCTGGAGGCACACACGTGTTCGTCCTGCTACTGGACCCTGAGTTACTTGGCGGGAAATTGGGTTCCCTCCCCCTTCCTTTATAAACTGAGTGTCTGGAAATATTAAATTGAGTCTTGATCAGAGTTTTGTCTTGACTCCATTGTTTCTTCCGCCCTATCTAGTTACCTCTCTTTGCAGGGAACTGCCATTCTCAGTTGAACCGTTCGTGTTGTGGACCGCGGGCGGGCCGCAACAAATAATATTATAAATTATGTATTATTAAATATAATATTATGAATAACATCTAAATACAACATAAAAACAGAAATAGCTAATCACTATCAATTTCAATTTCATATCACTAAAAATAATTCTCTTTTCCACTGATTGAATTTGCATCTGCAGATATTATAGTGAGTGGAGAATGCTTTTATTCTGATATTCATGGATCTGTATCATTTTGAGGTCTAACTAGGAGATTTATGATTAGTTTGTATTTTCTGTTCATGTAAGAAAGGGGAGTATAGTTATTTAGAGAGTCATCTTTTTCTGATGAGTATATGGACACACCCTGCTTATTGCATACCACCATGTAGAATTATGATTTAGTTCTTGCTTAAGTATTCTAAGGAGCATCATCATTGACCACACCCTTGATTCATTTTCCATGAGGGCCTGACCTTGGTTTTTCTGTCTCATTTGTAATTCTCATCTATAATTATTCAAAACTTAGAAGTGGCACTCCATAGCTTTTTTTTTTTTTTTTTTTTTTTTTAATGTGAAGTAGGTGAATACATGAATTTTAAAAGTTCTGGAATATTTTGAAAAAGTGTTTTATGTATAATTGAAATATATTTGAGTGTAAGTGTTGATCCAGGTTACCATGAATAAATAGTGTGCTCGTGTATGATCTCATCTACCTATAATAGCTCTGAAGAATGGTACTCTCACTCACTTGTCATGTCTTCAGATGTGTTTTTCAAGAAACCATGAGTTTTATTTCTCAATGTATTGACTTATTGTGTGGACCAATGATTCCCAGAGTTACCATTTTGGTGAAATGCTTCACTTTCTACACAAAGTGGCAATGAGAAATGAAGAATAATTTTCTGTGTTTAGTGCTAATATTTTTTTTAAATACAAAGTTTTGCTTATAAATCCACATCTAGATTTAATCATATCTCTCAATTTGTCCAACACTGGCTGGGCTACATGAACAGATCCTTTAGTGGCAAGCAGATATGAATCACAGATGCTATAGAAGGGTTAGACAGATTGAGATTTGAGAATGAATTTACATTCTTATATAGAAAAAGGGGGTACAGAGTACCTGAACAAGGATTGGAATTTTGTCAGTAACAAATATTTGACGATTATGTAACAGCTACACCCAAACAGATATAATAATAAAAAAGCAGTTTAACAGAAAATGGGTGTATCTCACTGCTGGTCTAAAATGAACAAGGCCATCAATTTGGTGCCATCAGTGGAAAATGCAATTTTATAATTTTCAAAATGCAACATCTCAAGGAAAATGATTGTTTGCTCAATAATTTTATCAACAAATTCCAAAGAAAATATCTATTCTGTAACTACAGTATGAGGTCCACCTTCCTTCAGGTTTCCCAAGTTGTAAGCCATTACTGAGAAGATAAGCTAGAATATATTTCAAATAATGCACATTGGTGTCATCAATTCTCAAGTACTCAATAAAAAATTCTTCTTCAATGTCTACTTCATGGTCAAACACTGAAAAATACAAAATAAAAGTGACTTACCCTTATGGCAATTCATTCTTTTATAGAACATACTTTGTACATAGAAATAGTTTCTAGTTTATTAGACATACCAGTGGTAATAGTAGAAGAAAATTGCTAATCATCACTCGCAAAGGATCAATGTGATGTCCTTCAGAATAGTTTATTTGGGAAGATTCATTATACAAAATGGTAACATTAAGAGAGTGTTTAATTCTTCCCCCCTTACTCACCCTGTCCTGCTCCAATGTTAGTTATCAAATCCAATAATTGAATCCCATTTCATTCTTGTTCCTTTGCTTTCTCAATATAATGTGCCATATGTGACAGAAAAATACAAATTGGTTTTAACATAACACTTGACAGGGCAACATTAGCCTTTAACAACTCAATGATTCAATTAAAATGTAAGAAATTTATAATTTAGTGAGAAGAAAAACAAAAAGGAGTTTGGATAAAGCAACACATAATCAGTAAAGAAAACAATTCCAGAAGATAAAATAAATATTTGAGCTAGCATCAGTGCCAGCAGTGCTTTTACAATGTGTGCAAACATGACAGATTTGAAAGCAAAGACCCGTGTCATTTGCACATATATTGTCACACAAACCTTCTTTTGATACTGAGGAGAGTTTCAATATTGAGAAGAACACTGTTGCTTCTGATACCCTAAATAGGGTCTTATTGTAACCCAATAACTTTTATATATTGAACCCTATTACTATCCTACTGTTTCTGAGAATATGCATGTGTTTACTGCAACATTTTTTTGATGATGCACCAGAAAAGAAATTAAAGAGGAAACAAGAAAAAATTCTCTGTGTGGAGGAAAACTTCAATGACATGTACTACATTGAGAAAATAAATTATTGAAAACGGGTCCAGATAGCCGGCAGCAGGCCACTGCCTGTTAGAATTGACAGGTCAGCAGTTATCCCCCATAATCATAGAGATTTCATAGGCTGTGGAAAGACCTTCAGCAGTCTGCCATGTAAACCAGATGGAACAAAGATCACTCTTATTCATAACTGAAGGAAGAGAGAACAATGATGTTACCTGACTACACACACACACACACACACACACACACACAAACAGAGAGAGAGAGAGAGAAACAAAAACAACACTAGAAACCTAAACACCATTGGTATTAGTTAATTAACATTTTTCCTTTACATTAAATTCTAAAAATCCTAATTCTTCTCTAGTCCTAAATAATATAAATAAAATAAATGTAATAAATCATTAAATTGACCCCATATCAACACTGGTCTTTTCCCCTTTAACACTTTCTCAAAGACTCACATCAGAAGACAAACTTAAAGGTCCCAAATGTATTTATTTCAACTGTGGAGCTTATCAGCTCATTACTTTTTTTTTCTTTTTCCAATTTTTATTAGGTATTTTCTTCATTTACATTTCAAATACTATCCCAAATGTCTCCTATACCCTCCCTTCCTTGCTTCCCCCAAGGAGCTGAAGGGGTCTGCAACCCTATAGGTGAAACAACAATACGAACTTATCAGATCATTATTAATACAATATATTTTTCCTAGCCCACATCACTCTAAGAGCTTGTATCCCTAAAGACAACAGTGTTGGCATGCCATCTTGTGCCACCATGGTAAAGACTGTTTCATGAAACATTACATTGACAGAGTGTGCAAAAAAACCAGATTTAACAAGATGTTAATAACTACGCATATTTAGATCACCAGAAACAGCTCATATTTCATTCTGTGTGTATCTTGCTGCAACAGAAGGAAGATCCTAAACATTAGTTAAAGCTTACGTCAAATTCATCTGTTCTCCTCAAATTTTATCTCTTCATTCGTATTTAACTCTTCTCTAATCTTAGAAAATAAGGAGGAAACACAAATAAAGGAATGTGCTGATCTCTCTGTTTATTGATTTTCAAACACGAAGCTTCTGTTTGCCACTTCTAAAGCATTGTTGAGAAAGTTGTGTGCTTGGTAGTTTATTAATTAGAGGGATTATGAAACCCCATAGCTTGATGTGTTTGATTCAAGGGGAGCTGTCTTTCCATTCTTGATGTGGAATAAAATGTCCTGCATCGACCCTGTACTAATGAAGATCAGGATGTTTTCTTAGTGTGATCAGAGCTACTCCCACGCTGATTACCTCTTGGTGAGTTGAGAGAAAAGGGAAACAGCAAAAGAACTGATGCTGAAGAAATTTCTTTTCTTGCAAACCACATATTACCCAAATAGATTTACTCTTAAGCTTTTAATAAACTGAAACAGTTACTGATTTCTGCAAATGGTGTCTCAGCTTAATCTCACCGGAGACTCTACAGTTCTGCAGTGGATTAGAAAAGCCTCCCATCTTTCAATATTTGTCTTTGTTCCTTTCAGTAGCTAAATTCAATTCTTATTATCCTCAATGACAATGCAATTCCAGATGATGAAATTTCTCATGTGAAACCTACACCTTTCAAATAATAATTCAAAACTGCAAATTGGATTTATGTGTATATATGTGTTTGCGTGCAGGCACAGCTTACCTGAAGATGACAGGCTGATTTCTGAACAGATAATTCATTTCATAGATTAAAATGCTTTTAGATATAAGAAATGAAACACCGTTGTGGTGAGGAAAGATTAAATTTACATTACCCACACGTTTATAAGGATGGATGAATCTGCAAAACAAAAGCAACCCAAAAGGTACAAACAAAAGCAAACCCCTCAGGTTCTGTCAATGTGGGTGATCTTAATATATCAGGTGGGTGCTATTCCAACTTCCTGTGTACACTCTGATTCAGATATGCATTCTACTGTCCCTCCTCCCTAATGGATTGCCCCCCTGTAAAGTCAGATCTACACTTCTATTCATTCCACCATCTCCAG
The DNA here is from genome assembly GCF_978045245.1 of Mus caroli. Classification (NCBI taxonomy): domain Eukaryota; kingdom Metazoa; phylum Chordata; class Mammalia; order Rodentia; family Muridae; genus Mus; species Mus caroli. Next base: position 28,191,026 of record NW_028227265.1, read on the forward strand.
CAAGAGAGAGTTCTAAAGTCAGATTACAAATATAAAGCATGCTAAGCATAGCTTCAACTACATGATGCTAAACTGTTGACACCCTTTTATGAGCAAACTCACCTTTCAGTATGAAACAATCAACTTTGTTTTTAATTGTTATGGCTCTGATATGACTGTCCCTTTTAAGTAAAAGGGGAGTCTGAATTTCAATAGAATCGAAGTAATTCTTGTGTGTGTATTTTTTTTTCAAATGAAATATTTTCTTGGCATTTTAAGTTGGACAATTCTTGGTTTGGGGTATTTTTCAATTCCAAAACACTTTGCAGAATTCATGGTCTTCCAGATTTTGCCAATAGTGTGCCACAGCTTCCAGACTCAGAAACTGCATATGCACAGATATCCTCCATGATACTTAAGACTAATTGCAAAAATTCCTTGCTATTGGAAGTCATTAATATAGATGTGTCATCTCTTTCATTATTCAAGTTATCTGTGTAGTTAATGAACAAATACATACATGCTTCATAATAATAATCATTACTTCATTCATTTGTTAATTAACTGCTAAGAGAACTTTTGGGAACTTGGATTCAGTGACAGTTTACTTGAGTTTTATCTGAGCTCTATCATTAATTACTTTCAGAATATTGGACAGTTTCCCAGTTCCTTCCTGCTTTAAGGTGCATTTTCAAATGGGGAATATAATGACCCCTCAATCACAGGTGTGTTATAAGGTACAGGGTTTCTCTTGTTACTATATTGGTTGCTATGGTGATGAGAATGCAGTGTCTCCAAGTATTGCATCTTGTTGCTGGTCTTCCACTCTTCATTTAATGAACCACATCAAAGAGCAGAGACTCAGTAAAGCAGCAATAACCACACTGCAAAGGATGGTGCCTGTGTATCATTTCCCTGCCTGTAGACGCTGACAAGAAACCATACATCCAAGCCTACCATTACTAAAATGTATGGTCATAATACAGCCTATCGTTTTGCTCATTTTTATGATACATTTCACTCATTTATGTTAGATTGTGGGTTATGCTCTGTTATGAATCCTTTTCTATCTCATTAATTGTGTGAACATATATCCAAACCTTTGCCAGCTTCTTGTAAGACTTATACTTTCATGTAAGAAGTGATTCTTTTCCCTTACAATCTTAAAAAGTGTTCACTTATTTGGTATGGGTATATATATATATATATATATATATATATATATATATATATATGTGTGTGTGTGTGTGTGTGTCTATATATGTATGTATGTATGTAAGTGTATATGCTTGTGTGCATGTATATATGTATGTTTATGAAATATAGAAATTGTACACATACATCATAGATTCATTTATAAAAATATATGTAAAACATTAAAACACTTAAAAAGATATATCTTGTAAGGACAACTCATTTTTGTCATCTGAAGTGATTTATAATAATGATGCAGCTGGATTGCTTTAAGCAATCAGCTAGCCTGGGCTACAGAATGACATTCTGCCTTTAAAAAATAAGGAAACAATACTCACAAATGCTTATGTTCAAAGGTCACAGGAGAACTCCAGGTGCTTTTTACTTGAATTTTCCTCTGAAACAAAGGAGTAGATATTAACTGAAGTAAAGAAAGAAGGCAACCAGCAGAGAAATTTTTAATGAAACCAAACAAACTGGCATGTCTAGGTATCTACAAATGCAAGTATGCATACTGATTATATAAGACACCCTTAAATCTGTAACATGAGTGAATCCTCAGCTGAGCATTTGACATACAGGAAGTTTCTGGTGGATCGTCAGCCTGATTTTCACATTGATTCTTTTTAAATAGTCCACTCCAACATCCCTTCTTCATTTTTTTAAATTTAATTTTGTCTCTTTTTATTCTTTTCTCATTTATTACATCTCTGCTGACCACATTTTCCCTTGCTCCCCTCCCCCCACTTCTCCCTCCCCTCTCCCTCAAATCCTACCCCTGCAGAAAAGAGCAGTCTTCCCAGGGACTTCCACTGAACAAATCATCAAAAGCTACAGTAAGAAAAGACACATACCATCACATCAAAAGTAGGACAAGGTAAACCTGCAGGGGAAGAAATGTCCCACAATCAGGTAAAAGAGTCAGAGATAATGCTTCCCACCAACAGTGTCACTATTGACATTCCCACAAGAACACCAAGCTACTCAGCTATAACATATATATATAATCTACGAAAATAACCCTATCAAAGATTCCTACTATTGTGGGACACAGGGCCTGAACTGACTGTCTTCTATACCCAGACAAGGCCTCAAGTGGAGGGATTGAGACACAATCCCAGTGACAAAACCCTTGAACAACAATTTGTCCTGTCTGCACTGTTCTGGGGGCTGGATTCTAGCAGAATTGTCATCAAAGACACCAGAGAGAGTTTATCCAACAATTTATGGGAGCAGATACACAGTGCCACAGCCAAACACTATGAGACCTCTGCCTCAGGTTCACATGTGACAGGGTCTCATGGGAATTTGGGAGCTCGGGGTTCTGTAGCGGTCTGACCTCGCTGCTTTGCATGTACATTTTGGCTCATCTTTCAGTTATCAGTGCATTGCTGTTCTTTTGAAGAGTGTAAGCACCTCTCCCTAATCATCTAGAATCTAACTGTCATGGAGAAGAGGAAAGAGGAGAAGATAGTCCAAGAACTCCTTCTAAATTTCCCAGCCAATTCAAAGCAAATTTTTTCTGAGTGCAAGAGACTGTCTATTTTGTTCACCTTTGCAACACGAGCATCTAGAATATTGTCTGACATAGAAATTGGTGACGGAAAAGTAATGGCTTAAAAATATATGTGAATGAAGGAAAGTGTCCAATTGTGACATCTCCCACACGTTGTCTTCCACCAAAGTCTTTACCAGCAACTCAACGTGCTGTGATATTAGGCATATTATTTCACTTAGAAATGACAATAAATAATATTGTTATACTCCACTTTAAAAATAATTGTCGCCGGGCGTGGTGGCGCACGCCTTTAATCCCAGCACTCGGGAGGCAGAGGCAGGCGGATTTCTGAGTTCGAGGCCAGCCTGGTCTACAAAGTGAGTTCCAGGACAGCCGGGCTATACAGAGAAACCCTGTCTCGAAAAACCAAAAAAAAAATAAAAAATAAAAAAATAAAAATAATTGTCATCAAGAATCTTACTTTTTTATTCTGTTTCAATGTGAAAAGTACATAGCCCAAATCCAAGAGAATGTATATGAGGCTTACGTTTTATACATTTTCAATTCCTGGAGGTCAAAACAGGAAAGCTACCCAAACACTTTGACAACAGAGTGAGTAGACAAATTTTTTTTTTCATAACAAATAAGTTTGTATACTTGATTTACATGTAAATAAATACAAGATTTTTGCCTAAAAATCAGTCCTTGCTTTAGAGGTGTGTGCCTATTATTTTCTAAACCAATGGATGTGAAATAAAATAAATTAAAAAATACTTGCTCAATTTCCATTTCAAATAACGATCACTATTAAGTCTTGTCCTGTGAAGATAAGATTGTCTATGTTTAGGGCCAGTTTTCTGAGTCTTGTTTTATTGTCGTTATTACTAGGAGTAAAAATTAGACCATTTGAAGCTCATCTCATGAATGATTCCAAAAGCCTAATATGGTAAGATGTGCAATTTAACATATATTTTAAATTACAATCATTTACAAACTCCATGAATACAGTGCAATTACAGATTTTTATCCACATAAAATCAACCAAGTCCTGCTTGCCATTCTCATCTCTGACCACCTTTTATAGCTGCAGGTCCATGGAGTCATGGTTTACTTGAATTCATGTTCTATTGTACTCCTGGTACAATGTTTTGACCATGTCTGATTATATAGCTCAACTGGAGTGGAGAAAATTACCCAGTAATTTAGAAAAGAATTCTTTTTCAAAGCCCACAGGAATCTGCTCTCCAATTTAGAAAGAAATTTACAGAATCAGGTTGTTTGTGTGAGTTCTAAGTATTGTTTTGACCCAGGTGGCTTGATATATCATTCAGCCAAATATGATTTTATGTCTGTCTCTTTTCCTTCCTTTCTGTGCTATGAATTCCCATGAACTCAGAATATTGTCTGTAATATCAAGTCTTAAATTTTTTTCCTCTGTAATTCTACACTCAATTTTCTGTGAGTTTAAGTTGTAACTATAATAAATAAGGCTTCCCTTGTAATGTGCTTTAAAAATAGAGAGAAACACTTCTATTTTTCAATAGTGCTGTTCGGAGGTATTGCCGTTTTGAGATAAGAGACAGAGGCATGACAAATGTACATGTATTGAGCCTGTTCAAATGTACAGGTATATATATGTATGTACCTGTGCTGATTGACAATGCTCAGAGCTATTTGTGAAGTGGAGCTTTCGATTGATCAACCTTCTTCCCCTTTGCATCCTAAACTCCTTCTTCATTTGCAAATTGTCTTACACTGTTCGAAGGTTGCTGTTGGACATGTGTATGAAGAAGTTAATAATTGCCTTATCTCCTCCATATTTCTCCACTTAGTAGCACATGGGCTTTTAGGTGCTCCATGGGAAGATGTTAGATTTCATTTTTTTTTAAATGCAGAGAATGACTCTGATTCTGTATCTATTTTAAAGCACACAAAAATCACTTTTTGGGCTTGTGTGATATTTGTAAGATAAACTATGTAAGATGAAACAAGAGATGCCATATGCATATTAACAGCTAATGTGAGTGCATCAGACAGGCCCAATGAAAAATTAAACTGAGTAGTGAAAGCACATAGTGAATAGAATATACTGTGAATAGTTGCCTGGCACAGTGGACTTGGGAATAGGAGGGAAGGGTTGATACAGTAGGAGCTGGGAGACAATAGAGATATGTAAGACAGACTTTGCCTTTCTTAGTTTGTTTGCCTTTAGTGAGGAAAGAACAAGTTATAGTGACATACATAAGGTATATAAATAAAATAGAAGGACTGAATGTGTATTGCAGGTGTACTGTAAGGCATATGTACAGTTGAGCCTATGTAATAACAAAATCAGGTGACAACCCAACCCACATGTTAGAAATAAGTTTTAAGTCTTGTGTTGGGTTATATTCATGGCATTACTAGGATACATGCAGTATAGGAACAAAACAGCACTGGGAGATGGAGTATGTGTTAAATTTGGGTTCAGCATTCACACATGAAAAGGGCCACAGATTTTACAGATTTTATCATCTCATATCTACAAAATAGAACCACACAAAACCTGATATCTTGCTGTATTAGAAATTCCATAGACAGATTATATGGCTTAGAACCTGAAATCTGAAGTTCCTGTTGCCCTGCTGACCTCAGGCACGTTGATTCTTTTGTAATCTAAATGTATTCAAGTGAATTTTACGGATAATAATATACTAATTCTCCATGACTACTAGAGACTTTGAGATGAATTTTAAAACAAACTTCTAATTTGAAAAATAAATAGATAAACATATTCTCCACAGGATTTCTGCCTTCCATAGATACTTTCAGTGTCTATGAGAGACAACTTCCATATCACCCCTGAATGACAAAATCCATGGAAGCTCTAATACTCTCTATTAAAGAGGAATCAGTGTGCATATAAAATATTAACATTCTCCAATATAATTTTATCACCTCTCCAGTATGTGTAATGCTTAATATAATGTAAATTTTATGCACATAATTGTTATGCTTTGCTGTTAATGGAATAAAAATAGGGAAATATCTGTATAAACAAAGTAAAACCAGACTTTTAAATTTTTTTCTTTTTTCATTGATTAAACACATGGCCACGGAACAATGACTGCATGCATTCATTTATGTTTATGAATTTGAAGGTTTACAAAATGAAGGGCACACTGCTACCCAGGGACAGTTTGTCACTGACTGAGCAAGGTAGACAATTAGAACCCACTGTGCTCTGAATGTTGTGCTCTTCTGTAAGATAGTGCTTCATAACAGATCTGCAAAGACCATAGGAAATATGGAGATCAAAAACAAGGACTGACATTGGCATCACAGTACACCACACACACACACACACACACACACACACACACACACACACTATTGAGTCTCTAACTACAGTAGTACAGCTGTAAAGATTTGATTACCCTTGATATTCACCTCACATAGTTGTAGCCATAAGTCATCTGGGCCACAGGCATTCTGTACATATTTTTTGCTTTTATTCTTTGCACCTATTTCACCAAAAGAAAAAGAAAATGATCCTTTTGTTGTGAGAGATTTGAGTAGTCCAGATTCCGCCATGCTAGAGATATCGAGTCTTGCCTTTTCAAGTCTTCTTTTTATTTTCATTTGCCAGGGTTCAATGTTGGAAAATGGAAACAAGAAGAAAAGCAATGGCATTTTGTTTGCAAAATGAAGATTGACAGATCTCATTGCTCCACTTACATGTGCTCACTCCTTTCTTATTATTCATTCCAGCCATTCTCATTCCTTCTCTAATCACAAATACATTAAGCCAAATTGGCAGTTCTGATCTATTTTCTGTACCTATTTGAAGCACTATAGAAAGAAAGCCATAGGGTAGGGAGCTTGGCTGAGAGTGGAACAGCACAAGGCTCAATGTCTTCCTTGGATTAAGTATTGAGTTGCAGGCTTCTCATATCTTCCGTGAAATATCAGCTTTCTCTTTTAAACATACTTAATTTTTAAAAGTACAAGTTGGTTCCTCTTTTTTAAAAACATGTTATTTTATGTGTATTTTATGATATGGCAAGCAGTGACAACTCATAAATGTCTTAGTAACAAGCTTTAGTTTGAATAACTTGACCTAAAAGACTGTAGAAGTCGTGGCAATTATTGCACTTAATAATAACCCTATATGAACTACCACTCACAATTTCAGCTCTTTAGAATTAAGTGTGTGACTAAACACATGTAAGATGTTCTCCTATCCGTATAATAGAGGACAACAAATAGAAATGCCAAGAGCTTCTGGGTACTCAATGACCATCAATTCATAAAGATTTGTGCAACCACTGACACAAAATTTATCTTTAATAACACACATCTTAGAGAGCCTTTTTTCCTGTCTATGCAGGGTGAGTCACTTCAAACATTGGTTTCTATATAAATGTTATGTTTAAATTCAGTTACATGGTAGTAGGTTTCCATACAGGTCTTTGCTATCGCCTGTCTTTTGTTATGGTCCTTGCACATACTGATTTTCTTTATCTTTTCAACTCTTTGACTCCTTAAACTTGTCCTCCTGCTACATTCCCATACCTTTCATAATATTGCTTTCTATTATATCCCTACAATACGTCTTCACTAGAACAATGACCCTTAGTTTCCTAAGTTCAACAAGTATTCTAAATAGAAGAGTAGAGACAAAAGGCTAAAATCTACATATGAGAGGAAAGATGTGTTTGTTATTTTGTGGTCTGGATTGCTGTTATGGTTTGCATATGCTCACCCCAGGGAGTGGCACTATTAGAAGGTGTGGCCCTGTTGGAGTAGGTGTTGCCTTTTTGGAGAAAGTGTGTCACTGTGCTTGTGGCCTTTAAGATTCTTTTCCTAGTTGCATGGATGCAAGTATTCTGCTATCAGCCTCCAGATGAATATGTAGAACTCTCAGCTCCTCCTGTACCATGCCTGCCTGGATGCTATGCATCTGAATTTATAATCCGGACCCAATTCAGTGTTGTCCTTTATAAGACTTGCCTTGATCATGGTGTCAATTCACAGAAGCAAAACTCTAAGACAGAAGTTGATACCAGGAATGGAATATTGCTGTGATAGGCTTGACCATCCTTTTGTCTGGAAGAATGTGGATTTTGGGACTTTGAATTTGGAAATCAGTGGAATGCATTAAGTGGGACTTAATGGGATTTTCTAGTAAGAATATGAAAAACTTTATATCTAGGACTGATTTGAAATGTGCAGACCTGGCCCTAGAGAGTTCAGTGGAGAAGAATTATAGTATGAGACCTAGAAACTGCTTTTGTGGTATTTTGGTGAAGAATGTGGCAGTTTTTGCCCCTGTCTGAAGCATCTACCGGAATCTAAGGTAAAGAGACTTATATTAATTGCATTGAAAAGGGAAATTTCAAAGAAGCCCAGTAGAGACTTTGTTCTTTGGTTAAGTGTCATGAAGAACATTTTGAACAGGTGTAGCAAGCCTAGAAAAAAATATATATAGTGGTTTAGTATTAAAGGTGCCAAGCTGTGGGTATAGGGTATAGGGGAGAGTGGGGAGGGAGAGAGCTTGTGTCCAGCCAGAGTTCCTGTGCTCTGGGCAGGCAGAAATGAGAGGACTGCCGGACTCTTTCCATGCAGCCCCCGGTGGGCATCTGGCTGTGTGAAGCCACTGACCCCACAAGGCAGGGTTTGGACAAGGGGCAGCCCCTGGTACTAGGTTCTCAGTCTCTGGCATCCTAAGCTGGATACAGCAGAGGAGCTGAGAACAGAATAGGGGCCCCAGGGAAAAGGAAGAATGAGATGGCATGGGGAGAGGGGGCCCACTGGGTGGTTGCAGGAGAGAGTCTTTAGTCCAGTCCTTGATGAACAGAGTCAGTCTATGGTTTTAGAGCTTTATTGTAGGAAGACAGGGGGAAAGAGAGAAGGTAGAAAGAGAGTGAGAGACTGGTCCTGGCCAAGAGGAGAGAAGGGGGAAGGAAAAGAGAGTTAGAGAGTAAGAAAGGTGAAGGCTTAGAGAGAGAGGTAAAATCTTAGAGAGAGTAAGAGAGTGAGGAGGGGCCAAACAGTGCCTCTTAGAGTGGGATGGTTATCTTGCTGTTGCTCGGTAACTGTGAGGAGGAGTCTAGCCTGAAAGTGAGAAGCTTAGGACATAGTCTATGTGACTGCTAGCCATGAGCCTCTCCTGTGGGGGCTCTGGGGACAGTAACTTGACAGGAGCCAGTGGTCCAGGAGACACGAGGCAACACACCTTCCATCCATATAGGTGGGAATTACCACCCATCGGGTTCTACTGGGGCTCAAGACAGCTCAACTGGAGACCAGGCTGTCTGTGCATAAAGACATAAAGGGGCACCAGGAACTGAAATGGTGTTGAATCCTGTGTTTGAGGAGACAGAAGATTAAGGTGATATTTTGGAGCAAGATTATACCCAGCTAAATTTAGATCTAGGAGTGGTGGTATACCCCTTTAATCTCAGGAGATAAAGCCAAGTGAATTGTTGAGTTTAAGGCCAACCTGGAATAGAGCATTTTCTAAATGAAGAAAAGCTTAAGTCCAGGTGTAGTATTAAACACTTTAATCCCAGAAGACTGGCTTGCAGATTCCTGAGTTCAAGATTAATCTACAGAGCAGATCCTGATCATTAAAGCTTAGGCAGTGAAGCAGTTGGAAAACAGAAAGCTAGTAATAGGGGGGCATTTACCAGCTCCTGCAAGCAGCATAACTTGGCAGCTTCAGCCAAGTAACTCTGGCTTTAGATTTAAGAATAGAAGGAACTACTGGGACAATTGATGCTGGGTAGCCTGAGCTAAGAAATTAGCTTAGCAGTGATTAAGAAGAGACCAGCATCACTGAGGTGAAATCTTCTGGCAACTGTTTTCTGAAAGCATGAATTAGCCATGCTCCAGAGATAACCAATGTTGTACCTAGTACTGCAGTTGTACTTCATAATTTGTAAGAGTCACCCAGGTGGTATTGTATTTGAAAGCAGGAAGGGGTCAGGAAGAACAGCTGATACTTAGCACTGTGAGAGGCCATGTAAGGCCATGGGTGAAGATGCAGCTTCAGTTGTAGTTGACAGCCCAAGACTGAAGGGGTCACGCAAGGATTTGAGGCTTGGTACCATGATGAGAGCCTATGAGATGCTATTGTTGGAGCCTAGTTGAAGCAGAAGACCCCATTGTATTGGAGATGCCAGTACCATGGGATGATCCCCAAGGGTAGCAGCAACATTAGAGTGGATCAACCTGATCTTAGATTGCTACAGAAGCCAGAGCTGCAGAAGTGATGACAGCCCTTTGGAGGAGCCCCGGAAATCATGTGTGTATCCCAGACATTGAAACAAGAAGCTGTAACATTGAAGCTGCCTTGGAGACCCCAAGATTTTCAAGATGCCAGAGCTATAGGACATCTCCTGAGAAATACAGCTAACAGGGAGTGGAAACGACCCAGGAAATGACATTTGTGCAGTTAATAAAGATGAAAATGGAGTTGGAGATCTGAAGACCACTTTGACATCAGACATGGAGATGCAGAGTTTGGTGTTTGACCAGCTTGTTTCCTGTTGTGCTTTGGGGGTTACAGTTAAGTGATTGGAAGAATCTCCTAAAAGAATTTGAACTTTGAAATTTTAACATTGACTGTCTGAATGCTGCCTCTGAACCTGTAGGCCAGCTCCAATTAAATGTTGTCCATTATAAGACTTGCCTTGGTCATGGTGTCTGTTCACAGCAGGAAAACCCAACTAAGACAATTGTAACAATCAATATAATTTATTTTCCAGTTCTAGCTATTTAATAAAGAATAATTTCATTTTTCTTTATGGATGAATAAAATTCCGCTGTGTGTAGGTTAAATATTTTATTACAAACCAATTGATGCATTTCTAGTCTGATTCTAGCTATCATGAATAGAGATACAAGGGACTCACATAATCAAATTCCAATGTAGTTAGATATAGAATTATTTGGGTAGATGCCCAGAAATGCTATAGCTATATCAAAGAGTAGTTGTACTTCTAGACTTTCAGGGGATTCTCATACTGACTTTCACAGAGGCTGCAACATTTGAAAACACCCACAGAAAGACAGTTTTTTTCACCAGAATTTTTATCATTTACTTTTCTGATGATGACCATTCTGACAGGAAGTAGATGACATCTCAATATTGATAGCCAATGTTCAAAACTTTTGAAATGTTTGTCGTCCATTAGTACATACTTTGAGATCTTCCTGTCTAGATAATAGCCCAATGAGTTTGGGTTAATACTTGCTTAATTTTTCTAAATGAATCTTAGATAGCATTTTATTATTGAATCTGTGTCTGAAATTTTTTTCTGGAATTGCTTGATGCCTCTTTGATCTATTGATTATTTCCTGTGCTGGGCAGGCACTTTGTGGAGTTCTAGGGTCCTATTTGTCAATTATTGGCCTTATTCCTAAGCTGCTGAGTCCTACTGAGAAAGTCTTGACTTATGCCTGAGTGTTACAATACATTCCAACTTCTTCTCCAGTAGTTTCAATGTTTTGGGTTTGAGTTCTTTGATTCATATTTATTGAGTGAGAAGAATAATGGTAGGGGTATTATTGTACCAAAAACTCAATTATATTATAGAACAACAGAGATAAATTTCTAACTCTGGCTGTTGTTAGGAAGGAGATTAATGAAGATAAAGTCAGTTTAGTTTTTCTCAGAAGTCAAGGAAAGCTTCCCCGATCAACGAGCCCTTGACCAGAGGTATGGATGATATAAATAAATAAATACATAAATACATTAATAAGAATCTAGTAACAATAGAGTCAGATTTTTCACAAGGGGATTGCAGATAAACAAAAATCTTAAAGAGGAATCTCAAAGGAAATTCTCAAGAACTGAGCATTGAGTATTACAAGAAGGAAGGCAAGAGTAGATCATGAGGGTGGGGCTAAAGATTCAGTGGTGCAGACACGAATAGGTAGCAGTGAGAATCATTATTTTGCAAGAAGTGGGAAGTTATTGAAGGATTTTTAGCTGTGTGTGTGTGTCTGTGTGTGTTCTTCATGACACATAGGATTCATGTAATTTATTGAATTAGACCAGTGCAGGTATTCATCTTTCATTTAAAATTCATGCACATGAAATTAAAGATTACCTCTGCACTTTTGAGAACTTTACAATAACAAATAGAAATTGACATCTTGATAGCATGACTAGAGAATGAATATATTTTAGCCCTAAAACGCCCACTCTGAAAATGGCTACATGAAACCTCCTCTAGCCTTTTCACTGTATTGAGTGTTTGACGGAAATTAAACATATTTTTTTGTTTATTTGAATGTAAAAGTCATATTTAACACTCAGCCACACTGCTGTGAACATAATCAGCCCAGTTGAGAACAAAGGAAATGACTCCTATTTGGAGATAATTGGGATTGCAATCTAGGAAAATAAAGATATAAGCAATCTTGAAAGTATCACTTGAGTCTTCATAAAATTGTGCCCGTGTTTAGAACTTTAAGCTTCCAACATGTGTGTATACATTTCTTGTTTGATAATCAGAAATTCTGATTGTTCCTAGGAAAGCATAATCTGTATTTCATGAAACAGATTGGATGACCTGCCAATCTACACTGATTGAGCTCAGCAGTGTTGGAAATATCACAGTGGGAAACTGCAGACTGGCCATGCAAAGGTTGAATGTGGATCAAAAGTTTCAAGGTCTGACTTACAATGGCCCCATTGATCCCATTCCAATTCCTCAAATTAGTGGTATACAATTTACTTTCTCTTAAATGCATATATATATATATATATATATATATATATATATATATATATATTCTTTATATGTTTCCAACCACTAATATGCAACAAATTATTTTAATACACTATTTATCCAAGCCTGTGCATAGAGAAAAAGTTGGTACAAAGTTTTTCATTTCTGTTTTCCTTTCTCATCTCATTCTTATTTTCTAATACATGAATTTTGACCCCAGACTCCCCTCCCTCCACTCCTTTCAGCTACCACTTCATTCCTCTCCCTCATATTCACTCTTCCTCCATTCCTCTTCAGAAAAAAAGCAGGCATCCCAGGGAAATCAATCATATACACCATAGAGAGTTACTAAAAAATATGGCACAGACCTTCATATCATAGCTGTCTGGAAAGACGAACCCAGTAAGAGGAAAAATGTTCTAAGAGCAGGCAAAAGAGTCAGAGTAAACCCTCCTCCAAACTACCACTTTTGGGAGTCCCATAAAAACAGTAATCTTCAGAACTATAACATTGTATTCAGAGGACCTAGCTCAGACCCTTATAACCTACATTATTTTTGATTCTGTCACTGTAAGCCCCTAAGAGCTCTGTTAATTGATGACTACACTCATCCTCCTGTATTTATTTCCCTAATTCTCAATCTCCAACATTGTAAACATTAACAGTGAAAAGCCACAATACCGAGTTTGACTTTGTCTTAGCTTTAAATGAATAACATTTTTATTGGATATTTTCTTTATTTACATTTCAAATGTTATCTCCTTTCTGGTTTCCCCCCCAAAATACCCCTCCCCTTAAGTTCTTCCCCCTCCCCCTGCTCAACAACCCACCCACTACCACCTGGCATTCCTCTACAGTGGGGCATAGAGCCTTAACAGGACCAAGGGCCTCACCTCTCACTGATGTCCGACTAGGCCATCCTCTGCTACATATGCAGTTAGACCCATGAGTCACACCATGTATACCCTTTGGTTGGTGGCTAGTCCCTGGGAGCTCTGGGGTTACTGGTTAGTTCCTATCATTGTTCCTCCTATGGGGCTGCAAACCGCTTCAACTCTTTAGGTCCTTTCTCTAGCTCCTTCATTGGGGACCTTATGCTCAGCCTTGTAGAAATAGTATCAGGACAGTGACAGGGCCATAGGATCATGTCTTTTTGACATCAAGGTGAAATCAAGCAGGAACAAAGTCACTAAGCCCTCTGAAGTGTATTTAACCAATACTTTGCTCAGAACAGAGGCAAGCTTGTGGTGTTAGACATCATACAGGAGTGGGAAACAAATCACTAAGGCTATCTACCTTATTCTTCAATTATACTTCTTTATTAATGTATAAAAAAGTCTAAGGTTTGAATGTAATTTTAGATGGGGCTATTCCAACAATAGGGACTTAAAATTCCCATAGTTATGCTTAAGGAAGGACCAAAGAGACTAAAATAAAAAATAATTACAAGTAGAATGATCTTAAATTTAGTCATTAACTGCAGTTAACTGCAGAATAATTGTTTTAGAATTACGGAGAGATCCTGTGCCAGCTGAGAAATAACCTACAAGGTCACAAGGTTGTAATCTGTTCTCATCATTTTTGTCTCTGACCTCTTGTCTTTGTTCCTATTAAATCTTTTCCTTATGAAAGAGGGATTCATAGAAACTCATTAGCATTTGTAGAAATCGGGAGCTGTGAAGAAATTGGTTTAAATCTTAGATAGGCCACACTAAGTTTGTGACCTTGAACTTACAGGTTAAGTTCTCAGTTCATTTGATCCTCAAAAGAAAATGGTTAACAGCTACTATTCAAGAAGTGAATGTTAACGGAGACTGCATTACTAAAATACCTGGGACTTAGGAGTTCTTCTGTAAATAAGTGGAGAAATGATTGCATGCTATTTCCTTACACTTTACTATGTTCTTTCAGGCAACTGCTAGCACAAAAAGTTGAAGAATGATAGACATAAAAATGTAAATAGCATTATGAAAAAGCCATCTCTTTAGTACATTTTTTTCTCCTGTGCTGTTGTATTGAGTTCTAAGCTACAGATATTTAAATGGCATTATTGTTATATGTTTAATAGAACAATGTTATGCTCAAATGTGGCCTGTCATATCTGAGTACTTAATCCAGACTGGAAGTGTCTGACCCAAATCTTTTGCATGTAATTGGTGGGTTGAATAAAATGTCTTCCTGGGTATAATTTTGCTTTACCAGCAGGTAGCTGGATTTTGGATTCTATCCCACATCTAGTTTTTGCTTCTAGGCTAAAATTTTGTGAGCACAAAACTACCTTCCATCAGGTAAAATTATAGTTATTACGTAGCATTAGAAAAAAATAAGGATTTTGAGCCAAAATTTTACATCAATTGCTAATAGTTCTTATATCCATGAAAAAAGTATGTCTACTACCTTACCATTTTATGGTAGATCAAAAATTCAAATGCCAGGTTATTTAAAAAGCAGAGGAAGTTTATGATTAGTTTTGGTAAATTAGAAATGGTGAAGACCATTTAGCAACAATAATAATAAAGGATAGTTTTTACAAGTAGAGAAACACTATTTTTGTTGTTGTTGTTATCCAAATATCTAGAGTTATAAATTCTGGTAGAACTGAGTCAGTTTGGAAAATCATAGAGTTGACTTAAAAGGAGAAATATTCTTAAGAGAAGTGGGAAGTGTGTGTGTGTGTGTGTGTGTGTGTGTGTGTGTGTGTGTGTCTGTGTGTGTGTGTCTGCTCTTCTTAATCCCAAAGTGGAAGAGAGTTAATCCATTGACTAAGAATGGTTCTGGGGAATTAATAAGTATCATTTTTATTTATCCAGGATCCTCTTTGACAATTTTTTCTGTCTCTTCTCCCTTAATAACTAAAAACATTTTATATTAATGTAAAAAATGTGTAGAAAATTATCTTTTTGCTGAAATAAACTAAAGTTGTTTTCTGGTTGTATATTGGGTCTGGGCTCCATCTTTACACATTTTATTAGTTGGGGTCCTCTGTAATGGTCTTCATTTATGGTAAAGAAAAATTTCCTTGATGAGGGGTGACCATTATGCTTATCTCTGGGCATAAGGGATAATATTTATGATGTAGTCAGGGATTATGAAAGTTTAGTTAAATGGTGGCTATAGACTCTCCTCCAATATCCGTTTCTTTTCTATATCTGGGTAATTAGCCAGGTTTATGAGCTGAAAAAGTCATGTCAAAGGTCACTGGGACAAGACCAGGAGGATGCAAGTGAGGAAAGCTGAGGGAATGAGGAACAGTCTTACTCAGATGAGCTCAGTCGTTGTTTATCCAACACCAGAGGATCAGCACTGAAAGTGTGCATGGGGTAACAATACATACCCTGAGCAAGCTCTATTTAGGAATATATACATGTATACTCATAAACATATGGGCATGAAAACAATAAGAAAGAAGCCATTAATTTGAATGAGAGTGAGCTTCATATCCCACACCATTTCTCCTCCCTCTGAAAGCAAACTCCTGAGCAAAAGGCCTGTCTTTCCTGGCTTTTCTATAAAGCCTTACCTGGATTCTATATAACTACGTGTGATAGTCTAATACCACTCAATGTCCCTCCTTCTTTCCTTATCTGCATATGGTACTGGCCTTGTGGAAAATTATCAGTGGGCACAGCAGCAGCAAGAGAAATGTTATTTAACTCTTTTCCTCCATACTCCTAGGATTAAGCACAGCTCAAGTTGTTTCTGAGTGAATTCATCAATTAAAATGAACACTATTGAGGATCATTTTATTTTGGTCTCATTTTCTTTTCTTCTCCCCTCTATTTATTTCTACTCTTATGTTATATCTGCTCATGCCTGGTCATTTATGAAAAGTTTCCACACTTTTTTTTTTAAACAGGGTTTCTCTATATAGCTCTGGCTGTCCTGGAACTCACTTTGTAGAGTAGGATGGCCTTGAACTCAGAAATCTGCCTGCCTTTGCCTCCCAAGTGCTGGGATTAAAGGAGTGTGTCACCACCACCTGGCTCATTTTCATACTTCTTGATTCCTCCATGGTTGATGGGCCAGAAAGGTTCTATTGCTCCAGATTTATTGGAATTGGTGCTTCAAAAAGTATACATAGTCCAGATAGCAACAACTATCATTAATTATTTTAAGAGTATTTCTAAATCTTGTATATACATCTCCAAGCCACAATATTTTAACTACAATTTCTGGAATTTTGGGGATGGCTATTTGTCATCTCTTTATCTCAGAGTCAATTATATTAAGCTTACCCTTTATGTTTGCATCCTCAATGCTGTGGCTCTTGTGACTTGTTACAAGGGGAGCATCAGCCCTTAAAAGAACAGGCAGTTATTAAAAGCTCCTACATTAAGTGCAAACCAATCATTTCTTACTCCATGAAAGCTACCACCCTATTTATTTCATTCTCATATATCAAAACATCATTTTTCTGCTTTTTCCTCAAGTCAGAGATGCCTATACAGGGATAGCACCACAATAGCTCTGTACTGGTGAGCCTCTTTTAAATAACCAGTGACTGTATTACAAATAACTAGTGCTTTACTCCACTGCTTTTCTCATCTTTCTTGTTGCAAAACTAATAAGCACTATGATATACAATTTCCCTCACTTTGGATTTTCTGCCCCAATAAAGTAGCAACTGCTCCCAAGTTTCTGCCTGCCATGATGTTCTCTTTCTGACATCAGAAAAGGTAAGTCCTGTTTTCAATGTTTTTACCTTTTCTTCATTTATTTTTAATCACCTTTATAAACCAGAAACCTCACAAAGAGCATGGGGAAGTGAGAGAGAAGAAAGAATATGATTGTAAGAGCCAGAGGATCAGAAAGGTTGTTCTGGGATTCTGCTTCCTGGTGATGTTCGAAGCTACACACATAAAGTCTTACTAATAGGACTTCTTAAATATAAGCTGAACCAAAAGGACAAAATCACATCCAAAGTAGATGAGGAAATCTCCAAAATGTCTCAACCCTACAAGAGGAACTGTAGGCAGCTGAGGAAAGTTGAGAGAGAGTATGAGAATAAGTTTTCTCTGGGGAAGAGCATACCTATTAGTTTTTCAATACCAAATTACCATGCCAGAAAGTATACATATAAGTAGTATTATACAGACTGAACAGATTATATTTAGGAATATAAAATATATTATAATATATTTATATACATATTACATGTAGCATGTAATTGCAATGAGTAAAAAGTAGGTCATGAATTTCACAGAGAGCAAGTAGCTGCATGTGGCATCGGTTAGAAGGAGAATAAGAAAGGAAGAAATGACCAATTTTTATCAGAATATAAAAGAAAATCCTATGGAAAAATCTAATTTTGCTACATATATTAAAACATGACATCAAATCACATAAACTAACTTCTGAAATGGCTATCTTGAAATACTCTAAGTTTGAATTTAACAGAGTTGAGAAGGTTTATTACGTTATAATTTTCTTCTTCAAATATCAAAACATGGTCCTCTAGGACTTGTGCATGGTCAACAGAAAAATCTCATCAACAATTTTAATTGGCTATTGTTCCTATTCACGATTGTTCCTATTCCTATTCACGATTGCCTATTTGTTCCTATTATCCTCTTTTAGTGCTTTTGAATATAACTTGAAGGAGAAATATATAAATCAAAAACATAGTAGAACATATATTTGGTTTGAGTAAAGTCATGTACCTTACAACATGTCCAATAAAATTATACATACAGGCATAGAAAAGGATATCTATAAGGTTATAATGGAGCTGAGAAACTCTAACTCAGTAATTTTGTTACTTTCCTGTCCTCAAATGTGATGTAATTTTCCCCGTGGGTTGAGATGTTAGTGTAAACATACACATTGAACAAAAGCATAATAAATATAATTATGTAGAGCATGTTACACTTGATTACATTAAAGATTGATTCTTAACCATTCTGTGTTTACAATATGTGCTTGGTATCATTATGCCAAAATTCACTCTTTGCTGTTGCTATAAAAATTTACTGTCAGTGAGTATGCTGTGTTTTGTGAGCAGGACGAAACAGTCTATGCATGATCAGAGAACTTGCTTCATGCCATCTATTTGACTCAGTACACTTATTCTACAGTATCCCACTGTTAAAAACATGGTCCACCAATGTGTTTTTCAGAATGTAATAAGCAAGGAATGATTGGATATTATTATTCTCAAACATGTTCTTCTGTAAAGTATATGATGTAGTGAAATCTATTCTCATTTACATAGCTGGAAAAACCTGTAACTGTTTTTCAAAATGATTTGATGGGTGTGAAAATATAAGGAACCAATAAACTACACTGTCCATATAGATAACAAAGAGGGTTCATATTTGAAGCAACCTCACTCACCTTTGGAAGTGAGAAAAAAATATCAAAACTAGAACTGTCCAAATTCCTGACGATTAAGATCTTATAGTAATGGATGAACCAAGAAGAGAGGCTCAGTGGTTGGTGGAAATATGAGCCTGTTGGGGAAAGGAGTTAAATGCCAAGCTGTGCAGTGCATACTCCTGTTGTCAAAGTGGATGTTCTGAGGGAATAGTGTCCAAATACATTAAGAGATTATGCCACTGGAGCAGGCTCATTTAAGAATTAGTTACCCTGCTAAAACATTACTGAGGCTGGGGAAAAGAGCAGATTGCTGACTTGAGGCTTGTTAACAAGAATCTTCTGTAGAGACTCAGAAGATCATGGCCCTCAACTAATGAATATTGTAGCAGGGAAATGGCTTGACAGGTTCCTTCTTGTTCCAATTGAGCCTGCGTCTGCAAGAACAAAAGGTCAGTTGTGCTTCAGATATTGAGAGAAGCATAGTTTGGACATGCCTCTCTGTGCACTGGGGTTCAATGGCTTCTGGGGAATTGATTTCTTACACCAAGGCCAGATGGCTGCTTCAGAGGGAAAAAAAGGCAGAATATGACATTCTATTTACCAGAAAAAAAAATATTTAACAAAATTTTCCTCAAGAGTATGAGAATTCTCAGTGAGCCACAAAGGAATATTTTTATTTTGGTATAAACTTGGCTCTGTGATTTGCTAGTCAACTTGAAACTGATGAATGATTAAATCACTTCTTGCTTGTTAACGATTATTGAATCATAATTTAAACAAAGCATACATACAGAAGGTTTTCTAGGAAATCTTACTTTCTAATTTCTTTATAAGAGAATTATTTATGCTTGAATTTATGTACACACATTTGCTTTTGTGAGCTTATGTATATTATGTGCACAGATATGCTCTAGAAGGTCAAAGAGTATAAGACCCTGGAGCTGAATTATATTCAACTGGGAACCAAGCTTACGTCTCAGCAAGAACACCAGGTTCCCTTGACCACTGAGCCATCTGTCTAGGTTCACAACCTCTTTTTGACATTCAGAACAGAGTGTTTTTATTTAATTTAGTGAAATCTCTGTTTAAGTGTGAACAGTTTAAAGTACTGACTTCTAGGGGAAATTTAAAAATAATTGTAAGGAAAATAAGTGTGATTACATTCTTGATCCCAAAGCAGCCTTTATAAATTTTCCTCTTACGTGCTTTTATTGGTTTGTGTGTGTGTGTGTGTGTGCGCAGGGGGGGGGGGTCAATTGCTTCATGTTGTAGACATAGTTTTGAGGTAGAGTCTGTTTAAATTAATATTTTTTCATTGTGATAGAACCTTAGAAAAATAATTATCTTATGTTTATGTACTATATTTATAAATTAATTAAAATATAATTTTATCCTTTCCTCCCTCCAAACCCTCCTATGTGCAGTACTCCTTTTATCTCTCGAAATCATGACCTCTTTTTCTTTAGCTGTTATTTTATACACACAAAGGCATAAAGCAAACATATGTAAATGTATTTTAACATGTAAATGCAATCTTTTCAGTTCATCTTCTAAAATTTACTACATGTCACACATATGTATGTTTGCATAAACGTAAGGGTTAGTACTTAACACTTTCTGTGTGTGTGTGTGTGTGTGTGTGTGTACACAGACACACATGGGCTTTTGTGAGTTTATGTATATCATGTGAACACATATGATCTAGAAGGTCAAAGAGTATAAGACCCTGGAGCTGAATTATATTCAACTGGGAACCATATATATATATATATATATATATATATATATATATATATATATGTATATATATGTATATATATACACGTGTGTGTGTGTGTGTGTGTGTGTGTGTGTGTGTATGTGTGTGTGTGCATGCACATGCGTTTAAATGTGCATGCTCTGTGTGTGGTTCATGTTTAATTGGGAAATGAGAAGGTATTTACTCCCTAAATATGATTTTATATAAGAAAACATCTTTTGCCAATCTTAGTACATTGTTTACAAGGTATGATCAAAAAATGTTCTTCACCAAACTTCTGCTGTCAGATGCAGTATATCCCCAAAAAACACCATATGTTTCATTGAAAATAGTGCCCCTTGTGCCTGGATTAGCTTTTAGACAATGACAAATATCCCATTGAGTTGAAGATTATCTTATAATCATATTGAGCTATATATGACACATTTGTAAATTATGGGGTGGAAACACCCAAAGTAATCATTCTTAGTTGTGTGCACATAGAACAAGAACTCTGTATGCAGTAGCATAGAGTAATCAGACAGCAAGTAAACTTTCCAAATTGACTTCTTTAATTAATTAAACAATGTTGAATTATTTCCTCCAAATGTTTTCCTGAATGGATCGTTCATTTCTTCTCCTTGCTGAATAATATTACAAGTTCTGGCATATTACTGTTTGCTAATCCACATACACCCTGAAAGGCATCCTGTTATTCTTTGCATTTTGACAAGAATAAATCATTTTACTACAAATATATATTTGTAAAATTTTAGTTGCAGTAATACTATTCTAAACTGGTTTTGTTGAAAACATGAAATTGAACATGTTTATGTAGTAAAAACTGGTATATTAATGTATGAATACGTCTGACATTTTATTAGCGGCATCAAAATCTCTTTTTAAAATAAGTAATCCATTCACCTTTGTGTTTACCACACTTTGCCCAGCATGACTATGAACAGTTACAGAAACATAATACTTATTACTCAACATCTATTCACTACCACCCACTACTCTTGACTAGCTCTGTTACAATCACCCTATGCTCACCCCTGTTTAGATCATATCTTTCATGTTCTACATTTAAATGACATGATGTAAGACTTGACTTGATAGGCCTAGCTTATGCTTATGTCACACTTCAAAGTTTCAAGTATGTACTCACAGCAGAACAAATGAACAGATTCCATTCATTGGCAGCGATGTCTGAATAGCATGTATTATGTTTGAACTCCGCATGTACTGTGTTCTCATTCATCCTATTAGCATTTATTAATACACACAAAACAAGGATTTCATTTTGCTATTTCAGAAATATATAATATACTTAGATCTTCACCTTGTATTATTGATCTTGCTCCCCACCCTTTCCAAATCTCCTACCTTCCTTAGAAGTTCTCCATTTACTTCTGTGGATTTTCTCCATTGCTTTTGTGAAATCCACATCTGTGTAAAGAACAAAACGTTAAGCCATTGTCATCTCACTCTCGCTTATTACAGACATAACGATCCCAAATTCCACCACATTTTCTAGAAATTGTGGAATTTCTTTCATAATTTTGAGTTAAATGCCAATATATGTACATACTACAATTCTTTATTTATGTGTGGATTTGCATCTAGACAGAGTCCAGTTGTTTTGGAGAAATTTATGCTCAAGTCTACTGCCCACTTTTAATTAGGCTTCTTACATTCTTTCCACTAGGACTTTTCTTTGAGATTTTCATACAAAATATTTTGTCCTATTCACTCTTACTTTCCATGTTACTCCCTGAACCAACCCCTATTTCTTTCTCACTCAATTTTGTGTCTTTTTTTTTGCCCCATCAAGGATCATTTTTGCTGATCAAATATTCTTGAATGTATTGTCTTCCACTGAGTGTGTTCAATGTATCAGTTTATATTCTTTTTTAAAACCTTTATTAAATTATTTATTTATTTTCATTCCAAAAGTTTCCCCCTTCCTATCTCCCCCTCCTGTACCTCTTCACCCCATCCCACATGCCATCCACCTCTGAGGAATTGCTCTCCTACCCAAATACCCCAGCCTTATCCCCACATTGCCTCCACCAGCATCCTTATTCCTTGGGGCATCAAATTTTCAAAGAATTATGCACATCCTTTCCCACTAAGGCCATACAAGGCAGACTTCTCCTTCAAATGTGTCTAGGGCCATGAGCCATTCCATGTATGCTACTTTTTCACATAGTCTCTGGGAGCTTTGAGGGTTCTGGAATAGTTGACACTGCTGTTCTACTTATGGGGTTGCAATCCTCTTCAGCTTCTTCAGTTCTTCCTCTAACTTTTCCATATTGGTCTTTGACTTCATTCTAATGGTTAGCTGTAAATATCTGCATTTGTCTCAGTCAGTTGCTGGTAGAGTCTCTCAAAGTATAGCCATGCCTGACTGATGTTTGCACATACAATACGGTTTCAGTAATAGTGTCAGGATTTAGTGTGCATGCATGGGGTAGATTCCAAAATGAGCAGGTCACTAGGTGGCCTTTCTTTCAGTCTCTGATCTATTTCTGTTCCTGCATTTCTTTTAGACAGAAACAATTCTGGGTCAAAAATTTTGAAGATGGGTGAGTGGTTCCCTGCCTCCGCTGGTGGTGGTGGTCATCCCGGTTCCATTTCCCAAATGTTGGACAATAATTCAGCTAATGCCATCCCCATTGAGTCCTGTTAGCCTTTCACATCCCAGATTTCTGGGACTCTCGGGAGGTTCCTTTGTCTCCCAACCGCGATTGCTACGTATTCCCATTCATTCTACAGATCCTCTGGACTTCTCTCCTGTCTCCCTCCATACCTGATCCTGCCTCCATTTTCCACTCCCTCCTTATCTCTCCAATCCAGGTCCCTCCCTCCCTTTGCCTCCCATGATTATTTTGTTCCCCCTTCTAAGTGAGATTGAAGTATCTATACTTCCTTCTTGTTATGTTTCCCATGGTCTCTAAGTTGTATCATGGGTATTCTGAACTTTTTGTTTTATATCAACTTATCAGTGAGTATATACTATGCATCTCCTTTTGGATCTGGGTTACTCCAATCAGGATATTTTCTAGTTCCATCTATTTGACTTCCAAATGCATAACTTCCTAATTTTTTTTTGTGGATTTTTTTTATTACGTATTTTCCTCAATTACATTTCCAATGCTAGCCCAAAAGTCCCCCATAGCCCCCCACTTTCCTACCCACCCATTCCCATTCTTTTTGTTTTGTTTTGTTCCCAATTCTAAGAAGGGGCATAGTGTCCACATTTTGGTCTTCATTCTTCTTGAGATTCATGCGTTTAGCAAATTGTATCTTATATCTTGGGTATCCTAAGTTTTGGACTAATATCCACTTATCAGTGAATACATATTGTGTGAGTTCCTTTGTGATTGTGTTACCTCACTCAAGATGATGCCCTCCAGGTCCATCCATTTGGCTAGGAATTTCATAAATTCATTCTTTTTAATAGCTGAGTAGTACTCCATTGTGTAAATGTACCATATTTTCTGTATCCATTCCTCTGTTGAGGGGCATCTGGGTTCATTCCAGCTTCTGGCTATTATAAATAAGGCTGCTATGAACATAGTGGAGCATGTGTCCTTCTTACCGGTTTGGACATCTTCTGGATATATGACCAGGAGAGGTATTGCTGGATCCTCCTGTAGTACTATGTCCAATTTTCTGAGGAACCACCAGACTGGTTTCCAGAGTGGTTGTACAAGCTTGCAATCCCACCAGCAGTGGAGGAGTGTTCCTCTTTCTCCACATCCTCACCAGCATCTGCTGTCACCTGAATTTTTGATCTTAGCCATTCTGACTGGTGTAAGGTGGAATCTCAGGGTTGTTTTGATTTGCATTTCCCTGATGATTAAGGATGTTGAACCTTTTTTCAGGTGCTTCTCTGCCATTCGGTATTCCTCAGGTGAGAATTCTTTGTTCAGTTCTGAGCCCCATTTTTTAATGGGGTTATTTGATTTTCTGGAGTCCACCTTCTTGAGTTCTTTATATATATTGGATATTAGTCCCTTATCTGATTTAGGATAGGTAAAGATCCTTTCCCAATCTGTTGGTGGTCTTTTTCTCTTATTGATGGTTTCTTTGCCTAGCAGAAGCTTTGCAGTTTCATGAGGTCACACTTGTCAATTCTCGATCTTACAGCACAAGCCATTGCTGTTCTATTCAAGAATTTTTCCCCTGTGCCCATATCTTCAAAGCTTTTCCCCACTTTCTCCTCTATAAGTTTCAGTGTCTCTGGTTTTATGTGAAGTTCCTTGATCCATTTAGACTTGACCTTAGTACAAGGAGATAGGAATGGATCGATTTGCATTCTTCTACATGATAACAAACAGTTGTGTCAGCACCATTTGTTGAAAATGCTGTCTTTCTTCCACTGGATGGTTTTAGCTCCCTTGTCGAATATCAAGTGAACATAGGTATGTGTGTTCATTTCTGGGTCTTCAATTCTATTCCATTGGTCTACTTGTCTGTCACTATACCAGTACCACACAGTTTTTATCACAATTGCTCTGTAGTAAAGCTTTAGGTCCGGCATGGTGATTCCACCAGAGGTTCTTTTATCCTTGAGAAGAGTTTTTGCTATCCTAGTTTTTTTGTTATTCCAGATGAATTTGCAGATTGCACTTTCTAATTCGTTGAAGAATTGAGTTGGAATTTTGATGGGGATTGCATTGAATCTGTAGATTGCTTTTGGCAAGATAGCCATTTTTACAATGTTGATCCTGCCAATCCATGAGCATGGGAGATCTTTCCATCTTCTGAGATCTTCTATAATTTCTTTCTTCAGAGACTTGAAGTTTTTATTATACAGATCTTTCACTTCCTTAGTTAGAGTCACGCCAAGATATTTTATATTATTTGTGACTATTGAGAAGGGTGTTGTTTCCCTAATTTCTTTCTCAGCGGGTTTATTCTTTGTGTAGAGAAAGGCCATTGATTTGTTTGAGTTAATTTTATATCCAGCTACTTCACCGAAGCTGTTTATCAGGTTTAGGAGTTCTCTGGTGGAATTTTTAGGGTCACTTATATATACTATCATATCATCTGCAAAAAGTGATAATTTGACTTCATCTTTTCCAATTTGTATCCCTTTGATCTCCTTTTGTTGTCGAATTGCTCTGGCTATGACTTCAAGTACAATGTTGAATAGGTATGGAGAAAGTGGATAGCCTTTTCTAGTCCCTGATTTTAGAGGGATTGCTTCAAGCTTCTCACCATTTACTTTGATGTTGGCTACTGGTTTACTGTAGATTGCTTTTATCATGTTTAGGTATGGGCCTTGAATTCCTGATCTTTCCAAGACTTCTATCATGAATGGGTGTTGGATCTTGTCAAATGCTTTTTCCGCATCTAACGAAATGACCATGTGGTTTTTGTCTTTGAGTTTGTTTTTATACTGGATTACGTTGATGGATTTCCATATATTGAACCATCCCTGCATCCCTGGGATGAAACCTACTTGATCAGGATGGATGATTGTTTTGATGTGTTCTTGGATTCGGTTAGCAAGAACTTTATTGAGGATTTTTGCATCAATATTCATAAGGGATATTGGTCTGAGGTTTTCTATCTTTGTTGGGTCTTTTTGTGGTTTAGGTATCAGAGTAATTGTGGCTTCATAGAATGAGTTGGGAAGAGAACCTTCTGTTTCTATTTTGTGGAATAGTTTGTGAAGAACTGGGATTAGATCTTCTTTGAAGGTCTAATAGAACTCTGCACTAAACCCATCTGGTCCTGGGCTATTTTTGGTTGGGAAACTATTAATGACTGCTTCTATTTCTTTGGGGGATATAGGGCTGTTTAGATCATTAACCTAATCTTGATTCAACTTTGGTACCTGGTATCTGTCTAGAAACTTCTCCATTTCATCCAGGTTCTCCAGTTTTGTTGAGTATAGCTTTTTGTAGAAGGATCTGATGGTGTTTTGGATGTCTTCATGATCTGTTGTTATGTCTCGTTTTTCATTTCTGATTTTGTTTATTAGAATGCTTTCCCTGTGCCCTCTAGTGAGTCTGGCTAAGGGTTTATCTATCTTGTTGATTTTCTAAAAGAACCAGCTCCTTGATTGGTTGTTTCTTTGAATAGTTCTTCTTGTTTCCACTTGGTTGATTTCGCCCCTGAGTTTGATTATTTCCTGCTGTCTACTCCTCTTGGGTGAATTTGCTTCCTTTCATTCTAGAGCTTTTAGGTGTGTTGTCAAGCTGCTAATGTGTGCTCTCTCTAGTTTCTTTTTGGAGGCACTCAGAGCTATGAGTTTTCCTATTCGAAATGCTTTCATTGTGTCCCATAAATTTGGGTAAGTTGTGGCTTCATTTTCATTGAACTCTAAAAAGTCCTTAATTTCTTTCTTTATTTCTTCCTTGACCAAGGTATCATTGAGAAGAGTGTTGTTCAGTTTCCACGTGAATGTTGGCTTTCTATTATTTATTTTGTTATTGAAGATCAGCCTTAATCCATGGTGATCTGATAGGATGCATGGAACAATTTCAATATTTTTGTATCTGTTGAGGCCTGTTTTGTGACCAATTATGTGGTCAATTTTGGAGAAGGTACCATGAGGTGCTGAGAAGAAGGTATATCCTTTTGTTTTAGGATAGAATGTTCTGTAGATATCTGCCAGATCCATTTGATTCATAACTTCTGTTAGCTTCACTGTGTCCCTGTTTAGTTTCTGTTTCCATGATCTGTCCATTGGTGAAAGTGGTGTGTTGAAGTCTCCCACTATTATTGTGTGAGGTGCAACGTGTGCTTTGAGATTTACTAAAGTTTCTTTAATGAATGTGGCTGCCTTTGTATTTGGAGCATAGATATTCAGAATTGATAGTTCCTCTTGCAGGATTTTACCTTTGATGAGTATGAAGTGCCCCTCCCTGTCTTTTTTGATGACTTTGGGTTGGAAGTCAATCTTATCAGATATTAGAATGGCTACTCCAGCTTGTTTCTTCATACCATGTGCTAGGAAAATTGTTTTCCAGCCTTTCATTTTGAGGTAACATCTATCTTTTTCTCTGAGATGAGTTTCCTGTAAGCAGCAAAATGTTGGGTCTTGTTTGTGTAGCCAGTTTGTTAGTCTATGTATTTTTATTGGGGAGTTGAGTCCATTGATATTAAGAGATACTAAGGAAAAGTAATTGTTGCTTCCTCTTATTTTTGTTGTTAAATTTGGCATTCTGTTCTTATGGCTGTCTTCTTTTAGGTTTGTTGAGGGATTACCTTCTTGTTTTTTCTAGGGTGTGGTTCCCGTCCTTGTATTGGTTTTTTTCTGTTATTATCCTTTGAAGGGCTGGATTCGTGGAAAGATAATGTGTGAATTTGGTTTTGTCCTGGAATACTTTGGTTTCTCCATCTATGTTAATTGAGAGTTTGGCTGGGTATAGTATCCTGGGCTGTAATTTGTGTTCTTTTTGTGTCTGTACAACATCTGTCCAGGATCTTCTGGCTTTCATAGTCTCTGGTGAAAAATCTGGTGTAATTCGGATAGGCTTGCCTTTATATGTTACTTGGCCTTTTTCTCTTACTGCTTTTAGTATTCTATCTTTATTTAGTGCATTTGTTGTTCTGATTATTATGTGTTGGGAGGAATTTCTTTTCTGGTCTAGTCTATTTGGAGTTCTGTAGGCTTGTTTTATGATCATGGGCTGATTTCTTTAGATTTGGGAAGTTTTCTTCTATAATTTTTTTGAAGATGTTTGCTGGTCCTTTGAGTTGAAAATCTTCATTCTCATCCAGTCCTATTATCCGTAGGTTTGGTCTTCACATTGTGTCCTGGATTTCCTGGATGTTTTGAATTAGGATCTTTTTGCATTTTTCATTTTCTTTGATTGTTGTGCCGATGTTCTCTATGGAATCTTCTGCACCTGAGATTCTCTCTTCCATCTCTTGTATTCTGTTGCTGATGCTCGCATCTATGGCTCCAGATTTCTTTCCTAGGGTTTCTATCTCCAGTGTTGCCTCATTTTGGGTTTTCTTTATTGTGTCTACTTCCCTTTTTTGGTCTAGTATGGTTTTGTTCATTTCCATCACCTGTTTGGATGTGTTTTCCTGTTTTTCTTTAAGGACTTCTACCTGTTTGGTTGTCTTTTCCTGTTTTTCTTTAGGGACTTCTACCTGTTTGATTGTGTTATCCTGTTTTTCTTTAAGGACTTGTAACTCTTTAGCAATGTTCTCCTGTAATTCTTTAAGTGAGTTATTAAAGTCCTTCTTGATGTCCTCTACCATCATCATGAGATATGCTTTTAAATCCAGGTCTAGCTTTTCGGGTGTGTTGGCGTGCCCTGGACTGGGCGAAGTGGGAGTGCTGGGTTCTGATGATGGTGAGTGGTCTTGGTTTCTGTTAGTAAGATTCTTACGTTTACCTTTTGCCATCTGGTAATCTCTGGAGTTAGTTGTTATAGTTGTCTCGTTTAGAGATTGTTCTTCTGTTGATTCTGATTAATGTCTATCAGCAGACCTGGGAGACAGGCTCTTTCCTCTGAGTTTCAGTGGTTAGAGCACTCTCTGCTGGCAAGCTCTCCTCTTACAGGGAAGGTGCACAGATATCTGGTGTTTGGACCTCCTCCTGGCTGAAGTAGAAGGCCCAAAACAGGACCTTTCCCAGATGCTGTGGTTTTTTTGGCAGGTCTCAGAAGCTGTCAGCTTCTGTGGTGCACACTCTCACCTGTGCAGACTAAGTTCCTAAGTTCGTGGAGTCCTGGAACCAAGATGGTGCTCCTTCCTCCTGAGGCAGAGGGCTCCCGTGCAGGGTGGACCACTTTCCTCCAGCTGGGAGGGTGCCGGATGTCTGCGGCCCCAAAAGGGTGCCTCCTCAGCAGCTCTGTGGGTCCCACCTGTCCCAGAAGCTGTCTGCCTCTGTGGTGCACACTCTCACCTGTGCAGACTAAGTTCCTAAGTTCAGTGGAGTCCGACTTCCTAATTTTTAATAGCTAAATACTATTCTATTGTGCAAATGAACCACATTTTATTTTATCCATTCTTTGGTTGAGGGACATCTGGGTTGTTTGCAGCTTCTGGCTATTAGAAATAAGGCTGTTATGAACGTAGTGGTACACATGTCCTTGTGGTATGGTGGAGCATTTTGTGGTGATATTCCCATGTGGAGCATATCTAGATCTCCAGGTAAAGCCATTTCCAATTTCCCGAGGAACCCCCTGATTGATTTCTATAGCAATTGTGCCAATTTTCTATCCCACCAGTAATGGAGGACTGTTCATTCTCCACATTATCACCAGCATGTAGTGTCATTAGAATTTTGATCTTAGCCATTCTGATTGGTGTAAGGTGGAATCTCAGGGTTGTTTTGATTTGCATTTCCCTGGTCATTAAAGGACTTTGAATATTTTTTTAAGTGCTTCTCAGCCATTCGAGATTCCACTGTTGCAAATTCTCTGTTTATCTCAGCACCACATGTTTTAATTGGATTTTTTTTTTTAATGGAGTCTAAGCCCTTTTTGTTTCTTTGGTTTTTTTGTTTTGTTCTTTTGGGTTTTTTTTGTTTGTTTTTTTGTTTTTGTTTTTGTTTTTGTTTTGTTTTTTTACTTTTCGGGTTATTCCTTTTTAAAAAAAATATTTTTATTATTATGTATTTTCCTCAATTACATTTCCAATGCTATCCCAAAAGTCACCCATACCCTTCCTGCCACTTCCCTACCCACCCATTCCCTTTTTTTTTTTTTTTTTTTTTTTTGGCCCTGGCGTTCCCCTGTACTGGGGCATATAAAGTTTGCATGTCCAATGGGCCTCTCTTTCCAGTGATGGCCGACTAGGCCATCTTTTGATACATATGCAGCTAGAGTCAAGAGCTCTGGGGTACTGGTTAGTCCGTAATGTTTTTGTACCTACAGGGTTGCAGATCTCTTTAACTCCTTGGATACTTTCTCTAGCTCCTCCATTGGGAACCCTGTGATCCATCCAATAGCTGACTGTGAGCATCCAAGGCAAGTCTTATAAAAAACAACATTTAACTGTAATCTCCAAAGCAAGGCAGGAAACCAGCTGGGCAAACTCCAAACTCTGCATCTCCATGGCTGATGTCAAAGCAGTCTTCAGATCTCCACTCCTTTTTCATCTTTGTGTACTGCAACAAACTGCTTTCTCCTGGGCTGGTTCCACTCCCTGTTAGCAGCTTTCCTCAGCATGTGTCCCATGGCTCTGGCATCTTTAACATCTTTGAGTCTCCAAGGCAATTTCAATGTTACAGCTTCTTGTTTCAGTGTCCACTTGATCTTTTGGACTCCTCCTAAGGGCTGGCATCACTTTTCCAGCTCTGCCCTCTGTAGCACTCTAAGCTCAGGTTGATCCACTCCACTATGGCTGCAGTTCTTGGTGATCACTCCATGGTACTGACATCTCTAATACACTGGGGTATTCCACTCCAACTAGGCTTCACCAATAGCCTCTCATAGGCTCTCTTCAGGGTGCCAAGCCTCAAATCCTTTGCATGACCTCTTCAGTCCTGGGCCATCAACTACAGCTGGGGCTTCACCTTCTCCAATGTCCTTCCCTGGCCTCTCACAGTGCTAAGCCTCAGCTTCTCTCCATGATCCCTTCATTCTTTCACAAGCAGTACCACCTGAGTGACTCTTACACATTACCAAGTCCAGCCGCAGCATGAGGTACAACCTTGGGTATCTCTGGAGCACAGCTTCTTTGTGCTCCCAGAAAACAATCTCCAGAAGATTTCACCTCAGTGATGCTGGTCTCTTCTTAATCACTGCTAATTCCTTAGCTCCAGCTAACCAGCATCAATTTTCCCAGTAGTTCCTTCCATTCTTAACTCTAGAGCCAGAGGCACATGGCTGAAGCTGCCGAGTTCTGCTGCTTACAGGAACTAGAACATGATCCCCTTGTCCTATTACATTATCACTAGCTTTATGTTTTCTAAATCCTTCACTGCATAAGCTTGGCTATCCTGGTTCTTGCTCTGTAGATTGACCTTGAATGCAGAGAACAGCATGCCTGTCTCCTGAGATTAAAGGTGTGTACCACCATGCCTGGATTTAATTTAGCTGGGTAGGAT